>NC_137816.1:18779501-18939501 GCF_963921795.1 Nannobrachium achirus | reverse complement strand
ACTCATTCAGAGAAGAAGGAAACCTGTTCCTAGTACTGCTTGCTCCCATCATGCACTGCTACACCAGCCTAAACTCATTCCATTAATGCAGTTCATATACTAGAACTGCTTCCAGGAACACACACTCTCTTATACATGTGCACAGTCTGCACACACACGCACGCACGCACGCACGCACGCACACACACACACACACACACACACACACACACACACACACACACACACACACACACACACACACACACACACACACACACACACACACACACACACACACACACACACACACAAAATACACTCTTTCTATCCCTCTCTTCATCACTGTCGGTTAATGAATGATGCTGGGAATTGAGCTTATGTCAGATTAATGCCTCCCTCTCCGTGCCTCCCTCTCTCCATCTCTCTCCTTTCCTTTCCACTCTCCTCCTCTCCCACCTCTCATCTCTCCGTTACTTCTCTTCTCCCTCCCTATTGGAGTTTCTTTTTTGTGTGATGTCTTAAGCCCATGCTGTATCTACAGGACTTATTCTTGTCCTGTAAATGAAGAATAGCGTTAGTTTATGCAGGACACGTGAGTCTCGCCCGCCTCAGCTGTAATCAGCTGTCAGTCAGACAGCTGATTACTACATCTCATCTTTTCGACACCCGACTCTAACCCTCACCCTAACCTTAACCTCCGTGGAGTGAATCGCTAACCCTCCGGTCAAGATGATGGGTGTTCGCAAAAGCGAGATTTCCCCTCCTACTCATTCACAGATCTTCTAATCATTACATCACTCTGTCTGTCTAATCCAATCAGATCTAGGGGAGGCTTTAAATACGGCTTGCATTCACTATAGCTGCTCGTCTTTCATCCGAAGCTTCGGACCTGCTGCTGCTTAGCTACCTCCTCCACTCCAGCCTCCACCTTTTGATCAGAGTCTGGCATAGGCTAAATTTTATGTCTGCTGATTCAAGCTAATATGTCAATGTATTGCTATTGTAGTACTATTGAATCCCTACATGGGGGTTTTGCTTAGCAAGCATGCGTGTACAAAATTCAGGGAACATCTCCGAACGCAGAGCCCTACAGTCTTACTGTATTCCATTTGTTGCAATAAATGGTTAAATCTACCTTGACGTCAGTGTTCCTGACTAAACTGTATCTTACATGCTGTGCTGCCCTTTTATGACAGAATTTCCCTCGTGTCACGGGATCAATACAGGTCTTTTATTTGATCTCCTGCTGCATGGAGAACGTTTGAATGTCAGGGTGACAGTGACAGGAGGATAGAAGGATAGCAATGATAGAACAGTAGAGAAAGTTCAGATATGGGTGTACATGAATGGAGATGATGAATGCAGAATAATTTACAACAGAAACAAGAGCATGTGTTTTACTGTAAAGGAGCTCAACCACTTCCATAAAGACATGAATAATAGATAACAAAGACAGTGTTGACTTACAGAGACAAAGATCAGCTTCTTGGGCACTAAAATGAATTAAGAAACATTACTTACTTTATTATACTTTCTCTTAAACATCTATTGGCGTTACAGTAGGGACTAGGTTTCACACCATTTTGGAAGCATTTGTTAAAACTAGTTTAGTCAAAATTATAGCCACACTACAGCAATGTAAAACTATCGGCGCAATGCACTAAATGGTGTACTTATCTTATATTGTAACTCATTCCGTTCAATACAAACTATGTGGAATCTACATGTGCCATTATTGGAGGTAATTCCCCATTGTAAGCCGTTAAACTGCTACTGGCTACTGGCTAGTAAGTGGAACTCTGTTATTTCCAGCAGCTGACTACAGATATCCAACACTGGTGAACCTAGCCTATAAACACTGGAACCCAGCATCCCTATCTAGCGGAAACCTTCGCAAAAATTGCTGATCTACAACCTCACAACATGTTGCAGAGATTTGGTGTTGAGTGAATTTGTGAAAAAAGCTATTCAGGTCCATTTTGCTAAGGGTTTAAGTGATTAACTACAGTCACTGCTTTTAATCCTAGTGCTGCATATGATTTTGACAAGACTGGCAGTCATGTGACTTCATACATTATGTGACACTATCAGGATTCTTTCTGGGTTTATAGACCCTTTCCCTGGAACTTACGGTAATTGCTAGACATACTGTAACCTCTGGCTCTCCTTTCGCATTTCTTTTTTTTTTTTACCATTTGTTTTTGAGCTTTTTTGCCTTTATTGATAGGACAGTAGACTGACAGGAAAGGAGGAGAGAGATGGGGAGAGACATGCAGCAAAGGTCGTCGGGAACGGGACTTGAACACACGACACGCTGTCAGGCATCAGAGCCCATGTGGTATGTGCCAGGCCAACGGGCGCCCCTCTTTTCGCAATTTCTTGACAAGATTATATGAATTCTTTCAGGCTGTGCCCCACTTTGAAAACCTGTGCTATAGGAAGCAGCTTGGGCCCAAGTTCATTTTCTGTCAGCTATTGATATTGGCAAACATTGCAACAGGAACTAAACGTATATTGTGATAGGCTGCTAATTGAGCAGTCGTAACAGCAGTTCCAGCTCTTGTGGTTTGTAAGACACATGAAAGAGGTACTTGTTTTCAAGCTCAGCCAGTCTCTCTGCTTGTTCTTCAGTCAACAGGAAAACCTGCTGCTTCTGCTTTGTTTCAACAACGTACTGTAGGTAATTTTGACAAAAGGTCAGCTATTTGCTGGCAACAACCAGTCTTCACCTCCGCCTCGGCCATTATTCAATCAATAATGGGACACCTGATGGCATCCTGCTTGTACACAATAAAATACTCTGTGTTAATTTGACTATAACAAACAATGCACCCAAATGGGGTCTAGTTGGTTTGTTTTTTCATATAAAATAATAGCGGATTTCACTGTGTACCATGGCAAAGATTAGAAACAAGGAAGGATCCCCATTCATGACCTTTTCCCTCTACAGACACCATATCTCCTTGCCACAAATAGTTGATCTACAAGTTGTGATGTGTTGAGAGTTTGTAGATCTGTTATTTTCGCCAAATGTTCGCCCGCAGTAGGCATGCTACAGTTCAAATTAAAGGGCAGGGTATATCCGCAACACAGCCCTGCTAGTCCTGTCCTCTGCACGTACCACTACTCTGAATCCCTCCATCTCATCCTCCCTTCACCTCATCCTCCCTCCTTACTCTATACTCCTGCCTCCTATCCTCCCTTCCCCTCCTCTCACCCCAAGCCTGCCTTCTATCCTCGTGCCCTCCGCCGCCTCCTCTCCTCCCGTGTCCTCTCTTCCTTCCTCCTCTCCTCCCCTCCTGTGCTCTCTTCGGCCCCCCCAACTGCCCCTTCACACTGCGGCCTGTGTTTCAGTCAGCCCGCCTTCCTGCCCCCTCCCTCCCCCAACAAACAATAACAACAACAACAACCAAGCCTCCCGTGTCTTTGTTGGGGGTCTTTTTAAGTTGGGGGAGACAGGGAATTGAGGTTGGGATGGAGGGTGGCTGGAGGGTTGGGGAGTGTAGCAGGGGGTGTGGGGAGATTTCCAAGTTGGGGGCCCTTGCTTTCCTCTCTTTTCTGTTAATTGTCGGTTGGTTGGGCAGAGAAAAGGCACTGCCAGCCTGCCACGACTTAACGACCTGACTCCTTCTACCGCAGAGGAAGTGGTAGGAGTGCGTGTGTGTGTGTGCGTGTGTGTGTGTGTGTGTGTGTGTGTGTGTGTGTGTGTGTGTGTGTGTGTGTGTGTGAGAGAGAGCGCGAGAGAGGCCCCTTAACTCTTGTGCTGCCTTTTGTGCTTCTCCTCTTTTTCTCTTGCTGTATCTCTACTTCTCCATCTACTTTTCTCCCTTCCGGTCTCTTTCTATCTCTCCTTGATTCTCAAGACGCCTGGACTAAACTCTACCCTCGTTAACTCTTAATCGACCAGGCTAGTTGACTAAGAGCACTGTCAGAAACAACTCGACAGTCATACCTGTTGCCAACTTAGCGCCACAATAACATTTTAAAATGCACCTGGGAATGCAAACCCTGTCACGCCAACATGTCTTGTTACATCCATCTGTTCCTGAGATGTGGCAGATTATGTCATTTTGACCTTGTGACCTTGACCTTTTCACGCCAAATTCTCATCATCTCTTCGGGGCAGCTCACTGATTATTCTTCAACAATTTTCACTAAAATCCACCCATCTGTTCAAAGTTCTGACATTGACCTCGATTGTGACTTTGACCCAGGGACGTGTTGGGCCCCTGATTCAGCCCGGGAAAAGGAATTGGAGAGGCCCTGGCCCTCATTGTGCATGGCTATTAGCAGTGCGCCAGATCTTTTTTTTGTGTGATTGCAAAACTTGTCTATGTCCGTGGCCCATTTGGTTTATTTCTTCTCAATGAAAAATATAGTCTATATAAATATTTTCTTTGTTGAGTACCTAATTGTGTTGGGATGACTTTCTCATTAATATGTTGCAGGAGATTTGTGGTACTGTACATGGTACATGATTGCATCAGATGAGAACAAGACAGCTAGAAGTAATATTTGATAATAACCTGAATTCCCTGAGAATAGCAAAACGTGTGTTTAATCCTTTGTTGGAGAAACCTATGTTTTGGACAATGGATTCATATGGTGGTCAGACAATGAAACAACTAAAGTCAATGGGACCGCAGTGAAAAATTGTGCAGGTAAAGATCAAAAACAGATCTGTTCAGAAGGATCTATTTGCTACAAAAGCAAAGGAGGGGCAGCACTGGTAAACCCTTCATAGAAAGTGTTTGAAAGTGTCCAAAAATAACAATATGCTGTAGTAACACTCCATAATCATATTCAGTGGAAACCACTGACCACAGCCTAGTGTCCACATACAATCACCATCAGACCTCCAGCTTATAAATCTGCTCACCTCTGATTAAAGTTAGGAGACATTGCATGAAAGCAGACGTGACACTGCATTTCTTTAAATCCTGCCATGCCCTTTATCATTGTCTAATCACTGGTCATGTATGTCACGTACAGTACAGTACAGTACAGTACAGTACAGTACAGTACATGACCTTTCTATTTCCATTGTTCCACAAATCTTGTACCACAACTCTGCAAGGTCTAGACAAGTAGACTGTCTCATCATGATAGAAGATTTCTCATTAAGATATCACCCCAATGGAAAGAAACC
Organism: Nannobrachium achirus; assembly: GCF_963921795.1. Lineage (NCBI taxonomy): Eukaryota > Metazoa > Chordata > Actinopteri > Myctophiformes > Myctophidae > Nannobrachium > Nannobrachium achirus. The sequence goes on along the minus strand of NC_137816.1, from coordinate 18,934,370 downwards.
ACAACTGTCGAAGCTACTGTACCAAAAAATTGTCCTCACCTCAGCTAACCTCTGACAAGCCAGCAATCTCTACAATAAGTATATGACACGCAGCCACTCACCTCTGCAGCCGTCCTAAATGGCCCTTTGGCTCATGTAATGTGCGATAAGGTACTAAATGTACAGATACGACCCAAATATTGAAATCCCAAATACGTAATAGACTTTCACCATGCCATATTTAGTAAACCATGCCTTTCACCATGCCAAGTAAATAAATAAATAAATACGTAATGATGAGAAACATTTCTGAAAATGTGTTGTGAGCTTGTACATTGGCTTTCAAAACAATGGCTTATTATGTTTCGTTGTGGCTCAGTGGTTAATGCAGACATACTATCATTGTAAGATGTGTAGCACATTGGCATAGACAATAAGGAGTTTATTAAGTATTTTTTGTAAAAGAAAAAAAATCACTTTTTATATTAAATATTTTATTTTTTATTTTATTTATTTAATTTTATTTTAATTGCTGGCCTGGACTGGACGGGAATGGACCGGCCGTTCGGGAGTTGTCCCGCTTTTCCCAATGGCCAGCACGTCCCTGCTTTGACCTGACGATGTGGCAGAAACAGTGGGACAAATGGCAAATGTTGACAAAGGTTTGATATTACACACAAGACTCAATGTCTGATTGAATACATACAGTATTCCTAGTAATTTCTTATTTGATCATCCAGTTACGCACACAGGCCCACTCCAGAGGCCCTCACGCGCACCACACTGTTGTGCCTGATGTGTCGTTTTGCCAAGGCATTTTTAAAGTGCCTCTGTTTGACCACCCCTTTATCCCTGCACTGTTTTTTTTAAAGATTTGATTTTGTGCATTTATGTCTTTATTGATAGGACAGTAGACTGACAGGAAATGGGGGGAGAGACAGGGAGTGACGTGCGGCAAAGGTCGTCTGGATCGGGAATCGAACCGGCGCCGCCGCCAGGCATCCATATCTATGTGGCAATGCCTAAATGGTATGCGCCCGGACCAGTAGGCCACCCCATCCCTGCATTATTTGAAATAAATCGACATTCAGCCACATAAAGAAACATACTGTACTTAACCTAAGATGTTCGGCAGATTGGGTTATATAACTCTGTGGTGCAACAAACATACAAACATACAACAAAAAGCTGGCTTTCTTGAGTTACAGTTTTTATTTTTTTCACATGTTACTTCCATGATGGGGGAGGCGACCAACTGAGTGGCAGCGACCGCAACCAGGTGTCGGGTTACACCTCACAGGTGGAGAGATGAAAATAATGAGAGCTGGAGGGACAATGAAAGGAGAGAATAGGTGTTCTCACGTTCGTTCCCCCCAGGGATAGTCAGTGACATGTTGTTGTTAGCACTGTTTTTCTCCTGGAGGGGAGGGGGACACTTGAATTATTTCAGTAGAAGAGAGAGGGAGGATGCGGGGGTTGGGTAATCAGAACCAGGTGAACCTGTTCACATGATCTGTGATAATATTATTCACTGCACTGGCCTGCTCACTGTGACCAACAGTAAAAGTGGTCATGCTGGTCAGCTCCCAGTGGCCACAAGACTGTGGTGTTGTTTGGCTGCTCTCATGTGTATACAGTAACTGCATGAATGGTAAGCAACCAAGGTCAGCTTAGACCACCTTTTTCCACACAAGTACAATATACACTCAAAAGACACAGATGGCTTGATATTTGGGGATGTTGTAATCGATTGCAAGTGAGAGAGAGAGTCACACACACACACACACACACACACACACACACACACACACACACACACACACACACACACACACACACACACACACACACACACACACACACACACACACACACACACACACACACACACACACACACACACACACACACACACACAATAATGAATAACCAGTAAAATGCCTTGGATTGCCTTGGATTTTAAGCAATGATGATCATCTGTGGGCCCAGAAAGCACCTGTAGAGGACACATTTGATTTTTAATTAACGTATACATTTAATTTGAGTAAATTGTCAATGACCACGAGCCCAGTTCCCCCAAGGCCCCCTGAGAGACAAGGGCCCTTGACAACGGCCCCACCGGCCCAATGGTTAATCCAGCCCTGAATTCGGCAAAAAGACATCTACTTGAATAGAGAGTTGTTGTTTCTGACACCAGCAGTGGGGAAACAGCAAAACTAGCGGCCATTCATCATGTGAACTGTCTCTTCCTATACGTATGGCCTCAACTCCACTGCCTGGTACAGAAGATGTGTCAACCATGCAAAGCACCAGGACTGAACGTCTAAACCCAGAGGAGGAGATGAGGCCCAGAGGATCATCAATGATCCCAGTCACCGGAGCGAAGAACTGTTCACTCCGATACTGTCTGGTGAGTCGTAACGTAGCATCGGTTGCCATTGCGTTGATTTAGGGACAGCTGCTCTCCTCATGCCATAAAACCTTTAACTCATAAATTCCCCATACACCCAACTTGGGCACGTACCAAACTACAGATGTTCTATGGTCACTCCTCAATTGTCAGCTGCATCACAAATGACAACAAGAAGGGGGACAGAGCCCTGGTAGACTTTTGAGAGTATGTTGTGTCAACAGGGGGCAAGTGGCTTCGTAGCCTCAGAGCCACTGGCAGTAGATTCTTCCCTTGGACAATTAGCCATATGAGCAAACAGGCCATCACACAAATTGCCTGGACTGGACTGACAGTACATACTGTAGAGTAGACCCTATAAAAGAGTGTCTTCTCCTTTGCCATGGTATGTGGAAACTGAACAAGCTGTTGAGGAAGGCTAGATCTATAATTGGAGTTGGACTGTACAATCAAACTGCAGTAATGCCAGTGGCCTTCGCCCAGTGCTATCTTAGGGGGAGTGAGTAGTTGTGTACAACTGTTGACATGGCAAGAGCTGTTGGTCTGCCTCTACTTACAGTTCAGTTAGACCAGGGGTGGGCAACTTTGATGATGGAGAGGGCCACTATATTTTCACATTCACTCCAGAGCCTGAGGGCCACATTGGATGTACAGTCAAAAATAGCAGATCTACAAGATCAAAACGCGCCGGATTGCGACACGTTTTATGTTAACATATTGCCACAGGGAGGAGGCCAGGGAGGTGGATGGAATTTGAATGCAGATGCTGTACAACTGTGACAGCTGAACATGGACTGCTTAAAAGAACCGCCTGAGTTGCACTGTAAGAATGAAGGTGTGTGTGAGTTAGCTTTAGCGAATGATAATATAGAGAGGTTGAACGTGGAGAGACAGACTAACTTGTGTCAGATGTATGTATGAATTAACTTGTTAGCCTTCCGTGGCCGTGCCTACCTGAACTATCGCTACGCTGGATTATATGGACACACAAGTTCCTGCTTTGGACCACACAATCGTGACCAGGAACTACGGTAGTAGTGATGGACTATTTGAAGTGGCCAGAGGCATATGGGTTTCAAGACCAGAGTGGTAAATGCCACACCAGTAACCTCGTTCACCGGATTTTCTCATCTTATAAGGAGAAAAGCCTGTAACGACCTTACGCGGATAATGTCTGTAGGGCTGGACTTCCATAATGTTCTTCCCACGGAAGCAGTTTTTTTCTCCCTGACCAGTTACAACACATCGACATATTTTCCTTGGGCGGTACTTCCTGTATACTTCCGCCATTCTCACCCAGAGTGCCACAGCAGCACAACTGGCGGGTGCAAGGGCTGAGCTTCGGGTGGGGGGGCAAACCCCTGACCAGGGACACCAACCTCTATTTTCTATCAGGACTGCACGGGCCCCTGGCACGTTGGGCGGGCCGACCAGGTGTAATACGTGTCCAGCTTGATTGGTTGAAGAGGGTTCCAAAATGACATGATCGCTGTCCGTGGTGCTGAACTACCACCATGTGCATGTGTGCACTGTCGTGCACGATTTGTGCTCAGCAGGCACTCAGGCAAACATTGTAATTTTAGTTAGTTATTTGTTTCCCTTTGTTTATCGGTTTTTAATTCATCAAACTACATTAAATAAAGAATGGTCTAAATAGCATTTCATTCACTTATACGGCCCAGAGTATTACAGGTTAGGAGAGTAACATCACGCTTTGATCTCGCCGCAGACAGGAAGTGTCGCTGGTGACATTCCTACAGCTCTTCAGCCCCGTCCACCTCCATTTTATTTCACTCGCTGGTAAGTAGACTAAATCACAACTTTTTCACCCTTTTAACGCATTCACGGGCCTCTCCAAGGTAGGCAACATTATTATTTCACGTAATCGGCTCTTGTTAATGTTTAATGTAAGAAATTTGACTTTATTGACTTTAAAATTGACTTAAATTAACTTGGAGAGGCCCGTGAATGCGTTAAAAGGGGGAAAAGACGTGATTTAGTCTACTTACCAGCGAGTGAAAATGCCTTGGTTACAATGGAGTTGGACGAGGCTGAAGAGCAGCAGGAATATCACCAGACTCCAGTAGGCTAAATAGTGACGTCACGTCCGCCTTCCACGCTTACAATGGGAGTCGACATAAGTGTCAGAACTCTCTTTTTCTATACGGGTCTGATATGGCCTACGTACATGTTTTGCCATGATGTTTCAAATACTTTGAATTTGTGTGAGAAATTTGTAATAAGGCGTGTGCAAGCCCTGCTTATGTGGAGGCATGCGTTTGTTTGTGGAAAGCGACGTAATATCAAGCTTTTAAGGGTTACAGCACCACACCATAATGCAACCTTATAGTGCTTTCCTGTATGGTCAATTTGGTTCCTACCTAATTGACCCCCCAAGACCCCCCAATACCCCCCAAGACCCCCTCAAGGACCTCTTAGGTACCTTGGAAACCACATTTTTTTTACTGGATTACCCTACTGCCTCTGGCTTCTCTACTTTGCTTGCTTGTTCTGACTGGCCCCTGGTTTTGACCTGTTTTGTGTCTTGGATCAGTTTAAGTAGACTCTTGCCTGTTCTATTCTGTGTTTGAGTTCTTTTATAAACCCTGGCACTGGACAATGTACAGTGTTGGCCAAGTAGTCAGGCATGGTTTACAGGTGCAGCTGGTAGGGGGTCATGGGGTGATCATACTTCAGGAAGGCTGGCACCTTACTGGCTCACAGTTTGTGTGTGCCTGACTGCACAAAGTTGTAAGCATGCTTGATTACTGTGGTTGCCAACCAGACTATTAGTAGCCTGGTTTAACCAGACAATATCCACGCTGCGAGGATATAGGCTGGGGCTCAGCGATTTAGAATATAATTCCATGAGCGGTTACAAAAACGATTCTAACGGACTCTATTGGCTAAAAATAAATCACAAGAAATAATGATAAACGAGTTATTCCTTTCCTTAAAATTTTACTTTCACGCTTTCGCTACCCCCTCCCCTCCACCTCCCCGGGTCCTCGCGACGCACACAGAACAGCAGAGCACACTCACAGCCCCTCCCTTGTGTTAACATGGGTGGATAGAGTTTAGCTGTGCTAGGCTAGACTATTAGTACTTGTCCGAATTATTAGTACTTGTCCGACTTTCTTTATTCCATCTTCCATCTTTCCAGATAAACTTCATTTTGCAGCGCTACTCCTCCTACAGTTTTGGTAGCACGCAATATATGTTATATATTTGAATTTATATTAATTTACCAGTAAGATGCTTAAGGGCGAAAAGCGACCTTGCCCGCGCAGGACGAAATTCGCACAGGACAGAATTTATTTGCAAGCGTGACTCGAGTTGCGGTTGGTTGGACCAAGTTGGACAAAATGTGGACAAAATATTATTTTCCCAAATATGGATATGACTGACGTCTGATATCATAGATGTCTTACAGACCACATGAGACTCACACAATATGTCCATATATGGGCATTCCAAGCTATGGGCTTAATATTGATGACATCAGGGATCTCCATATGGGCATACTAGCCTTACATTAAGACACTCCTTGCTGAGACGTTGGGGCAACAGCAGGTTCGTCTTAGCGACTTGTCAGACAGTTCGGGGAGATGGTCAGCAAAAGTGGAATAGCGGCTCTACACATGCACAAATGAGAAATATAGAACTCCGTAGTAGTAAATGTTTGCGACTGAGTAGGAAGCCTTGTTTAATGGGTTAGGGTTAGGTGTTGCAACCAACATTGTAGCAAACGTGGAAAAGCAGTACACTTGGTAAAAACTATTTTTATTTAAAAATACGGACTAATACATTAAACAATGCTACTCAGTCGCAAAAAAAATTCAGAACTACAACGAAGTCCTATATTTCGCATTTGTGCATGTGTAGAGCCGCTATTCCAGTTTTGCCGACCATCCCCCCGAACTGTCTGACAAGTCAGTAAAGACGGCTCTGCCGTTGCCCCAACGTCACAATGCGAAAGTCCCGGCAGGATCATCTTAAAGGCTATGGACATACAAGGGACAAGGATGGAATGTGATGTCACAAGGTAATGGAGTTTGCATGTTCTCCCCATGTCTCCTAGGGTAGATGCCCTCACAAAAACATGCAGTAGTCCTGGTTTCTATACTACCTCCCCCTAGCCAGCCAGGTGCTCCCCAATTCCCCTGGCGTGGCAGGGGGAGAGCGGAAACCAGGACTACAGGTTAGTTAGTTGGCACTGGGTGAGAAAATGGGTTGCAAAAAAAAAAAAAGAAAAAAACTGACATGGAAGCCAAATGGGAAAACACTGATTCAACCAGTATGTCCATACATGGGCATTCCAAGATAACTTAATAGGGACATGGACTGACACAGAGATCTCCATATGGCCAGTGAATACATTTCTCCCATTGACTTGGATGGGGAAAATTCAAATGGTTAAGAAGAGTGACTCACCACAGCAACCACACTTGCAATTTCCCAGAATCTTTCTAATTTCAATCTGTCATTTTACTATAGTAGGCTACTAAACAGAACACACAGGTTATGTTAGATTAACATATAGGCCAATCATCAGGCCTGGATGAAACAATTATATTCACCAGAATTCACCTGGCAGTCAACAGTTTACAGAAACATACATAGGCCTACTTGCAGGGAAGAGATGTAGAAAAGTCTGAGTGTCTAATCAATGGCAGGTGTGGGGCATCATGTGGCAGGTGCGGGACTGGGGAAATCCCCAAATCAAGTATAGGCTGGGGTTGCCAAGATCAGTTGGATCGTTTTCTACACATTTTCTTCACAAACACAGCGCACGTGTTATGGCTATGAACAACTTCAATTTTAATGTATTCCAGTACCATTGGTGTAATACTAGCCAACTAGGCTACTGGACTGAGAGGAGAGAAAGAGAGGAGAGAGAGAGAGAGAGAGAGAGAGAGAGAGAGAGAGAGAGAGAGAGAGAGAGAGGTAGAAGCAGAGAGAGGGAGGGAGTGAGAGGAAGAGAGGAAGAGAGAAAAAAGCGGGGAGAAACAGAGTGAGTGTGTGAGAAAGAGAGAGAGAGAGGCACAAAGTCAGTCAGAGAGAGAGAGAGAGAGGGAAAGAGGGATCAGTCCTCCAGTAGTCTGTCAGATGGACTAACAGCAACAGGAGGAGAAGCAGGGGAGAGTCGCCACGCACAACAACCATGACGGCCACGGAGAACGAGAAAAGCCCAGGCTCTTCTTCACCGGGGAACGACAGAGTCGCGTTAAAAAAGGAAATAGGACTGATGAGCGCCTGCGCTATCATCATAGGTGAGTTTTATGTATCCATAATAATGACGATCTACAGCTAGGATGATATGATCATAACTTAGTTAGAGTCACTTTATTATTACCAAGCACGCATGAAGATCATTAAGGTGTTTTATTTTGGTATAATATAATATTAGGCCTTGCAATGCGATTATTAGCGTACTGTGTAGGAAACAGCGTGCATGGTCTCAAGGACATAGCGTACATGATACATAAATCACTCCAGAAGTGACTCCAGTTCAGTGAAGACTCTTCTACTTTTATCGGGGACCGTGCAAAAGACCTGTACACGTACTGTAGACCTACACATGCAGCCTTCAGGCGAGCGCAGTGGAGAAGTTTTAGGTTAAGCATAGTGGGTGAATGTCGCTACTGTACTCTGTCCAGTGGTGTAACTACATGTACTCACTGTAATTAAGTACAATTTTAATTTGAAAACTTGAAATGGGACATTGTGATTGTGCATATATGAGTAGGTCTACTTTTACTTTTGGTAGGCTACTTCAAGTACATTTTGATGCCAATACTTTTGTTTTTGTAGTATCACTCAATTTAAGTAGTATAAAGTACTGCAGAGTATTTCTTGCAGTGTTGATACTTTTACAAAATGCTTTTTTTTTTTTACCACTAGCATAGCAGGAAATGTGAACGGTGAATATAGCTACTGTACTCTTTCCTGTGGATGTTGGTGTCGCGCGTGACAAAGCGCCCACACACAGCTTATAGTTCTAAGATAGCCTACGTTTTAAAAATAGTGCTGACTTTTTGTGAGTTGTGAGGAGACTATCAACAGCCTAAAAACACAACATGCATTCATCAATGCTTCTTCCGTCTATAAACGACTGATTCAAGCATGGACTGATAGCGTATTATTTTAAGTTATGAAGTCTAGCGGATTTCATCCACATGTGCTGCCATAGCTCATGATGACGTAGCTGCTACAGTATGTGGAATGGATGAAAATGAAAACCGCTGGCTGGGTTGCATCATTTTCAAGGGGGAGCTCTGATTACAGTATAGGCAATGTCAACGTGGCTGAACTTTGTGATGTTTGGAGATGGCTACACATAAAATGTTATCATTATTATATTCTTAATGTATGTGTGTGCGTGTGCGTGCGCACGCAGGCAGGCTATAAAATGAAAATCTCTGCATAAATGTATTTTATGAAGTTTTCCATGGCACCTTAATTTCCTTGCCATTTGTCTTATTCTATTTTTTTTAATTTTGTCATGGTGTTTTGTGTCATGTGGCCCAGGTTGACAACAACTGGGTCAATTAAATTACCAGGCTAAATACAGACCACAGAAAGCACAACTACAAAAGCACACTTAAAAGTATGCAATTTCTTACCAAAGGCACTGAACTGTTCGTTAAAGAGGAATTAGAACCATATTATCCAAATTATATAGACTACTCCCAGAGTGGTCTATAACTTGTCCCCTACTTTCACAGAAAATATATAAAATGTTATTTTTGCAGAATGTCCGTTGATCGCTCAAGAATAAAGATCGTAGGGTTCATGTGGTTGCCACAGTTTTAGCCTTGGTTTTAGCATTGCCTCCTGCCAGTGCCAACATGTTGGAACACTGGTTGCTGAGGTCTGTACCCCAACATCTAGAGAGAGATATGACAGTAACCTTGAGTCACTCATGGATAATGTGCAGGAGAAGGTTTATGGCAGGGTTCTATACTTGGACCCCTCCTTTTCCCCTTCTGCTCACCAGATGTTGTTGATTTACAAACTCAGATCTACAGACTCACCGCTAGGGTTCATGTGGTTAATTATTTAATTAATATCAAACTGAGTGTATGATTGGCTGACTGGCTGGTTGGCCCGATTGACTGGTTAAGTTGAATGGATGATAAATCATCTAACTAGAAGCAGTATGTCCCATATCCCACACATTCCATACACATTTCACATTCCAGTAAAGGTGAAGTGACAATGGAATTCTCCCTACAGACAAATGGGGTTTTGTTTACCGTCATAAATAATCTCACTCAAATATGCACAGTATGATGTTGTTGGAGCCCTATGATAAAAAGAAATTCATATATTTCAATGTCCCAAAATATTGTCACTGTCGGCTGTCGGGCAGAAACCTTGTATCCAAGTTTCAAATTTGTACGTTATTTTGTAAAGTTCTGTCCCATGCAAGGCAAACCTGGACTTGTCCCTTGGCATACAGCTGAACTCGACTTGCTCAGTACCATCATAGTGACCAAAAGTTCCATCATAAACGTAAATCTGTAATTGGTACTGGACTGTGTTTTATAGGGTTATAGCATCAGAAACAGTAGGTGAAATAAATTGCAGTCATCTCTAGATATATTCTAGTCTAGGATCCATTTTTTTTCCTATGTGGGGATTTAATAGGGCATAATCTAATTTCTTACCAGGCTTTAACCCATTGGGCCCGCTGCCACAGTCCCTGTATAACATCATGAAGGACCTGGCTCCTGACCAATAAAGGTTTTAATCTCATTGCATAGATCCTGCCATGAATACATCTATTCTATCCTACTATAGAGGACATCCTAGTGCTGGGGTTTTTTGTTGAATTTGTAATGGTTTTGTTGGCTTGCACATCTGTTCGATTTTATATTTGATTTGAGATCTATGTGATATTATCTTTATTCACATTGTGTGTCCTATTTTGGGGCATGTATAGTACTACTGCCATATGTTGTGCAGTGGGCAGGTGAATTGACAATTTCCTGATGCTCACTGCTGTTTACCGCCTGACCGTCTCAGTCCCCACAGTAGTTGAGTATGTTTGTAGTTAAGCCTTTTAACACACATAGAATGCAAGGTGTGGGTGTGGGTGTGTGTGTGTGTGTGTGTGTGTGTGTGTGTGTGTGTGTGTGTGTGTGTGTGTGTGTGTGTGTGTGTGTGTGTGTGTGTGTGTGTGTGTGTGTGTGTGTGTGTGTGTGTGTGTGTGTGTGTGTGTGTGTGTGTGTGTGTGTGTGTGTGTGTGTGTGTGTGTGTGTGTGTGTGTGTGTGTGTGTGATCAGAGGGTAAGGTGTGAGAGGTGTTTGGGCAGCAGAACAAGACAAACAGGTCAATGCTAGTACTGAGACCAGATCAAACAACTGCTGCAGGTTGGCATTCGGGGTCAGGTGATAATGGATACTTTGGTGATTGCAACTGATGCCCAAGTTCATTGATTAAATGGTTATTTCTGTATTGAACTAATAGTAACTCAGTGCATTACAATACTGAATCTTTTAGTGATCTTTTGCCTGCTTTAGATTTACACTTATTAATTCAAAGAATGGTATAAAAGTTCAACACAAAGAAAGAAGTTTGGGGAGATAGTCTTTAGTAGTGACATTGATGCAAGGACATTGGCTTATGCAGAGAGCGCCTTGTTGGTTTCGCAGTTTACTGTCAGAACCGGCACAGCTTGTCCGTATACGGGTAACACCTGACACTGTGGTTCCCCTGACACATCACTGTGACATCACAGTGATGTCAGATACTCAGAGCAGGGATAACCCCTGACACTGTGGTTCCTCTAACACATCACAGGTGACATCACAATGGTGTGGCTGGTTCAGACAAGGATCTCCATGTATGGGCATAAAAGGGGTTGTATGTTGTGATGTCATGGGAACCACTCTTAACTCATTGAGTGCCAGCCTATCACCACTAGAGGGCGCCCAGTGACCAGAGAATAATAGAGATATGCTGGTAATGCATGCCCAAGCCCTGGAGCCATGACTTGCCTGAACACTTTCCTTTGTGCATGTACAGGAAGAGGATGAAGTTAGCTTGAAGTTAGCTATTGGCTACCAAGCATTTTAGAAGCCTTATTTTCGTCAACTTAGCCATGATTAAACCTTGCACACCTCATGCATGGGAAAAAAACAGAGAAGAATGAGCTCTAAAAAATCCAATGCAATCCTGGATTGCATTGGAGTGGATTTGTGCAGTTTGTTCACAGCTTTCAAACAAAAAAATCAGATTGGAAATCCGTTCAGGCATTCTTGAGATAATCGCCATTATGTTTTACATGTAATGTAAACAAAAATGGCTGCCCTGTATGTTAGATGGGGTTGTATGGGGGTGGAACATGCAAAATCGCGATTGAAATCATGTTCACCAGATTTGATGGGGTCCAAAAAAAAAAAAAAAAATTAAAAAAAAATTTTTTCAAAAAAAAAAACTTTTTTTTTTTTTTTTTTTTTTAAAGCCGAACTTGTTCGGGATCGGCACTCTACGATACGCTAATAAAGCCGAACTAGTTCGGGATTGGCACTCAAAGAGTTAACAGGATCCCTTTTATGCCCATATATGGAGATCCCTGATGTCATCAATATTAAGCCCATATCTAACAGGACTTCATATGGGAATGCCCATATATGGAGGAAGACAGACCATTATCAGTGTGGCTGGTACAGACAGGGATCTCCATGTATGGGCATAAAAGGTATTGTATGTTTGATGTCAGATATGATAGACGTCATAGGACTTTCACATAATGAATAACTGGGTAAGCATATTTGGGGTCTTACAGCATACTGTATCTCCATATACAGTACATGGATCTCCATATATGGGTACCAGGGGTCTCCATATATGGGTAACTGGTCCGATATACATCACTGGCCAGACGGCCAAGACATGGCGCGACCTCGCCCTTGTCGCCCTGAGGCATCTTACTAGTAGATATATATGACTGCTTGTCCAAATACCTTGGCAGCTCATCGGACAAAAATGTACAATGGGGGCAGTTAAAATAAATTGCAAGCAACAATACAACATGCAAGAAAAGTATTTCTGCTAAGTTTATTTGATTGATGAATGTGGCCTTACATAGAGAAACATAACTCAGGAGCACAGTGCCAGACAATTAATTGCTTTTATTTCACATTTAGTTATTTTTCAACTTAAATCATTTTATAATTTCAGGTGCTGTAGATTTGACTCTGCAACATTGGTTTGCCCTAGGGAGAAATTACATTTCTTACATGACACTGTGAAAATGTGTTTGCTATTGCAAACTTTAAGAGCAGGTCACTGCTCTTAAAGTTAAAACAATAATTTGATTGGTCATGACTGAATCCACTTGCAAAACACCCACTGACATTATATGATTTTCTTTTGTTGATCTACCCTTCACCAGTCTGTTACCCCGTCTCACCCACCAAATTATTAACTGATCTTCATGGTTGTTTGCCTCCTCCAAAATAAGGCCCTATGTGTTTGTGGAAAATTTCACGGAAACATGGCTGCATGGAATGACATGGCAATAAAGTCATGAAAGGTGAGCAGTTGTCCCAAGATTTCCTGATGATATAAAAAACAAAACAAAACAAACAAACTGTAAAGTAGCTTCTATCCTATCATAAACATGTTAGTCATGATGCAATAAACAAACCACATGGACAGCACACCTCCTTCTACATGCATGGATTGGTGAATGGTTCAGCACCACCGCCATTGGACAGCGACAGGCCATGGCATGCTGTGACCCAGCACAATGCCTTTTTTACACAGGGTTAAAACAGTATAATGTTGACTGACTGTCTCAGTCTCCATAGAGGCAGTGTGTTTGTTCTATCTCTTTAGTTTATTCCATTTGTTCTCATCGTGGTGTTCATTGCATTATCGTCTGCACTGCATGCAATCTTACACAAATGAATTCTATTTGTGTTGTCATCTTATTGTCTAATCAGGCTTTTGGGAACACCCAGGACAGTTTTTGAATTTCTTCATTCAGTATTTAGATCTTTGATATTCATTTCCCCCCATTTTCCCCCTTCCAGGACATTCCTATCCACCTGTTTCCGTGAGAATTTACTGTAGCATTATTTGCGGGACACTTCCAGTTAACAGCAGACATACAAGCTCGCGTCGCAGATGCAACCATTGTGAGCTTTGTAGATCACTCTCGGCTGCAGCGCCGGAAGCCGCCTGCACATACTGCGCAATGCACGATGGGATGTTGGAAAGTTGTGGATACAAACCCATTATAACTTCAAACTCCATTTTAACTAGGGATGTTCCTAGCGACTAATTTCACTGACGTGTACACGACAATTTTGAAACCGAATATTCGGATATCCGAAAATTAATTGATGAATTTATTTATTGACATTAACACGCATAAAATAGCCAAAATTTAGCACATTTCAATCTATTAGGCTAAACCTCATTTGAAAAAGATATCAAGAGCATATGAAAGCCTTTTAATAATGTTTATACTATTGGAATCTGCTCCAAAATAATTGATTACATCACCAGTGAAAGTAGGTCAAATACCAATTAACTCCCCATGCAGCGCACCGCACCGCAGCACAGCTGCTGACTGGACTCGTCTCGTGAAGCGACCTGCTCATCTCTCATCAATGTTACGTTTAACCATATGGCATTCGCAACCAACTTAGTTATGATTGAGACTACTTTCTCCATGTTCTCACCTCAAAATGGATTATTCTTCAGATGAGCGGATCACACTGATGCAGCAGGCAATAGCCTACTCAAGCCGAGGTATTAACGAGTGATTCACATCCAGTCGCCTTTATTGGATTTGATTTCTCCATCAAAGCACTCAGACAAACTTCTCATCGTAGCATGTTTAACTCATTCCCTGCCAGGCCCGATAGTCCCGAGATTATTCCAATGTCTTTCCCCGCCAGGCCCGATAGTCCCGAGAATTTAAAAAAAGAAAAAAAAAAAAAAATTCAATTTTTTTTTTTGACCCCCAAAAATGGAGTAGGCATGATAGCAATCGCGAAATTGCATGTTTAACCCCCATAGCAACCCCATCTTTCAAGCATGGCAGCCATTTTGGCAGCCATCTTTGTTAAACATAGTGGCTGTTATCTCATGAATGCCTGAACGGATTTCCATTCGGATTTTTTTGTTTGAAAGCTGTGAGCAATGTGGACACACGTGGTGCATTATCTAGGCATGGGTGTGCATGATCCGTGCACACCCAATTACATGGAAGTCTATGGAGACGAATGGCAGGTGGGAGTACGGAGGTATGTTAAAATGGCGGTCAATGTGTTAAGAGTAATGAATGATGAATAATGCTGCTCAATCACTCAATGTAGGACTACTCATGTTGAAGCAGCAGAAAGACAGACAGCCTGCTGCTGCTGCTGCAGCATTCAGTGTGCACCCGCTAAGGGTCATCTTGAGTCGTGACCACTTACCAGTGTGACAGTCAGGCTCCGCAAATCACCCATGGTAATTCTTAAGTTGCTTATTTTACTTGTTAAAGCAACCTTTTATTATAAAGAAATGACATTAATATGGGTGCAAGATGCAAATGTTGAATAAAGTTCATATCTCAATAATTAAAAATATATTTAATAGAATAACCGAATTTTATTTACAAACCGAATAGTGGGATCAGCCCCGTTTAGTCGGATAACCGAATAATCGCGCACATCCCTAATTTTAACCTTGATAAATTTAATTAAAACACCTTTCCTTTTTTTCTGGTGACTCCTGACACCCTCCGAATACGTGAGCAGGCCGTGTTTTTTCGATAACATTTTTCATTGATTTCTATCCACGAGTTTCCTACGCCCCATAGTGCATTGCGCAAACGTCTGCTCCGAGGTTCCGCCGCCGATTTACAAGCTCACAACGGGTTGCATCTGCGACGCGACGTGAGCTTGTATGTCTGCTGTTAAACCCGGAAGTTTGGTCCTGATAGTCTCCAGTAAACTCCCGCGGAAACTTGTGGATACATTTTTGGGGTAAATGAAAATTATTAAATACAAAAACTAAATGAAAAAAGTTGTCGAAAAAACATGGCCTGCTCACGTATTTGGAGGGTGTTAGGAGTCACCAGAAAAAAGGACAGTTGTTTTCATTGAATCTATCATGGTTAAAATGTAGTTTGAAGTTATAATGGGTTTGTCCAGGAAGGTCCTGGAAGGGGGCAAAATGGGGGAAATGAATATCAAATATCTAAATACTGAATGAAGGAATTCAAAAACTGTCCTGGGTGTTCCCAAAAGCCTGATTAGACGATAAAATGACAAAGTATTTTTGAAAGTGAACTATCCCTTTAACTTCAAGTAAGCAACACAAGGTCAAGTTGATTTCAGGGTAAAAAATAAGTATCACAAGGCAAGCTCAGATTGATTCGAAGAATCCAAATTTTAATTAAATCAAATTACACATATGTTACCATGCGTTATAGTGTTAAAGAACATTTATTTTCTTTCACTGAAAAAATCTCTAGCCCTAAGACCTGGGGTGCCCCCGTGCTAGCTCTGCTACTGGCCAGTACCATGCAATGGAAAAGCGCTGTTAAGATGGAAAATGATCCAGCTGTATTTTGGAATGTCTGTCTATGTGTAAAGTGCGTGTGTTGGCATTCACGGTTATCTGATAAGAGATTCATTGGGGATTTCAATTGATGCCAAGGTGTAATTGATTAAAGATAATGTTCAATGTTTTTTTTCCGACTGTCATCTGCTCTTGGCAGTCTGTTTGAGGTGCTGTAGATTTGTTGATCTTGACAAATCGTGATATTTCTTCCATGGCACTGTTAAAATCAGTACACAGTCTATAGTGGCGTTTCCATAAAGCTACTTTTTGCGCATTAACGGCTTTTTCGCAAAATCTTTTTATGGAAACACTTCAAAATGCGAATAAACTTTCATTATCCGCAAAATAAATTATCCGCTTGGAGGAGGAGGATTTTGAGGCTTAATCGAATAAACTAAGTGAATGGAAACGGGTCAGACAATAAATGCGAATAAAATATGACGTTCTGGTCCATATCGTCCTCCTATAACACTTTCCCCCGCCCCGCCGCTTAATTAACGTCCATTGTATAGCGTTAGCCCACAAAACAAACCGGTTGTTACACACGGAGTGACCCTTCGTCATCACACCGCGTTGCGCGTGGAAAAAGTGGCCGTACAAGCTCGCATCTGCGACGCTGCAGGATGCAGTCTGCCCGGAGGACTCAACCAGGCGGGGGGGCGGCCGCCTCGGCTCGGGGACTCGGGGCGCCCCGGCCGGGGTCGCTTGCTCTGTGCTCCCGCCGGCCGCACTTTCTCCGCGGCGGTGCGTCGCGACTGACTCTGGGTCGGGAATCGGGATGCGTGTGCAGCGAGTCACAGCATCTCTCGTCTCTCGGTCTGAAAAATTCAGCCCCATCCCAGCTATGTGCACTGTGTGCAAGCCCGCGGGAAGTGTTTACAGCAGGTCGGTCAGACGGACCCAGGCAGGATCTCCCAAGAATCGCATTTCACCAGTTTAATGGAAACGGGCTAAATTCGCTTCGTCTTAAAGCGCATTTCTGATAATTCGCTTCCCTAACTCGAATAAGTTTATGGAAACGCCATGGAGACTATGGCATCTTGGACCTTCAAAGAGAATAATTCATTGCAACTTAAGTGTTAAACTAGCCTGGCCTCAAGCCATGCTAACTGCAGGGCTCCACTAGAAAGACGGCATTGTGCCGGCGTCAGACGGCGTAAAAAAATCAACTGGGGCGAATTGGGTGTCCAACGCCGGCACCGAACGCAGCTCAACGTCGCTAATGGAGCACACTTCCTTGATTAAAAAGTTAACAATCCCAGTGCTGACGCGACGCCCGATGGCTGCAGTGGAGCCCTGGCGTTAGGGATGATACAGACTAGTACCTGTTTACAATTACCAAATTGTTTTGATAGTGACATGTTGTAGTAGTAGTAGTAGTAGTAGTAGTAGTAGTAGTAGTAGTAGTAGTAGTAGTAGGTGACTAGTGTAGCAATTGAAATCAAGCATTATAAAACAATAATGTACAGACTAGTGAAAGTCTTTTTTTGGAGAGTTATATTGAAGGCTGGGAAGCCTGGGATAATACGAAGGGTGAAATCATGTCCCTTGTCAATGCTAAACTATAAATAGCCTGGGTGTGGATAATATCACGTTTGTCTTCATATTACATTTCTTCTTGCCTTCCAATATTTATATGAATACAAAATGTCCTGTCCCTGTCTCTAAATCAACGATTCATTGAGTACTACAAAGAGGTAGACAATGTTCTGTTGTCCATTATATTCTATTATCTATTGTATTGTAGTGATGTGAGTAGTGTGTAATAATGTAACGTGAGCACAGAGATCATACAGTAGTGAGTGGTCAGGCTCATTCATTATGATGCTTCAGTTTGTTACAGCACAAACACAACACATTACATGCACACAATACAACGCCAACACAACACGAACATGCAACACATAACAAACACACACAAACACACGCACACACACACACACACACACACACACACACACACACACACACACACACACACACACACACACACACACACACCGTAGCACTGAGCAGAGCTCACTGATCTTTGAGGCAATTAAAGGCGTTGGTTTTATTGATTGATCATGATTGAATCCACC
This sequence comes from Nannobrachium achirus, assembly GCF_963921795.1. Classification (NCBI taxonomy): domain Eukaryota; kingdom Metazoa; phylum Chordata; class Actinopteri; order Myctophiformes; family Myctophidae; genus Nannobrachium; species Nannobrachium achirus. The sequence goes on along the minus strand of NC_137816.1, from coordinate 18,916,325 downwards.
TACAACACTCCCACTGATGATAGTAATATTCAGCCCGATTTTAAAACATCGCCACAGGTGCTTTTTCTTTGGTCGCAATATGCACTTCTCCGGTCTGGAAAATGACAAAAGTCTGTCACCACGCCTCACCCGCCAAATGATTAACAAATCTTCATGCCAGTTTGCCTTTCCCCGAAAAATAGGGCCCTAGTTTTTGTTCACAAAACACAGGAAAATGGCTGCACTGAATGAAATGATGCTGTCAAGAAAGGTCAGCAGTTATCCCTAGATTACCTGATGACCTGAAAGAGAGTTCAGCCAAGTGGAGGCAGGTTCGGTGCATCACAGGCATCACAAGAAGACACCGGGGATACACATTATATTAATTATGAATCACTTGTCTTTTAATTGTAATATTTCTTTTTTTCTAAAGATGTTTTTATTTTGTATATTTTTCTACCAAATTATTTTTATTTTTGTAAAACATTTATTAACTCTGTTTATAGGTAAGGGCTTAAATATGGCTTCTCTGTGAGGTTACAGCAGGTCCCAGAATGTTTAATCATGACCTTATCTTTTTCACCAGTTTACCTCAGCGACAAGTCAAGGTCAAGTACTCATTTACAAAGCTAACACTGGCTGCTGCTGCTCAGTGCTCACACACTAGACAACATAATAGTAATAACACCCAGTCTGCAGCACCAAGCGTCTACTAAACTCTGACTCCTCTGTCTTGATGGTTATTGGTTAATCATTTGATTTGCCGTCATTATGAAAATACAGCTCAGTGAATTAAAGCAAATTAGTTAACACTTCTGGTGCCAACCCAGAGTTTCCCGAGTTTGTATAGGTACCATCCCTGTGCCAACCCCGAGTTTCCCGAGTTTGGGACTTTTTTGAAGATTTTTTTTTTGCATGTTTAACCCCCATACCAACCCATTCTTTCAAACATGGCAGCCATGTTTGTTTACATCTGAAGAAAACATAATGGCTGCTAAATCATGAATGCCTGAACGGATTTCCAAGCGGATTTTTTTGTTTGAAAGCTGTGAACAGCGTGCACACATGTGGTGCATGATCTAGGCATGGGCGTGCACGATCCGTGCACTATGAATTACATGGAAGTCTATGGAGACTATGGCATCTTGGACCTTCAAAGAGAATAATTCATTGCAACTTAAGTGTTAAACTAGCCTGGCCTCAAGCCATGCTAACTCCAGGGCTCCACTAGAAAGACGGCATTGTGCCGGCGTCAGACGGCGTAAAAAAATCAACTGGGGCGAATTGGGTGTCCAACGCCGGCACCGAACGCAGCTCAACGTCGCTAATGGAGCACACTTCCTTGATTAAAAAGTTAACAATCCCAGTGCTGACGCGACGCCCGATGGCTGCAGTGGAGCCCTGGCGTTAGGGATGATACAGACTAGTACCTGTTTACAATTACCAAATTGTTTTGATAGTGACATGTAGTAGTAGTAGTAGTAGTAGTAGTAGTAGTAGTAGTAGTAGTAGTAGTAGTAGTAGTAGTAGTAGTAGTAGTAGTAGTAGGTGACTAGTGTAGTAATTGAAATCAAGCATTATAAAACAATAATGTACAGACTAGTGAAAGTCTTTTTTTGGAGAGTTATATTGAAGGCTGGGAAGCCTGGGATAATACAAAGGGTGAAATCATGTCCCTTGTCAATGCTAAACTATAAATAGCCTGGGTGTGGATAATATCACTTTTGTCTTCATATTAATTTTCTTCTTGCCTTCCAATATTTATATATGAATACAAAATGTCCTGTCCCTGCCTCTAAATCAACGATTCATTGAGTACTACAAAGAGGTTGACAATGTTCCATTATATTCTATTATCTATTGTATTGTAATGATGTGAGTAATGTGTAATAATTTAATGTGAGCACAGAGATCATACAGTAGTGAGTGGTCAGGCTCGTTCATTATGATGCTTCAGTTTGTTACAGCACAAACACAACACATTACATGCACACAATACGACGCCAACACAACACGAACATGCAACACATAACAAACACACACACACACACACGCACACACACACAGCACAGGCCTTTATGTAACTGCTCATCTCTTCAACCAGGCCCCCAAAATCGGTACTGACAACTACTATCCAGGGCCTCCTCTCTCTCTCACTCTCTGTGTCTTTGTCTCTCTGTCTTTCTGCCCTCCCCCTCTCTCTATATGCATCTCCGTGCGTGCATCATTATGACAATCAGTAAGCAATGATGCTGTGTCCAGTGCTTGCTGTAATTTTACAGTGAAATGGCCATGGCCTGTTTCAGTGATGCAATTGTTGTCTCACATTGTCACAGTACATTTTCTTTTACTGTTCTTTTGCATTTTTTAATGATGTTACTGTAGTCTTTGTGGCGAGGTATGATTGACCTGCAGGGGCAGTAAAATTGGGCTTATGTCACATTCTCAACTTATCCAAACTTGTTGCTGCAACTGCTATAACTGATAGATAACTGTTTGATGTTTGTGGGTTTCTCCATTCCTGTCCAGTTTATCTTGTGTGTCTTTTACCATTGATCTGTTAATTTCAGAAGTGCTACACACTCCATGGCTCTGTAGTACAGTGGAGCAAGAGAGAGACACGAAAGCGATTGGACAGAGATGGTATGGAGAGAGATGGGCAGAGAGAGAATAGAGGGGGTAGGCAGTGGCACTGGGCAGAGAGAGCCAGGACGGAGAGATTAGAGAGAAACAGGAGGACACAGAGATTAAAAAGCGACAGGACACAGGACCGATGTCATGATACAGGTCATGGGAGAAAGCAAATGTTTGTAAAGTGTGAACCACCAGAGTCCTGTGGGAGACTGTTGTTTTCACAGGTGTTGTCCCAGACAGAATACCAAGCTAAGCCTAGTTTTCCCCATAATCTGGGCCGACCAGGGCTAATGCTAGGCAGGACCTACATTACAGTACACAACACATGTATCCAGTGTAGTAGTCCATGTCTAATTGTCTTCCTCCGCTTTACACTTTATTTTGCCCCGTTAGCAGCACTGCTCTAAGGGTGATGATGTCGGTAATCTGTCTGTCTCTCTCTCTCCAACACTTTGGTCCCAAACAAGACACCTTGAACACTACTGGCAGGATTGCCATGTAACAAACATGCTGGTGGATGAACCCCACTGATATTTCTAGAGAGGCTTTTGATGTTTTTAGGATCACAGGAATAATGTGTGGTGTGGTGTGGTTCTGCTGTCAAATTCCACATCAAATCACTCCAGATTGCTTTAGAAGGTCAGGTGTCTTTTTAAAACATACAACAGTATCATAAGCTAAGTTAAAATGACGTGGTGCTGGAAAAAGTACACTCCAGATGTATTATATATGAAATGCTCCTAGGTTTTTATCATTTGTGTGCATAAAGCTACATGTTTGCTTTTTGCTAAGAAGAGATAACGCTGCAGACAGACAAGCAAAGAGAGGAGAGAGCGAGAGGAGGGTGACGAGTGACACAAATTATGTCACACTCCGGCTTGTGCCAGATTTAAACCATAATATGATAAGCTCAGTCCCTATGTGGTCCATGCACATAATGAATAATAAAAACGGTGCTTTACAAAAAATACAAGATAGTAAATGCTTTTTTGTACATCAACGTCTTAAATGTGGCCTTGTATGTCTCTCCAGGAAACATCATTGGCTCTGGGATCTTCATCTCTCCTAAAGGAGTCTTGGAGCATGCTGGCTCTGTGGGTCTGTCTCTGATAGTGTGGGTTCTGGGCGGTGGCATCTGTGCCCTGGGCTCCATGTGTTATGCTGAGCTGGGAGTCACCATTCCCAAGTCAGGGGGAGATTATTCCTACGTCACTGAGATCTTTGGAGGCCTGGTAGGGTAAGTACTACTACTATCCATTTACACCATCATATCGGTGCTGTCGGGCAAAAGAAAACTATTTTCACTACTTCTTAAAAACATATATTTTTTCTAATTTTGGGTATTTCTTTGATTTAAAAAAATATATAATTATTTATGAATTTTCTTGAGATTGTGTGATTTTCTTTTGTAATTTATTTTAAATCTTTTGAAATTCTATTAATTAAAACTAAAATGGGCCCGACTCACTATTTTGGGTAACAAAACCCAGTATATTATATACTAGTATAGTATGGTATAGTACAATCACTACTGGACAGTAAGCTTAGTAGACAGAACACATTGCTGTTGGTGGCCAGTGCCACACAGACTGAAACTCAACCCTGTGACATTTCTAAGCGCTAGAGCCACCCTGCTACATTACATGAAGGACTGACCCTTTAGGAAACTATTATTTGGACCCCTCTGGACCAGCTTAGACCAGCCAGGGCTGGCTGTTGATGGTGTAGGACAGTCATTCAGTTTCCCAAGCTGTGGGCTGGGGCCCATTGATGGGCTGTGAGGACTTTGCATGTGGGCTCCCAAATAATTAGCAAAACATTAAGATTTTGATTATAACATAAATTACAAAAATGTATGTCAGGGCTTCCTGCAGGAAAAAGCCTTGACCAGGGGGGGATCTCATGGCGCACGCGCAAAGCGCGTGCGCCGAAATTTTTTGATAATTAATTAATGAATTCGAGTAATTAATTCATTTAATTTTTAATATTAATTCTTATTTTTGCCCTATAAAAAACACATGAATGTGCCCATGATGACGGAAAACACAACTACATGCTATCATCCACATTTATTCAACATTGAATAACTACGTTTTTCACAGGACAGTGTAACTTGTTTTTTTCCCCCAGGTTAATCAACCAGCACTCGTGCCATATAAATAGAAGTCTACAGCACAGTAAAAAAACAACAACATTGGTGTAAAGTAACTAAGTAGATTTACTTAAGTAGCCTACTGTACTTATACTGTACAAAGGAGATTTTCAGGTATTTGTACTTTACTTGTGTCGTTGTGAGTAAATGAGAAGAGCTCTCTCTCTCTCTCTCTCTCTCTCTCTCTCTCTCTCTCTCTCTCTCTCTCTTTCTCTCTCTCTCTCTCTCTCGACGCAATCTACGACTCGCTGTGCAGCTGTGTCACTGTCAAGTTGACCTAGGCTAGGCTCGCCTCTTTTTTCTGGCCGGGCGGGGCGCCTGGCCTGTAAAGTGCTGCAGGAAACCCTGTATGTAAAAAGAATAGGATCTTCAACTATACTGCGTTAGTTCCACTGATCCGAGCTGGAACGCAATTAAACTAGAAAGATGCAATCCTGGGAAATTGCAAGTGTCGTTGCCGTTTTTGCATTTTCCCATTCAAGTCCATGGGGAAAATTAATTCACAAATAAATTATCTCAACAACAACGTATCTCTTAGCAAAATGCAAGCACACGATTCCCGATGAAGCTGGTCGTTTTGACATATGACTCGATTGTGTGCCGCTAAAACTGTGCGAAAAAAAGAAAATAAAGTTGGACAAATACTATAGACTGGTTGCTAGGGCAACCACACAAAATATAATAATAATCTGAAACTGCATGTGGGACAGAGATTTTCAATTCATTCCTGTTGTAAAGGTTGAGAACAACTCATGTAGGAGTTAAGACCCTTTCAACATCTTACCTGCAAAATCTCTCTCTCTCTCTCTCTTTCTCTCTCTCTCTCTCTCTCTCTCTCTCTCTCTCTCTCTCTCTCTCTCTCTCTCTCTCTCTCTCTCTATACAGTCTCACTCTCAATGTAAACATCCCAAGAGCAGACCACTCGCCCTATTAGAACTATGTACTGACTGTATGACTCATAGAGTCGAGTAACTCTGGCAGGCTCATGAAGCCATATCGTGAATAGCGACCATACATAAGGCACAATTCTTATGGTCTCACAAGATTGATTAAACAGGCCCCGCTTTAAGAACCACATAATCAGTTTATCTATTAGCACATAGATTGACAAAACACAGAATGAAGGCAAACACATAACATAAACCACATTGGTACTCATGCACTCCAACTCGGTCCATTAATCATGAGGTCACAGGTTCATATCAGTGACTCTGCCAACAGCCATGTGCCCAGCTGCACTGCTCAAATTAATAATGAGGCTTTGTTCATACAGTACATGGAATGCAGCCTCCGCTACTGTCACATAGACGGCGACACCCAGGACATGATGGATAAAACACAACAAAGATTTAATGTTTGGAACAAATACTGCCAAGAGAGACAACATTAGCCACTTCCAGTTCCAACCCGGCATCCCCATAATAGGTGAAAATCATGAACCGTCATACGGTGAAGTATGAATCAGGTGGTGGTCATTACATTTTTAGGATCATTAATATTCAGTCACTTTTAATGAACCACTTAATTCCTATAGGTGGAGCAAGTACAGGTGTCTGTACTTGCTCCCCTCCTTTTTTCCCCGCTACACAAAATATGTTTGCCAAAAATGTTCAGATCTACAAGCTACACCTTGTGAGCTTGTACATTGGTTATTGGCTATTTTCGCATTATGTCATGTCCAGAATAGGGATGCTTGGCTTCATGTGGTTACTTATAAATGGTATGCTTGGTACACAGTAAGATGGTGGGTGTTGATTTGACTGTGTTGCAGGTTTCTGCTGCTATGGTGTGGTGTGCTGATCATGTATCCTACCACACTGGCTGTCATCGCTCTGACCTTCTCCAACTACGTCCTCCAACCCGCCTTCCAGAACTGCATACCTCCCTACGTGGCCACCAGAGTCCTCGCTACCGTCTGTATCTGTGAGTCACACACACAGACAGACAGACAGACTGACAGACACCCTTGACCAAGGTTTTTAACCCAAGGTTGGAGCCAGAAAAGGCTCTGTCCCTTAAATGCGGTTTTTGGTCCGGTGACATCGTGTCAGGTGACCCTCCGGTTACCCTGGAAATAATTGGCGACCCATAAGCTAGTCGATTCCCTGGACCAGTAAGGACAAGTGGGGAAGTAAGTGAATGGCAATGACTTGCCCCTTTCCCCAACAGTGCTGAAGTGCCCTTGAGCAAGGCATAACCTCCGACTACTCCAGTGGAGCTATTCAGTGTAAGACTGTGGTTGTACTGGTCAGCTCCCAGGGTTGGAGCTATTCAGTGCCTAACAGTATAAGACTGTGGTTGTACTGGTCAGCTCCCAGGGTTGGAGCTATTCAGTGGCTAACAGTATAAGACTGTGGTTGTACTGGTCAGCTCCCAGGTTTGGAGCTATTCAGTGGCTAACAGTATAAGACTGTGGTTGTACTGGTCAGCTCCCAGGTTTGTGTGCAGGATGTTACTGAACATGAACGTCTGTGCTGCTCAGCAACTTGCCCTGGGTAAATGAAGCACAAAAAAAGAAAACATCTTCTCAAACCCCCGTAGCCCTACGCACAATTCCCAGATCACGACGAGCCTATAAAGTATCAGGGACAGAGCTGTAAACAGATTAGAGTTGATCGAGTTCATAAGGTGTGGTTGTGATAGTCTGGTGCATTTATATAACCACGGCATCATTGTTATATCCAACACCATTAATGCACATAATTTGAAGATGGGAGATAATCTGATAAGAAAGGCTGTTGCTGGCATGAGATGTCACTCTTCTTTTTCCTGGTTAATGTTACAGCTGGTTTGGTAACCTTTATGTTAAAACATTAATATTTTTTTTGAACAGTGACCAGTATTAGGTTTTTATCCCTACTAGGTTAGCTATCCATTATCTATGCCTGTGTGACCATCATTTGAAACCGAACACTTTGAGTTGACTAAGGACATTCTTAGTTGAGGATGGCCCTGCACTGTGCTTCCAGTGGCCAACAGGAGAGACTGGTTATACTGGAGTGTGGTCTGCTCCCAGTAGCCAAGACTGAGGTTATAAACATGCTGGCTGCAGTCTTGATGTGTTCAAAGAGACAATGGGAAGCTCAGTATAGACATCTATGTATTTTGTGTGTGCGTGTGCGTGCGTGCGTGCGTGTGTGTGTATGTGTGTGTGAGATGTACAGGTTGGTGGTGGCCTCAGAATGTTGACTGGTTTGGTAGTCTACACCAGCCTGGCACGGCCATCCCGAGCTATACGTCATCACAAATGTGATTCCTCTCTCTGTCTGGGGTCCCTCCCATAGAGTCTCATTACGAGAAATTATTTTCTAATTTCCAATCAAATGGCTGCATTTGGAGAGACCCGCCTCACACTGCTCCTTATTGGTTGAGCTGCTGCTGCACCTCTCACATTTTGAAAACAAACATGGCAGCCACCATGTCCGAAGCGAGTTCACAAATCGCAAATAAATGCTGCATTAAGCGAAGTTATCTGAAATCAATGGCAAATCAGAACTTAAAAAAGAACAACAGGGTTAGCACTTTTGGAATTTCTATCTGGAAAAGACGTATTTGCGATGTTTTGATGCGCTGATGGCTACGGACTGGATGAAGGAATCTGTCTGTCAAAGTGAGTAACTACGTCATCGTAATGAGTTGTCTATGGCCGGGTCCCAGACTCTCCCCTCAGGAGGGTCTGGCTGTTGCGAGGCTAAGTCTACACACCACATCACCTTCACACTCACTAATACTCTGTGTCTATAAGGATACATGTGCATGGGTAGATTTATCCATATGTATGTATGCATGCATGAATATGTCCGTTTGCATGCATGGCTGTATGTGTATGTGCATGCGTGCGCGTTTGTGTGAATTTTCATAATGCAGATGTCAGGACAGAATGGAGACCAGATCATTGGAACTCATCACTTGACGTGTGTGTGTGTGTGTGTGTGTGTGTGTGTGTGTGTGTGTGTGTGTGTGTGTGTGTGTGTGTGTGTGTGTGTGTGTGTGTGTGTGTGTGTGTGTGTGTGTGTGTGTGTGTGTGTGTGTGTGTGTGTGTGTGTGTGTGTGTGTGTGTGTGTGTGTGTGTGTGTCAGACTACATAATGGTGCCAGCCTTTGTGCCTGCCGCTAATGAGAGGGCGTGTCTCCTTTGTGTATTGTTTTCACAATGGTTGCCGTGACGCCTACTGTCACTGAGTGACAGGCGAATGGGGAAGTGGGTGGGACAGAGGGCGGGACCAGCCCAGCGATTTAATGGCGGAGAATCCCATTCGACAGCTGACATTCGTTTTGACAGTTTGTTGCCGCTATTGGGTCCTTGGTACCCCCTTACACACAAACACACACACACCTCATGTCACGTGTTGACGGATCCTTTCACCATGGAATATGTCCCAGATGTTAAGGCGATATACGTACTTATTAGAGACTTGCAACCTCTTCAGTTACAGTAGTCGGTCTGCTTTACTTTGACTTGACCAGTGTACACCACTGTTTCCCAAACACATTTTTATGGTTCACAAGTAATTTATCTGTTGTAATATTTCAAAACATTTTCTAATTTTTTCCCCCATTTTTCACAATTAAAAAAAAATCTAAATAGTGAAAATGGCTGATCTACAAGCTCACAACGCAGACACATCTCTTTTGGTTCTCAAGCTAAAACGTTTAAGAACCAATGGTGTACCGGTACACAAGTTACTGTAAGAGTGCATAGTGTTAAAAGATTGCTTAGTGTTAGAATATATCATTTCCCAGACTCTCTAGAATAATTTACAAAGTGCAAGGTGTAATGCAGACTACTCTCTTTGGAGTGAACAGGAAGGGCTGTCAGTGTTGCTCAATGATGTTTTGCTTTTGACAAAACAAACACATTTATCCTTAATTTTCCATTATTTACTGCATTATTAATTATTTGCTATATTCTATTTTACCATTTTGGTCCTGCCTTTGCCAATCTTGTCCAATTTGACAAGATGTCATATTGACCGTCCACATTTCCCTAGAGGACCTGCCACAATGGAAAATAATATTTTATTATGTATTTCAGCTTCAACCATTTAAAAACAAACATTCTCTGTCTGTCTCTTTCTCTGTCAGACACCAACAAAGCAGCTGTGTGACTTCTCATTCACTCTGCCCTCCAGGAATTGGCTAGACTGAGATTACATGGCTTAATGTTTTCCTCTGCTTGTGAATGTCCCCTGCTGAACGTACTTTATGACTGTCACCTGAAGTGACCCCAAAAACATGACACAGTTTGCCTGTGTGTGCGTGTGCATGCGTGCGTGCATGTGAGTGGATGAGGCCTGTCCTGTCCAGTTCTTACTGACCTGTGTGTGCACAGCGGTCTGAATCCGTTTATGTGCATGTGTATATTTCTAAGAATAGGACCAGTGTGACTGAAGAGCACCGGCTCAGTCACATGACTGAACACACCCACTTTATGGACTGTGTGCGCGTGTGTGCCCTTAAAGGAGTAGTTCACTGCCAAAATGACTTTTTTTCTATTGATTAGTCAAGCCATGGAGACCTGAGTTCAATAATATGTTTTTGTATTTGTTGCATTCCTAAGACAAAAATGTGATTATTGTAAATTTACCCCCATTGATTCTGGATGGGGAACCAAATGCCTGGATGGGGACCCAAATAAGGCCCTGGATGGGGACCCAAATAAATGCATTGTGTCAGAATCAATGGGGGTAAATTTAGGGTCAAGGGTCAAGTACATTTGACCTCCATTGATTCTGACTCTGAGCTTGTGTCCCATCCAGGGCCCTTCATTTGGGTCCCCATCCAGAATCATTGGGGGTAAACTTACTATAATCAAATCTTTTGTCTTAGGAATATGACAAATACAAAGAAATATTATTGAACTCAAGTCTCCATGGTTTGACTAATCAATAGAAAAAAAAGTCATTTTGGCGGTGAACTACTCCTTTAAGAACAACTTTGTGGTGTTTTTAGATACCTCCACTATATATCTCAGATGCAAATATTGTATTTTTACCGCACTACAGCTTTAGTTAATGTGCAGATTATTAACACATCTGGTGCCAACCCCGAGTTTCCCGAGTTTGAAAAGGTACCACCCCTGTGCCAACCCTGAGTTTCCCGAGTTTGGGCCGTTTTTGAAGATTATTATTTTTATTTATTTTTTTCAATTTATTTTTTCCAAAAATGTTTTTTGGACCTCTAGGCATGATCGCGATCGTGAAATTGCATGTTTAACCCCCATACCAACCCATTCTTTCAAACGTGGCAGCCATGTTTGCTTACATCTGAAGAAAACATAATGGCTTATAAATCATGAATGCCTGAACGGATTTCCAAGCAGATTTTTTTGTTTGAAAGCTGTGAACAGTGTGCACACACGTGGTGCATCATCTAGGCATGGGCGTGCACGATCCGTGCACTATAAATTACATGGAAGTCTATGGAGACCATGGCATCGCGGGACATTGAAGAGAAAAAATCACTGCAACATAAGTGTTAATAGTGATATCTATTTAATGATAGATTATTAGGTATTTATTATAGGCTAGGGCACTCAGCAGCAGGTTAATCAGCCCCACCTTTACCAGCTGCAACATTAAAGTAATAAACACATGGTTGCAATGGCTGCAATCCAATAATGACTTTCTAAAATGGGACATTACGTACATCTTGATGCCATTTTCCTCATGCAATGAGGATTTTAAGCCTGGTGTATTGTGAACTTGTATATTGGCTCTTTTGGCACTCGACACTGTTGTACAACGGATCATAAATATGTATGTCAACATTATGTTGCTATATTTACTTTAAAACAATCTGATTACGTATTCCCCTCGTGTTAGACAGGGAAAGGGCTATAAAAACCTAATTAAAGGGTGTACCAAACTTTTCTCAGTTGATTCTTATGTATTTTTTCCTGTAGAATCCATTTCTGCAGTGTACATTTGTGTGTTGTGCATAATTAATGTTAGTATATTGACTCAAATATGATACACCCTTTAATCAGGTTTTTACAGCTTTTGTGTGTGTGTGTGTGTGTGTGTGTGTGTGTGTGTGTGTGTGTGTGTGTGTGTGTGTGTGTGTGTGTGTGTGTGTGTGTGTGTGTGTGTGTGTGTGTGTGTGTGTGTGTGTGTGTGTGTGTGTGTGTGTGTGTGTGTGTGTGTGTGTGTGTGTGTGTGTGTGTGTGTGTGTGTGTGTGTGTGTGTGTGTGTGGGAGTGATTTGTTGATGACTGTGCTCTGCTGATAAAAGCCAGTGTGCTCTCAATGTACTGTACAACCTCCTCTCACCAGACATTCAGACTCTGTCCTCTGACTACACAGCTCTGGTTGTCAATAGTAGTTAGACTAGAGTCATGACCCATAAGGGTCCATTTGCTTCCAATTGTATAATCTTGGCGTTGCAAACCAGTAAAGGGTCAATTTGTCTCCTAACTATCAATCATTTGGAACCTTCTCAAAGACTCCTGGGGGTCCCTGGAGCCACTGGGAACCACTGGCCTATAGGATGGGTTATGCTGTGGTGTTATTTATTTATTTAGCTATTTTTATCCCTTTTCTCTCAAAGCGTCTGTTGTGGTCGGGGAAGGACTAGACTAGGAGTGTAGTTTCAGGAGCAGGTAGCCATCGTGGCTCTGGAGTAATAGGTTGTCACAGCCCATTATTATTATTTATTATTTCTGAAGTAATGTTCTGGGACAAATGGACCCCCCCCCAGACCCTCTACTGATAGTGCTGAAAACACCTTTCCAGCACGACAGGCAGGAGATGTGCGAGCTTCGTAGTAGATAGAAATGCTCATTACGGACATCCTGAATATTATGTAGCTATAGTAGACATGAGAGGACCAGTGTCCAAAAATGCAGGCGATGTGGTCAGGAAGACCTTGTTTGATGTGGCGGTGGCCAGCAGAAGCAGAGTAGAGGTGAGGTGGTATTCCGGACATGGTCAGGTTGAGGTGAAGGTGGAACCAAAAAAGCCGGTAGCGATTATTCCAGCTTAATTGATGAACAGTGATTTCTGAGGTGAAGCAGTGTGGGAGCAACTTTTAAGAGGAACTTCAGTACCACTGTTGTATATTTGATGTTTGTACAAAAGAAGCTGCTACTCTTATTATTGTACCACTTCAACTTTGTTTTTTTACAACAAGGGTTCATATTTTAGATTGTAATTAGAGAAAAGAAAAAGTGAGTGTTAAAATATTTTCATTTGCTTCGTTCTATTGTCTTATCGTGTTTACCGTGTTAAAATGTGGGGCATGCGTAGTTGCGTACGCATGGGGGCATGCGTACAAGTGGCTAAATATGTCTTTTTAGACACAATAAGCCAGCAGTTTCTTTATTACTATTTACAGTAACACTTCTAGCTCCCATAAGTCACATCCAACCATGAAAGGTTGCGTTGTATCTTGGGAATGGGCTTATTCTGTGTGAAATTACATATTTAGCCTCTTGTACGCATTTCCCCAACCACTGAAATAAGAATCTCTAAAACAATAGAAAGAAGTAAATGAAATCATTTTAACACTCATCTTTTATATTCTTTAATTACAATCTCAAATATGAACCCTTGTTGTAAAAAACTAAAGTTGTCCTTTAAATGCTTCATTTGAAAATCAAATAAACAAAGTAAAAAAAGAGGAACTTCAAATGTTTCATGAGGATGGAGTCGAGCTTGAACGAAGGATGCGTCCCGTTTTGTGCTTGCCAGCCAGTATGAGGTGGGTGGGCGAAGTGTGGTGGTTTGTTTGCCGGTGTGAGAAGATTGACGTGCGGTGGTGCGCTTGCCAGTGTGACAGGGAGGAGTTATATACACCCGCTAGAGTGAGTGGGTGGAGTTTTATACCCGGGAGGAGCAATATTATGTTTGCCCCTGAGGTACGCTGTGCAGGCAGCAGATAGTGCTAACCTTGCTGTGTGAATGGTCAACGGGAAGCCAAAGTGATGTGCCTGAGTAGCAGTCACTTACACCCCTTAGTCTCTCATGTCCTCATCTGTGAACCACATTGCTACGTAATTCAATTCTAAACAGACCACCATTCTTTTTTTAATTGGGGATATACAGTATGGTGAGTTAGTGCAGGCACAACACATGCTGTACCACATCAAGTTGCTGGTTAGGGCCTGTCCTATAAAGAGGTCTCACTGCACACACATTATTTCAATGAAGTTAGGGGTTCAGTGTCTTGCTCAAGGACACTTCGACACTAACCCAGGGGAAGCCTGGGATCGAACCGGAGCCACTGCCGCCCCATTACAATGTTAATGGACCTACAATTACCCAATACCTGGAATTAACAACAATAAATAATAATTTGGTCCACAATCCTTTGTGATATTTGTCACTGTTTTACTGTATATTTGCATATACAGTGAAATGTCGTATCGGCATTTAACCTAAGGTATCAGGAGGAGAGGGGGCGCTACAGGGACAGCGCTGCGGGGAGCAGTTAGGGGTTAATTGTCTTGCTCAGGGGCACTTGGACAGGCAGACTGGGGCTGGTACGAGGCCCAGGGACATTCTTTTTCCCAGGAATAGGATCAAATCCCATCAGAGACTCCCCTTGTTTGTCTCCCATGCACCGTCTCTCCCTTAAACTGACACTCAGCTTGAATTTACATGTTGTTTCACTTCATTAATCAGTCTGAAAGTGCTCTCATTACAGCCGCTTTCCAAGATGGCCGTTGCCAAAGACGAAGTCCTCAACAATTTGTTCCCCTAACCAACATTTTTAAATCGTGGGCAAGCCACTAACCTGCTAATGAAGTAACTCTAGCCAGTAACAACATTTGAAAAGTCACCAATTTTGGTGTAACACTGAACTCTGTGATTAATGTCCTATTTCAGGGACTGAATAGACAGACACTCAGCCTGAATTTCAATTTTGTCTAACTTCATTATTCCTTGGAGTCTTTTCAAAACAGCTTCAATAGCAACATCAATTATATCCGCTAATGTTAGTGCCACCATTGTTGTTTAGAACTGTCTCCTAATTGCCATGCAATGTTTCCCTCTCAGCTTTCCTAATGTTTGTCTCAACAAAGAAAAATTGACTGCTTTCTTGGCCTTTTTAATAAAAAGAGAGAAGAGCATAATATGTACTTCATAAATTCCCATAAAAACGGTTTGGCCTGAAGCCCTTTCCTTCTGAACTGCTCTCCTCTAGAACACGTGGGTTTTATAATCATGTTCATGCTTGTGGCTTTGAAGCTGGAATTCCTCAGTAGTATTCTGTCACAGTGATTACTACCACTTTCTCCCTCTGGCACTGAGTCATATACTAACTATATTTATGTACACAGAGAGAGAGAGAGAGATGACTCATAGCTTTGATGTTATACAACAGTGTGTCAGGACTTTACTTTGGTGTTTTCTCAATTGTGTCTTCAAGTTGCCTAAAATGTAGCTCAAATTGCTTTTAGAATGAAGTAGATCACATATACAGTAAGCAAACTGACAAAAAGCTGAGTATGAGACGTTAGAGAGAGAAGATTTAAGGTTGGGTTTGATCCTAGACTAGCAGAAAAACCACTATTACACCACATAGGAGGTGGAGGTCTTAACCACCGTGGGTCTACAATAGGGGGTCCTCGGAGTTTCTTTGCGTATTTGGAACTTCTTTACCACTTTAACCACTTGTACCCTAGAATCTCTATTCATGTGTGCTTGTAGATCAGCTATCTCCTTGGCCTGAAAAACATTGAAGACCCAACATTGAATATTATTTCAAAACATTTTCAAATGATTTTTGAAATTTTCATGAATAAAAAATGCAATGATTTGCAATGATGCAATGATTATTTCATTAATAAATCAAATAAAAATCAAAGGCATTTCATAAATTACAAAACATATGTAGCCGATCTAAAAGCTAGTGTGCTTGTAGGTCTGCTGTTTTCACTAGTTTGGGTCATGGGGAAACGTCTAATTTCTCTTTTGGGTCTCGAGCTAAAAGGTTTGTGAACTACCGAGTCTCAGATCCTGTCAACATTATGCTCCCAACACAGTTAGAACTACCTGCCTGTTGGCAGTGCAATCTACAAGATGTGTGTTCCAGTTGGCACAAGGCCTGTGCTGTGGACCTTTGTACCGGCACTTCACTGGGGCCAGTGTCCACTAAGAGGTTAGAGAAACATCCGTTTGACTGGATGTTCACTCGTTTGAACCCCCAGACTGTGTGCAAAACTTAAGTCAAGTCATTTACTTAATTAAGAAAGAGCTGTTGTACGAAAAAAAAAAAGAAAAAAGAAGTGGACAAAGTGCTCTACTGTACATCCATAAGTCTTAGTTATGGACCATAACTAAGACTATTCCAATGTTATCACACTAAATGTCATAGTATTATCAATACTTGTATACTGGCATGTCTAAATGTATTAATTCTATTAGCTGCAGTTTTGATTATTACATCACATTACACATTACATCACATCAGCCGTTTAGCCAGATGACAGCAAACCCACAATAATGGTTTAGGGTCAGGTGGTGTGTCCATTACCCCTGTAATCTCACTAACAACCCCAGGTGCCACCCATTATCCTAAAGTAGGATTGGCTTTCTGCCCAGACAGGCATTTAATTAATTATCTTAAAATTAAATAAAAGACCCTCTAATGTGTAAATTAGATATAGGTAGTTAATTAACATAAGTGTGGGTGCACTGCACATGCACGTGTGTGCTCATGCTTGTACTTAAAAATAAGTCAGTGCCCCACCTGGGCCACCCTAGTCAAAGAAAGTCTTGAAACCACTGGTAAAAGACTTTGTTTGCACGGGGCAGCTCTCAGTGTACATGTGTGAACTCACTGTACTGTAACTGTAACTGTATCAATATTAAACTGGGTGAGATTAGAAAAAGTTCTAAGTTCTATGTCAACTTTCCCTGGATAAATAAACTGAGAAAAGCGCAAACATTTTCAGCCACAGGAATTTGTGCTTTCCATTGCTAATAATGTATTTCATCCATCTAACTCTAAGACTGGAGAAAGTTACATTTGATAAATGGCACCACTAAAAGAAACCCAATTTTCTTTTCAAAATTTGAAAAGGTAGTGGATATTCTGAAGACAAGTACATTTTCTTTATTTTGTTTCCCCCACATGATGATCCAATGCCTAGTGAAATATAGATATATATATATATATTAAAAATAGTAAATCTACAAGCTCACAATACCTCGACACATTAAGTTTATAAATCTGCTATTTTTTTAATTTATTTCCCAGAAAATCTGGGGGGAAAAAAAGACAGAAAAAGAAAAAAGAAAAAAGATATTTACACACGAGTCGCGACCCATAACGTTTGGGAACCATTGCCCCCGCCCAGAGCAGGGCTTTGCAACTCTCCCTCAGATCAGTAAATCTCTGGTGGATTGTGTTGTTGAGCCTCCATTAAGGACAAAGGCAGTGATTAGTTTAGTATTCTAGTGCGGAGTGGCCCTTACATGCAGGGGCCCTGTCACTCTCCCTGATTTACCTGCTGCTGTCACAGCCTCAATGACCAGCGACACACCTCCTTCCTTCCTGCCCTGACAGAGAGAGAGTGGAGGGGTAGGGGGGATTGTGGGGGGGTTCCGAGAAAGAGAGGGAACGGAAATGCACATTACACCCTCTCAACCAGGCTACTACTATAAAACTGTGTGTGTGTGTGTGTGTGTGTGTGTGTGTGTGTGTGTGTGTGTGTGTGTGTGTGTGTGTGTGTGTGTGTGTGTGTGTGTGTGTGTGTGTGTGTGTGTGTGTGTGTGTGTGTGTGTGTGTGTGTGTGTGTGTGTGTGTGTGTGTGTGTGTGTGTGTGTGTGTGGGTGGCAGCATCGGGAGAGGGCGGCAAGGGGGATCACAGAGCTGTGCCCGGTGCCACCAAAACTCTTCTGCCAAAAGTTTAGTTTCCTCCCCCTCCTCTTCCTCCTCCCCTGGGTCTCCAAAAGGAGGGAAGGTCTGTCTTGCTGCCTGCTTGCCTGTCTGTCTTTCTGCCTCAGCCTGTCTGTCTCTCTGTCCGTCTGTCTCTCTGTCCGTCTGTCTGTCGGAATGTGTGGCTCAGTCAGTGCAGACTGAGTGGTTAACCTGTTAAAACCAGTCAAAGCATCTTGTGTCATTTTAGTAAAAAGAAAATTAATATAGCATCATAATAATTGTAACCACTTTTATTGCTTTGGCTACTCAAACATAGCAGATCTGCAAGCTCATAGTGCATCACTGCATGCCACGCTATGAGCTTGTAGATCTTTGTTCAAATCTTGAATACATATCATTTTGGGAGCACCACTTAATATAACCAGTAAGACTCCCTAATCGGGAGATAAGCGACCGTAGGTGGCTTATCTCCACAAATAGGGCAAAAATTTGTTTTTCCAAGATCTTCCTGATCCATGTTGATGACATGAGTGTAGACATGCTGTGTACTGATATTTGTGATTTTAGGGCAAAAACTGTAGGAGCAGTGTCCAAAAATGTGTTTTAAAAATCGGCCTGAAGGTGGCGCTAGAATAGGGCCATGTGAGAAATGAGGGGTGGGGTCTCCGCGTTGCCTTGGCGGACGAATAGGTACCGGCCCCGGCTCTCCCGGACGCTCCTAGGCCGAGTTACGGCATTTTATGTGCGCTGCAGTGGCAGGGGGTCCTCCACTGGGGGCGCCACCACTTTTGCATCCGTTCTGGAGCACCAGGAGTGGGTGGTCCCCGGGAATTCCCCGTGAGCAGCCCCGTTGGGGTGGTCATTTGGTCATTTTTGCACATTTGGTCATTTTTTACATCTGGGGGTGGGGCTCCGGGGGTCCTTGGAGGTTGTAGTTTGGCAGGCAAGGAGTGTGTGTGTAAAATCTGGCATGGATCGGGTCAACGGGTGCGGAGATATAAGCAGGGAAAAAGTGTGACGTGTGACGTGTGAGCACATTTGGTCATTTTTTACATCTGGGGGTCCCCCAGGGACCTGGGGGTCCCTGGGGCTCCGGGGGTCCTTGGAGGTTGTAGTTTGGCAGTCAAGGAGTGTGTGTGCAAAATTTGGCATGGATGGGGGCAACGGTTGTGGAGATATGAGCAGGGCAAAAGTGTGACGTGTGACTGACTCACTCACTCACTCACTCACTCACTCACAGACAGCCGGTGGAGGTTTTGGTAGTAAATGCGACCTACGGTCGCAACAATTTAGGTTTTTCAGAAAAGTGTTAGGATTTAGAAGACATTTTTAGAATGGGGTGACAGAAGTCCCTCGACAGTCATGTCAGTGAAACCTTGTTGAAGTGATCTGACAGGTCCTCAGAGGGAGAGAAGAGACAATGAGAGAGAGAGAGATTAAATTAGACTGCAGTTGCATAAGAACAGACCACAAGACCCATGACATGTATGTTACATGTGACATTGACACGCACACATGCGCGCACACACACACACAAGCGTGCACGCGCACAGACACACACACACACACACACACACACACACACACACACACACACACACACACACACACACACACACACACACACACACGTGTGCATGCACACACACCAGACACACATAAATTACACATGACAAGTTACACATTCACATACTGGACACAGGAAGAAGGAAACAGGACATGTGCTCCATCATAAACCTGTTCTCATCTGACAGATAGGACAGGTGGATGGAGAGAGTGACAACAAGCTCCACTGTCCCAGAGTGACAAACAGCAGGAAACAGCAGGAAATGTTGTTCCTTCCTAAACTCTGTTTGCTCTTTCTCTGCCTCGCTCATGGCAGTCTGCAGTCGTGTTCTGTTTCTGTGAAAGACGTAAACATGCCGTGAGCACGTGGCGATTCCAGACTCCTTCAAGCAGCAGACACAGCACTACTTTGGACCAATCCATTTCTCCTCTTCGCCCTAACCCTGAATCACATTGAGATCATTCCGCTCTGAGTTTCTGTTGTTTGACTGTGTAATGCGTGTGCGTGCGCGTGTGTGTGTACTGTAGATAGCATTAGTAGGAGAGACGTGGACCACCTGGCCTGCTGCATGCTGTAGTGATTAGGGGCCCTGACCAGGACCCAAGCCTGGGTTTAAAAATACTGGGCTCATGACTACCCCAGCCCCCACCACACCTTACTCTCAAACACTACTACAAGCTGGAGTTGCAGGCTAACACATAGCCTAAAGCATACAACTAATGAGCGTTTAGTTGTACTGTATGCTTTAGTTGTAGTTTTTTGTTTATTTAACAGGGGTCATGCAGTACATAGCTGTTGGGCCAGAATTAGCTGTACTGTGTAAAGCCATTTTGTATCTGCAGCCACTGTGTGCAGCCTATAGCAAAGAGAAATCACCAAAATACACCATATGTAATATTTTATACTTTAATCTGTTACAAAATGGAAGAAATAGCTACAAGGTCGCGTTGTGACAAGCACTGTGAGCTTGTAGGTCTGCTATTTCCACTATTTCTGAGAATGTTTCAAAATGTACATAACCTTTTCAACATGGAAAGATTTATGACGATTATGTAAAATGAATTGTGACTATCTCAAATAATTGCAATTAGGCGATTATGTAATAACTGTGACAAGCCTATATACTGTACATACAGTGCTGGCTTTGTTGTTGGAGCTAAACAGGATGGTGTGGAGGTGAGCACATCATGGCTAACCCTTTCCACCCGTCCAACACACATTCATCCTCCCAGTACTCCCAGACTGACGGACTGGGTCAGTCCTTTGTGCCGGCTGCCAAGAAAGGTTAAGAACCACTAGTAATAGGAGAAGCCATGTGGTACTGTGTGTTCTGTACACAAACAGATAAGGAATTTACTATCTGCTCTTCGTGTTTTATTTGGCCACACACACACACATACACAGTACACAAACACAAACACATGAAACTCAATGAACATAAACATTGAAAGCTGTTGTGCACCAGGGGTGGTAAAAAAGACCCTTGGGCCCAGCTTTGCTGCTGGGTCTGCTCTGCTGCTTCCCTTGAGTTTCGTATCGCTGTTAAAATGTATCGTTACACCTCTAGTTTACTTACGTCTTACGTTCTGGACCAGAGTAAGTACCATAGACAATCCATAGTAATAAGAACCTTACCTGATTTGAAGTAGAAACCCAATAATTTTTGATGATCGCCTTGCCTAGGCTCTTCAAATGCAATATTGTAATGATTCCATAACGTTTATACCGAAGGCAGAGACATGGCTTTATTGTTCGACTGATGGATCTGAAACGTATTGATAACTGACTCTTCACTTGGTGAGTGGGGCCAGAAGCAGCCCTAGCAGCAGCAGTGTTTTATTTTTAAACATGGGATGTTCAACTATTTTTTCTTTTCTAAACTTTTTTTCTCCCTCTGCTTTTCAGCAACCCCCTTACGTTTCTTTCGGTGACATTATGTCTTATCTCATGTCCTCTGCGTTCGTGACTGTCTGACTGAGATTTGAGTTTGAATTAGACAGAGCCAACGTGCAGTGAAAACACACAGGTAGGGGGGGGTGAGAGCCGCTCTTCCCGCGTCGAGCAAGTGATATGATAGGGCCATCACGTAGCCCTCCCTGGACCTCCCCCTTTTTTAATGGGCCACTTCTGGAGTGTAAGCGGCCTTGTGGCCTAATTTGAGCCTTTTCTTTTTCGTTCGCAGCCTTGCGGCACAAATAGCAGTTCGCGGGCCGTTCTGTGGCCCACTGGGGACAGGTCACCGGTGTCCCCCATGCGAGATGCGTCCCTACTCAGAGTTACAGACCTGTTGTTGAGAAACTGTGCTCTAAACGGTTCTCTCTGCCAGGATCGTGTGTGTGTGTGTGTGTGTGTGTGTGTGTGTGTGTGTGTGTGTGTGTGTGTGTGTGTGTGTGTGTGTGTGTGTGTGTGTGTGTGTGTGTGTGTGTGTGTGTGTGTGTGTGTGTGTGTGTGTGTGTGTGTGTGTGTGTGTGTGTGTGTGTGTGTGTGTGTGTGTGTGTGTGTGTGTGTGTGTGTGTGTGCGTGCAACATCCCACATCTAGCATGCTACTATAAAGATGAAAATGTAATTAGACTAATGGAAACACCTGCCACTCAATTAACCTTGGCACTGCGCCCATGAGTCACTCCCCCTATCTCCACCCATAGCAGAGGCCAAATCACACCTCCCTTGTCCCACCACACCCCCACAATGTAATGTCTTCAATGGTAGTTATGGACATAACAGTCTCTCTCTCGCTCTCTCTCTCTTAGACACCATCCCGTATCTTTTGAGCGGTGTCACTCACACGCACAGTGACATGCATCAATGTAAAACAACACTTAGTTCACTCACACCTCGACAACGTTTACAAACTCTATAGTGTCACACCAGGGTGATTTAACAAAGGAAGGAGCATACCAATAGACCATCGTCTGACCAGTTGACTCCTGTAGAGTAGGTGTTAAGCGATGTGTGCGTCCCCCCAAACATTAAATCACCAATACAACACTGCTCAAAGTAGAGTTCTAATGACAAGGTGATGTAAAACCAACTAAGAGAAACAGACCAGTAGACCCTTTGTGACCTGTACACTGTACTGTATGGGCTGTATGAATGCATGTAATTATGGCTGCAGTATAAAGTATATAGTATACTGTACATCATGGAAACTGGGAACTTTCAACTGCCATCAAAACTCAACAGTCACATCCTTCCTGTTGCTCTAGCCATGTGAATCAACACCACCACAGCTTTAACACAAGTCCATGCTGAAGCTTTGATCTGAGCATCATTAGCCGTTTGTACAATGTTATCACCCCTGTGTCGTCATAGGTGAAAATAATAAGGCTGACCCAAGTGAAGACCAATCTGTTTCTTACGGTGCATTACATACAAATATGTATTCTGTGTGTGTGTGTGTGTGTGTGTGTGCGTGTGCGTGTGTGTGTCAGTGTTTCTGACCTGGGTGAACTGTCGCAGTGTGCGCTGGGCCACCAAGATTCAGGACGTGTTCACTGTGGCGAAGTTACTGGCCCTGTGTCTCATCATAATAGTGGGACTGGTTCAGATCTGTAGAGGTAAACTACTCAACTACACACGCAGGCACGCACGCAGGCACGCACGCACGCACGCACGCACGCACGCACGCACGCACGCACGCACACACGCACACACACACACACACACACACACACACACACACACACACAGTTCTGACTAGGGTAAAGTTGGTAATACCAACTGGCACTGGCAGATCACACTCTGTCCTGTGACAAAGTACAAATATAGTACAATAAGTGATTCATATAAACCTAACAAAGAATGAGTAAATAATCTTAATATAACAAAAGGCAAGATAAAGCCTGAATATCTAGTAGAAAGGTTTTATGCACAACAAACAAGAATGTTTAAATGTGGTACTGAAGTAGGAACTTATTCATGACAATGTTGCCACCTGCTGGCCATTAATGGTCTTTACACGAAGGTGGAAAAAGGGCATATCACTTCTCATAGCCTCTACTGGTTTTGTTACTTACTATGAAGATGTTTAATTCAAATTAACAAAGTTTATAATCTGTCTGTCATTTAGGATACTATGATGCGTTGCGTCCCAGTGTAGCGTTCCAGTTCAAAACTGATCCCTCAGTACCAGAGATCGCTCTGGCCTTCCTACAGGCCTCCTTCGCCTTCAGTGGCTGGAACTTCTTAAACTATGTTACGGAGGAGGTGGTAGAACCCAGGAAGTAAGAACACACACACACACACACACACACACACACACACACACACACACACACACACACACACACACACACACACACACACACACACACACACACACACACACTTTCCTTTGTCTCTTTCCCTCACTCACATCTCTCTCTCTCTCTCTCTCTCTCTCTCTCTCTCTCTCTCTCTCTCTCTCTCTCTCTCTCTCTCTCTCTCTCTCTCTCTCTCACACACACACATGCACACACTAAAGATGTAGATTACAAACATGTTTTCTTATATCAGTGGTAGTCAAACTGGAGTCTGGGGATCCCCAGGGGTCCTTGGGGGGACTCCACATGGTCCCTGGCTAAATTTGTCTCCATGCAACACGTTGTGAGCTGATATTTTCAGATGGGGTTCCGCAGACAAATACATAATTTGGCGGTCCTTGACATGAAAACCACTTGTGATATGTTATTATGATATTATACTGTATGTTATAGTTATGTGATGTTGTTTTGTCCAGGAACCTACCTCGTGCCATCTATATCTCCATCCCCTTGGTAACACTGGTTTATACACTGACCAACATCGCCTACTTCTCCTCCATGAGCCCAGAGGAACTGCTAGCATCTAATGCAGTAGCTGTGGTCTGTATCTATCTATCTGTATCTATCTGTATCTATATGTCTGTGTCTATCTATCTGTATCTATATGTCTGTCTGTCTGTCTGTCTGTCTGTCTGTCTGTCTGTATCTATCTATCTGTATCTATCTATCTGGCTGTCTGTCTGTGATGTTGATCAGACATTAGTAGATTATTTTGTTGTTATTTATTATTATTATTATTACAGACATTTGGAGAGAAGTTACTTGGAATGTTCAAGTGGGTGATGCCCATCTCAGTGGCTCTATCTACCTTCGGAGGCATCAATGGATACCTGTTCACCTCTTCCAGGTAAAACACACACACACACACACACACACACACACACACACATACACACACACACACACACACACACACACACACACACACACACTAAACACATTTGTTATCATTTTAACCCTACCATGTATGCGTGTTAGGTTGTGTTTTTCAGGGGCTAGAGAAGGACACTTGCCCTACCTGTTAGCCATGATCCACCTCAAGAACTGCACCCCTATCCCCGCCCTGCTTGTCTGCGTGAGTACTGCGCCAAGTAGTCAACTAAAGTAACCTCACAAGAAAGAGAGTGGGTCTGCAGTCCTGACCTGCAGTGTGTGTGTGTGTGTGTGTGTGTGGGGGGGGGGGGGGGGGCACAGGTGCCTTATGCCACACAAATCGGGTTGATGGTTTACTTCCCTGTTGGGGGTTGAGGGCGGGCGGGGACACACCCGTCCATAGACACTGTACAAATGAAACCAGTGTAGTTCCATTTGTACACTTGAACTTGAAAGAATGTGAGCATAACTCGATAAACAATAAAAGAAACTTGCCGGTTGCACGGCCAAGTGTTGCCAAAAGTGGAATAATGCCAGCGCTCACAGAATGTCCTTCGGGTACTTAGGTTATTAGACACAAACGTGTTTTGGCGCCATGCCTTCCTCAACGTAATCCATTTGTAGACTTGTCAGAGTTAAATGAACACTCAGGGTTTTACCTTTGGGTTTGTCTCTCTCTGTGTCCACACAGTGCTCAGCGACTATACTGATCCTGTCTATAGGGGATACACACAACCTCATCAACTATGTGTCTTTTATCAACTACTTGTCATACGGAGTCACCATCGCCGGCCTGCTCTACCTCCGTTATAAAAAACCCAACATGATGCGACCCATCAAGGTAACGCACTGCATGCACGCGTGTGTGTGTGTGCATGTGTGTGTATTTTCCACATTTTGTCACTTTTCAGTAGATCTGCTACTTTTGATACTTTTGTGACACTGTATGAAGTAGGGCATTCATTTACGAAAGAACGTTAAAATATGGAGATACAAGGTTTCTGCCCAACAGCAACGATTCCTAAAGCCCCGTTGTCCTCCTCCTCATCCTCTCTGTTTTTAAGGTGAACCTGTTGATTCCTATCAGCTACATGCTGTTCTGGGCCGTTCTGCTGGGCTTCAGTTTGTACTCTGAGCCTGTGGTGTGTGGCCTGGGCATGGTCATCATGCTTACTGGTGTACCAGTCTATTTTGTGGGAGTATACTGGCAAAACAAACCCAAATGGTTCTATAGGGTGGTCGGTGAGTAAGTCTTTATTATCAATAACCTTTTTTAAATAAAAATAACTGCATTTCTACAGCAAGGCCCTGCATTGCTGTCTAATGTTTTGTCCTAAATAATATTTTCCCCCTATAATTTAACAGATTTATAACCTTGATTCCTTACAAAAATGTTGATATTCATCTGCCCAGAATGAACCCCTCTCCTGAATAGGGCATAGCAGTGGGGGCCATTTTTTGGGGTCAAACTAACAAATGATATTTATTTAATATAATATAATTAAATATTCAAATATATTTTGACACAGAATCAAATGTTATATGCTGATGATGCACCAGGTTAACAGATGGCTTGGTTCCAGGCTTAAAATAATTTATACAAATCTCTATGGGAAAAAGTAATGGGTTTTCAGTCTGTAGAACCACAAAATGGACGCCACTGCTATGCCCCGTTAACCCCCTCTCCTCTTGTTGTGTGTTGTTTCAGAGCGGGTGACGTACGTTGGACAGAAGGTATGTTATGTAGTTTTCCCTCAGCAGGACCCCTTGGATTCAGAAACCGAGCCACTGACCGACACCAAACACGACTGACAGCCATGTTTCATCTCTTTTCTATTGGAAGTTCGGCTTGGTTTTGATTTTTTCTTTTTTTTAGGTGTGGGCAGTACACACCCGTAGTTGTTGTTGTTTCTTTTGACAAGACAGTCAAAACTCTTTTTTTTTTTACATTTATGTTTCAAACTATTGAAACATTGGACAGGCTACAACAACCAGACAAGCACCAGACAAGGCTCCAGTCCACGTGTCTCCAGTGTCAGGAGTGCTTAACCACTGCACCACCTGTGGACAACTGCTTTATTTTGGGTGGTTTTTCTTTCCTGCGGTGCTGAGCTCCAAGCCCCCCAGTCTGAAGGAATGAATCTGTCCATATTATGAGACTTTATGGGTCATGGACCCTCAGCCATGTCACACTTATTTTGTTTCATTTGACTGCTTGTTGGTCTTCTGTTCTCTGTGATATGCACCTTTCATGTGTCTTCTCTCAATTAACCATTTAGTTTTTTTCATAATTTAGCTAAATCTTTGTGCCTTATTGCCTTCCAGAGTGTTGAGAGTTGTGTACGTGAAATAGGGATGCAACAGTATTATATTCCTAGTGATTATACTTTTTCGATTAATCTAATAATCGAGAAGCACGCTTTTATTTTGTTTTTTATACACCCATGCATCGACTTAAAAAAAATATTAATAGATTTTTTATTTTATAATCGACTAAATTGATTAGTCTGAATAACCACTTTTTGTCACGCAAAAAAGAGAGAAAGAAATCCCCCCCCCACAGAATCGATAAAGTCGATTAGTTCGATTAACTGTTGCACCCCTAATGTGAAGTGTGTGTGTTATCGTTGGGTTCAGGGTGTGTCGGGGCTATCAGATGATGTAACAATTCTAGCCTATGCAGGATGAGGTACAGTAGGAAAGGGGGATAATTGTCTTTTTGTTTAGTTTTTTGACAGCACTTAACATCTATTCAACTGCTCACTATGTCCTGCCACTGACAGCATCAGGTCTGCTGTCACTGATCAATCTTGTGACATTAATATGTTCTGTCTGCCCAGCTGAGCTGGCAGCACACTCTTCTGTACTTACTGCACTTCCCCCACCTGCCTTAGCAATATTACAATCTAACAACTACCCTTTGTGTTCTCTCTGGTTCTAAACAATAAGCTGTTTATCAAAAGACACAAGTCAAGTCAAAACTGTATTGTGCAGCATCTGTCATACAGTACACAGGAAAACTCTTATATCACAGCAATAATCAAATGTTTATATACTGTGTACAGTATACATAATGATAAAGATAAAGGATAATGAAGAAGGCAAGGACATCACTCTAAATGTATTATTTATTGCCACAATAAATAGTGCTGTCCTTGGCTTCTTTATCAATGTTAAGTCCTTTTAAAGGAAATGTTCACCCCAAAAATGAAACATTTGATATCAATAACTCGCCCTGTGTTGCCTTGAATTACAGGAGACATTTTCTTTTCACTCATACCTCCACGGTGAACGAAGATTCCAAAAACTGAGAAAATGCTTGATGAATTGAAGTTAACAGCGGCCAATGTTAATAACATAAAGCTCTATGAAAATATCCCAGGCGAGCTACTTGTTTGTTTATCCAAGAATTGTAGCGGGGAAAAAAAGGACCACAATAGAAATAAGCTCTCTAGATTTCTTTGTTTAGACAGATATGTACAAATGTATGGTCATGTATGTGCATTTTTGTCAATAAAAGCATCAATAAAAAAAAGGTTTGAGTGAAAATACATGTGTTTTAAACGTGTTGGACATACGACTGGATACATGACTCTTGGATTATACTTTACAAGTTGAGTGGGAGTTTATAAACTAATGTTTTGATGTAGTTTTTTGTTGTTAAACCTGGCCCTTGTTAACTTCAGTTCGTCATGTTAAACTTTTTGGATTCTTCGTTCACCATAGACGTGAGAAGAAAGCAAATCTCCAGGAATTCAAGGCAACATGGGGTGAGTAATTGATAGGGAAAACTGTGGGTTCACGTTGTACCTTTCTGTGTATTGTCTATATAGTAGGCATGTTGACTATGCAGACTGATGGCTTTGTAATGAATTGAAGATGTAGCGCTTTTGATGCGTGAGCAGAGATGTGACACTGAAATAGTAAGATTCATACCCTGTAGCTTAGCAACCCCTAACCCTAGATGGTTAAAGTTGATGGATTTTCATTTCAAGGACCCCCACAGATTACTATGCATTATATAGGCCAGGGACCCCCATAACTCAGAGAGTACGTGAATAGATTTGCCCACTCTCTGAGCTCCCAATAATTTAGCTGGGGAACCCCCCTGGAAACCTCTCATGGACCCCTGGGGGTCCCCGGACCCCAGTTTGAGAACCACCTCAGTAGATATTGTATGTGGATAGACAGACAGATACAGTTTTTCTGGTGCAGTGGAATGGAGGCTAGGGAAGCCCCGGTTTGATTGCCAGTGCAGACAATTCCCAAATGTGAAGCTGAAATACCCCTAAGCCAGGACACCTTACCCCTATGCAATATGTGTAGCATCCTGCTCCTGTATTGGAAACTAGCTATACACAGTATAATGTACAATAATGCAACAGGGAGTTGCTATATTTGTCCTTATAAAAGGAAACCATACTTACACACGCATACACATAAACACTCATTGAAATGCCTGCAGAGCCCATCAGCATGTTGGAGTAGGGACTGGATTGGTGTCTAAATGTCTATGGATAGGAGTGGAGGAAGAGCTAGAGCAAGAGCAGTGGTTCCCAAACAAGTCCAGGTGTGCCTTTTTGAGACAACCACCAATTATTACAGCATTGTTTATTTTAAATTCACTGAGTTCACAATACAGAGTCAAATGATATACCAGCATTTCCCCAAAAACATTTTATTTGCCATTAGTAATAAGAAAAAGGAAAAAAGTACACAGTGATAACATGTTAAAGAGTCTATGCAGATACTGTACGAATACAAGTGTGCCTTGACATTTCGTTTGAAAACCACTGAGTCGAGAGCTAGTGTCTCAGGAAGGAATAGAACCTACTGGCTTGGAATTAGGGGTTGAAGCTGGGGCCAAGAGTAGTCCAGGGACTAGGAGTGGATGGACAAGGGATTGGGGCTATGTGGAATAGAGGTTGAGGACAGGGACTACATGTTGAGACTCAGGAATTTGACATTCCTAGCCTTGGTCTCAATGTGGAAATGTTCTCAAATGGGTCTGGATGAGACGGTCATGGCTGTCAACCAGCAGATTCTTGTTAGAATTAATGTATTCTGTGTGGGACAAAATTACACCATGTTTTACTGCGTAAACTTTACCACAGGATCTGTTGATGTGTCACTGCTGTTGCATGGCCACTGGTGTTGAGCACTTTAATTTCTGCTTGGATTCACACTAGCAACGCTCCATTCACCAACACAATTGTGTTGTGAGTTGTGACCAAGAGAGTTGAATACATAGTCTTATCCAGTCTGTCACCTGGAAAGATCAAGTTCAACTGGTCAATTGAGTTTTCAATAAGGATTACATTAACATCCACTGGCTATAAGAAAAATAATTAAAGAACCATGCATGTGGACCAAGGTTAATACTGTTCCATCAATCTGGGTCCACATGGATGTTATTTAAATATGTGGCTTGCAGTGAATCTCAGAGCTGAAAAAATTAATGTCATATATTCTTTAGAATATGTCTAGATATATTATCCAATAAATAGCCTAAGAAAAGAAATAGTATTGTATACACGTACTGTCTGTAAACTATATACGGTATATGACTTGTATTTCTTGAGTGATGCTTCTCTGTTCACTGTGTGTACACACACGCACACCATCATCCCAGTTCTGTAAATACTCTAATCTGTAAAGATTGTGAACCAGCATCGGGGATTCTTGAGAAAACCCATTCCTCAGACCTGTTGTGATAAAATATACATACTGTATGTATGGACGGTGTACCTTTTTTTGTGAACTGATGTTTTGTAAAAAAGAGCTTAAAGATGTAAAAGGATAACAAGATAATAGGTCAATAAATATAATTCTCAGATGATTGTGAAAGAAATGATAATCTTTGGTCCTCTTGTTTTGGATAAACCAGCTTGTGTGTGTGTGTGTGTCAGTGTCATAGGTAGAAACCTTGTATCCATCTTTTTATGTTTGTTTTTTCCAGTGGTGGAAAAAGTAAAAGTATCAATAATGCATTGTAGAAATACTAGTTTCTACAAGTAAAAGTCTGGAATTCAAAATTTACTTGAGTAAAAGTACAAAAGTATTAATATCAATTGGTATCAATAGGTACCATAATTCAAATCTACAAAGTAACTAAAGTGTCCAATAAAATGTAGTGGAGTAAAAGTAAAATATGTGTCTCTGAGATGTAGTGGAGTAGAAGTAAAAGTATTGGAAATATTCAAGTAAAGTACAAATACCTCAAAATTGTACTTAAGTACAGTGAATCTACTCGGTTACTTTCCACCACTGTTTTATAAACATTTAACCAGTGAAAAGTCCTATCAAACTTTGATTACAGATATTTTTTGTGTTCAATCTGTGTTTTGAGATATTTTAGTATTTCAGCATGACTAGTGATGCATTTTGCATCATATGATGCAGCATGATGCATAAGATCATGGTTTTCCCAGAGGTGAAGTGGGCCTTTAATGATACATTTAATCAATCTGAATTGTAGCCATCAGAGGAAGGGAACTACATGAAATGTTTAGTGCAGCCAGTAGTTGCTGCATATCCATACTATTAGGGGTAGAGAAACCGCCATTAGAAAACAGAGGTTCCCAGTTCGATCCCGGGCTCCCCCAGAGTTAGTGTCAAAGAGTCCTTGAGCAAGACTCTGAACCCTAGATGCTCCCGGTGAGCAGGTTGGTGCCTTCATGGTTTCCTCTGCCATTGGTGTATGAATATGTGTGAATGGGTGAATGTGTAAGGCGCCTTGGCTAAAATCGCTATATAATTGGACCATTTTACCATTATACTGTAGTAGTGGTAGACAGTAGTAGTATAGCTTTGTTCCAACCTAGTTCAGGGCTTACACTAGCTCTCTGGGTCAGTAGGCTACAAACGTGTTAATATGAACAACACTCCAGGATAAAACAAACCACAGGCTAAGGATAGTTGTTTATGTTATCCCAGAGCTAAGCACAGATAAGTGCATTATAGTTTCTAGTAGATCATTATCACATACAATTGGTTATAATGTTTTGATCACACACAGAGGAAACGAATGCCCAAGTCATTCACTCATTTATCCACTTATTCCATATACGGTACTTTGTTGACCAGAGTCCCTCAGGGTTCTATAATTGGCCCCTCCTTTTCCCCCTCTACACCAAATCTCAAATAGCCGATCTACAAGCTTGCAACCAGCTGGGGTATTTGCACAGAATGTTACACAAGCTCAGAAAAGGGACACCGGGGTTCATGTAGTTAAAGTAAATAATTGAACCATAGCAGATCAACTATCAAAGAGATTCATGTTTATTAAAAGCAGGCACAAGAATTCAGAACCGATCAGCTGCATTTACAGGCTTTCAAGTGGCAATTAAGAACCTCCCAAACGCATGGCAACAGTGAAATGAGTCATTATGCAGTGTCTTTCTCACAGCACAAAATATACAGACAGATCCCAAAACAAGATAAATTATTTTATACAAACATGAGTACTAACTCTCTTAAGTCTGTCAGCACAAGGATCAACACGTCTCACAGCAGAGTGGGGGAGACATTCTGCCCTCCAAAGGAGAGAATTAGGAACGGTCTGAGAAAAGATTTATTTCAAGTTTCCCTCCCCTACCACCAAATATGTTTGGACAGAAAATATACCATATCACTTAGCAGTGACACATTGAACCATTTTTTAGATGATACAAAATCTAAACACCAAAATCTATCCATGACCTTAGACCTTTAAAACTGATAGGCCACGTCAAAGGACAGTTACCAGAAAACCCATTGCAGTGCATCTCACAGATGCTCTGCAATATAGTTCCAATAATAACTCATTATTATTCAAACAAAACAGTACAAAGATACTCAGATATTCAGAACACGATTGTGTTTTAAACCTATAATATTTGGCCAGAGAAACAATTCAGAAAAAAAAGTATTTGGGGCACTGATTGAAAACATAATAGTATAACTTGACAAGTATATCCAACAAATATAACAGAATGAATGTTATGTCTTACACACTCTATACACATTTGGCAAACTATCACACGTGAAATGTATGTGAAATATATATTATTCTTTCAGTCTAGGCCAATTACAATGGATGTAGTCTTTTAATCTCTTCTAGCATTATGACCAGATCTTAGCATTCTGACTGTTAATCAGTACAACTTCAATTCTACAGAACATTCAGAAACATTGAAAAATAGAGATGGAGTGAGATGGCCCACAAAATACAAGAAAGAACTTGACACATTTCTTACAATGAAAGAGATCTAATCTCACTCTAAATCTAATTTCTTCTCTCTCCCAGCAGTAAGTGACCATCATGGATGGACATTGGAATACTGTGACTCTTGAACTCCGTCAATAGACCTGTGTATAGACAGGTCAACACAGCCAGGGGGACTCCTGTTGTGGCCAAAGACGTTATGATCATGTGCCCTATGCAGTGCATGTGTTGGGCTAACGGGTGTCCACTGTCCAGCACATGCCCTGCATGTGACAATGTGTTGTGATGAAACCGCCAACAGTCTGTCAACCCAAGATAGCAGATTCATGTCATTGGTCAGTAAAGGATGAGCAACCTCTTGCATCCTGTCAAAACACCTAAGCATCTGGTGTGAATTGACGTCAGCTTTAGACAAGTTTTGGTAAAGTATGTTGGTTTTCCGTGTAAAAGATGCAATCTAGCCTAGAATCCAGACTGACATGAGAACTTCCCCTCTTTAATAGTGAAAAGTCCAAAAGATGAACAAAGTAAGACCGACAGGCTTTTTCAGGCAAGGTAAAACGAATGTTTACGTATGTAAACTAGGTTTTATGAATGAAAGTGAACCTGTAACCACATGACTACACACCCTCGGATCAGGAGCATTATACCAAATTAATCACAGCTGTGGGTGCCACCACACCCTATAAGTGTGTCTGGCACCCACACACTCTTCCTCTTTCTATCGACTGGGAAGGCATGACAGGGCCAGCCTTCACCGCCGAGTGACAATGAAGGGTTACAGGTTCACTTTCATTCATAAAACCTAGTTTACATACGTAAACATTCGTTTTATTTCATTTCAAGTGAACCTGTAACCACATGACTACAGTATACCAAATTAGTCACGAGGAGAGTGAAGTGGCCAAACCTACAGGTCAAAGGCCATACAGGAGGAGTAAAACTCATCACAGTAATACAGCAGAACACAACCAATTGAGTTCAAGCATTTTATTGTAACAACTGAAAGATATGTTAAACAAAATTCTCCAGTTTAATAGCATTAAACTTAAATATACCAAAAAGGTAATGCACATGCTGGAGCACAAGCCAAGGTGGCTCAAGTGTAACTGTATTTAAACATAAACTTAAGCATCTGCTACTACCCCCAGTACAGATGAGGCGAGAGCAGAGGAGGCCAGATTCAGACGATAGAATCTGGCAAAGGTAGAGGAGGATGCCCAGCCAGCCGCATTACACACATCCTCCAGGGATGCACCTCGAAACAGTGCCCATGAAGTAGCCATGCCTCTCACAGAGTGTGCCACCAGTCCAGAAGGGGGGTCTGCCCCTGCATGTTCATAAGCCAGGGAGATCAGATTGACTATCCAATGGGCCAAACGTTGCTTTGAAATGGGTCTGCCCAACGTGGTTCCACCGTAGGAAACAAAAAGTCCGTCTGAAAAACGTAGGGACTTAGTGCGTTCAACATAGGACTTGAGGGCCCTCACAGGACACAAGCTATGATGCTTTTCAGCCTCCGCAGAGAGATGTGGAGGAGGACAGAATGCCTCTAGCACCAAAGGTCTGGAAACATAATTCCTAGGCAAGACCTTAGGCTGGAAGGCCGGGTTTGGCATGAGGCGGACCAACCTGCCATCTTCCCCAAACCTGAAACAAGCTGGATCCACAGAGAGAGCGCTCAACTCGCCCACCCGTTTGGCAGAGGCAAGGGCCAACAGGAAGACTGTCTTCATACTGAGAAGCTGAAGGCTAAGACTGGATAGTGGCTCAAAGGGGTGCTCACAAAGAGCCCTGAGAACCACCTGGAGGTCCCAGGAGGGCAGTAGAGGCTTCTGGGATGGACGACTCCGTCTCACGCTCTTCAGAAATCGTGTTGCCAGGGGATGCGCTCCCGGGGACACACCATCACACTTCTCATGAACAGTAGAGATTGCGGCAAGATAGCCCCTCATAGTAGACTCCGCCCGGCCCAGGGCAAAGAGATGCTGGAGGAAGGACAGAATGACCGATATGTGACAGGCCAAGGGATCCTCCCGCTGAGCACGACACCAGTCCTTAAACACCTTCCACTTGCAACTATATTGCAGCTGAGTGGAGGGAGCCCGCGAGGCTTGCAAGGTCTTTACCACCTCCCTTTCTAGGCCAAGTGAATGCAAATGCTGCCGCTCAAGAGCCACACATGAAGTGTCAGTATCAGGGGCTCCAGGTGACGCATCCTGTCCTGTACCCGGGGCAGTGTGAGCTGGCCGATCGTAAGAAGCCACAGGCAGGTCTTCATTATGCCGTGGACCCATGTCATCCATGGTCCCTGTGGCAAGTTCACCTGGGCACACAGTAACCTCACGCTCATGAAAAGAGCCAGCAGTAGAGGAAGTGCGGGAAACAGCATGAAATGTAGTTTCAGCTGGGGTCATGAAAGGAGCAGGACATTCGTCCTCAGCAGCATTGGTGGGCTGCGTATCGACAGCCATAGAGCCAAGTGAGAGCCTTCCCTTATGGCAGAGAGGACCTGGAGTGTCTTTAGCCCGTCCCTGGGCAGACAGAATGCTTGGTGTCCAAAACAAAATTGGAGCAGGAATGTGTGCAACCGATTCAATGGCGCAGCTGGGGCAGCAGCTCCCAAATCTAGCAAGGCCGAAACATTTTCGGACAGAATAACAGAAAGAAACGTTGTACTGACAAGATAAACGTTGTACTGACGCCAAGCACTGAGGTGGGTGGCAAAAGCAGGCGCCAGTTGACTCGTACCGTCAGGGGCGCTGGCGGGGCTTGGCAGACCCACCCTTGGTGTTTCGCCGAAACTGAGGTGGGGAGTGCTGAGGGACCCGTGGGGAATACCCGCGCCTCACGGCTCCAGAACCCTGGGTGGAGCTGTGCTCTGCAAAACGAGTCCGCTGAAAGCCCCCACGCCTCTCCTGAGGCCCCCGGGCCACTGGCCTGGACTGCCCAGGCTGGCGCAAGGACTGAGTCCGCTGCCTGACCTTCTGGGTCTCATCCAGCGCAGTCTCTGCTGCAGGCCCGAACACTTCCCCAGGTGTTATTGAGGACTCCATGACAGCATCTTGGTCTGCCTCTTCTAGTCCAGACTGGCTCAGCCAAATCCAACGCCGTGCCAGGGTCAGTTGTGCCAAGGAATTACCGAGAACTGTGGCTTGGGTGGTAGCGCCTTGGATCACAGTATCAACAACCTTTTCCAGTTCTGGCAGGAGGTCAGCTGGGTCCTTGGATGCTAGGTCCCGTATCAGAGCCTCCAAGTAAACAAGTAGGAGTGTATTTGTATTAGCCAGCCTAGAGGCCATGGCTGTTGACTGAAAAGCCTTCACCACCAACCCATCAGTGGCCCGGCATTTTGCATTGGGGTGACGAGCAGCCCTACTGCCTCTAGCTTTAGCCCCCGCTATCAGAGCAAAAGTCGGGCCCACTCTGGCTATGCCATCTAGCCCATGCTCGGCAGCACCATGCAGGGTGCTGAGCGCAGAACGGGGTGCAGCAGCCACCCTCGGTCGGGCCCAAGACCTTTGCAGACGCTTGACAAAGTCGGGATACACTGGGAGAGGGGCCTGTCCCCGGTCTCTCGGGTCCCGGTCCAGCGCAGAGGCCCTTGGTGGAGAAGATGGGGGAGGCATGCCAGCAGTCACTGCTGCCCGTGAGAGCAGAGCCTCAATGGAGACCTCACCAAACACAGGATCACCCCGATTCTGCTGGGAGTTGGAACCAGACTCAACCTCCTCTTCCTCGTCATCCACCTGCCCAGAGGAGCCGCCATCAAAGCTGCCGGTCCCGTCCAGGTTACCCGAGGCAGCAAGAGAAACAGCATCAGGATCACGATGCCTAGGCGGAGGAGCCCGTTTTGGCGGATCCAGAAGTTGGCGCTGTTGTGCAGCCATGCAGTCAATGGTCTTACGCATATCATCCAAGTGCCTCTGCATGAGGTCTACTCTTGGGTCATAGGCGGGTCCCTTTTCAACCCGCTTACGCTTCCCACTCGCCTTCCTCCCAACAGTCGGAGTATGCGAACTGGGAGGAGCCGGACTCTGGCCAGGCGGCACACCATCCTCCGGGCCATTGTACTGCTCTTCATCGTCCATTAGGCAGGGGAAAACTGTCTCCCTCTGAATAGTCTGGGGAAACATGCAGCAATGCAACATGAAAATGTCAAGTTTCATTGTTGCAGCAATGCAACATGAAATGCCATGATTCATTATTAAATCATTTAATAATAATAGTCTGAGGAGACACATGCAGCAATGTAACATGAAAATGCCCTAGCCTTGAGTGTAAACAGCAGAGCTAGGCTACCACAAGCCTGCTCCAGTGCTGTGTGAATGCTACAAACAGGCTATGTTTGCAGGGGGAGGAGGAGGGGGAAGGAACATTACACACTTACCAAATAGTAATGTTATTATCCCTCACGCGCAACGAGCGCACAACCATCAACAAACAGGAATGTGTTATGTGTATGACGAACACAATTGTCATCTGCAACAAACAACACAGATGAGACAGCTTCACGGCACGACAAACCAGCGTGTTGAGAGTTTAAACAAACAATACAGACGATGAGATAACCTCATGGCATGCCAAAGGGGTGCCACATAGAAGGCAGCCCATAGCAGGCATCCAGCACCATGAGGAATCAAACAAAGCCAGAGTAAACAGCAGAGCTAGGCTAACACAAGCCTACTTCAGCGCTGTGACATGCTGCTAGTAGACCTCACCAGTAGCAGCAAATGTTACTCACTCACCAGTTACCAACAAACTGGCATTTGAGTTCAAACAAACAACATAGACAATGAGATAACCTCACGGCACGCCAAAGGGGTGCCACATAGAAGGCAGCCCAGGGTAGGCTTCCAGCACCATGAGGAATCAAACAAAGTCAAGAGTAAAAAGCAGAGCTAGGCTATACACAAGCCTATTCAGCGCTATGGAGTGCTGCTAGTAGCAGGAACAAATGTTACTCACTTACCAGTTACGAACAAACTGGCATTGAGTACAAACAAACAATACAGATGAAGACATAACCTCACGGCACGCCAAGGGGGTGCCACACAGAAGGCAGCCCAGAGCAGGCATCAAGCACCGTGAGGAGTCAGTCATACAGGTATAAGCTTACCGACCAGGAGAATAGAAAGAGGAAGAGTGTGTGGGTGCCAGACACACTTATAGGGTGTGGTGGCACCCACAGCTGTGATTAATTTGGTATAATGCTCCTGATCCGAGGGTGTGTAGTCATGTGGTTACAGGTTCACTTGAAATGAAATAAAACCACTCTAAATCAGTGGTTCCCAAACAGTGTGCAGAGGCACGCCGCTGTGCCATGAGACAAGGGAGTATGCTTTTGGATTTTGTAACAACCACACATTAGTAGTGCAATATACATACTGTATACCACTATACAAATATAGATTTGTTTTCTATATACTGGTACTGATATCTAGGTACTGTTGTGTGTGCACTCATTTCCAAGAGGAAAATTCTTAAATATATTTCAATTACTTTCCACCACATATTTTAGACAAGGCATTATAGACAGAAATATTATACTCCATGTTTTGTGGGTTT
This sequence comes from Nannobrachium achirus, assembly GCF_963921795.1. NCBI lineage: Eukaryota > Metazoa > Chordata > Actinopteri > Myctophiformes > Myctophidae > Nannobrachium > Nannobrachium achirus. The sequence goes on along the minus strand of NC_137816.1, from coordinate 18,878,218 downwards.
GTATCTTTCCTTTTTTTTGTGGGTTTGTATCTTTCCTTTGACCAAAGGTGTGCCTTAAAATGTTTACTTACCCATTGGTAAGCTTTGGCTACAACACAACAAGTTGCAAAAACCACGGATATAAAGAGTTGAAAGCGAGAATTACTGTATATAGCCTTATGCTACAGTATATGTCATATGACCTGCACATGACATGACTGTATAATAACGATCTCAAACACAAAGCTTTCACAAATAGTGTCTTGCCATCTACCTCAATGTGGTACAACATTAAAACAGTGACCTGTGGAGTCGGATCATTTAATTAGATCTTCATACAATTCACAGTTTTGGGTTCTGATGGGGCTCTTTCCAGTGTTTTTCTAAAGAACATGTTTCAAAATAGAATAACATGATAGACGATATCTTTTGCAAAGAAAATCCAACAGAGGTATCTTCACACAGTCATTGTGTGAGGTACAGCATAGATAGACAGACAGAGATGGGAGAGAGATTTCTCTAATGGCATATCAGAGAACCAATTGGCTAATACGGTGAACTATTAAATAATCATAATTGATCACGAGGCCATAAATGTAACAGATGGATGCGTTAGATTGTTATCTTGTGGAAAAACAGTTCATAGTAGCATGGCACGCATAGGAACATACAGGAGGTCTCTCCACCAGGACATTTGGCATTTCCATTCATACTGTTCACACTGACACATGGTTATTTACAGGGTTTGATTTGAGAAAACATTAGGGAGAAAAACATCCCCACCCGACCATAACACATTTTGGTAGCCTACCACAGTGGCAGAGCCAACTATCTAGGTTGTTTTGAATGGAAATGTATTGTATACAATAACATTAAAATCTCAAGTTTTACTGTGGAAGGAGGTGTAGTAATAAAAGAAGTAATTCCTTTCAGTGTCATCTGACGAGTGCATTCTGCAGAACATTTAAACAGCATTTAGAGCAAGGCACCCCAAACAGACAGAGACAGACAGAGAGACATATAGAACATATTTTGTGTGGCAGCAGAGGCTAATGTACAAAGCAGAGCTACAGTAGTCCAAACCTCTTATGAACATTGAAACATAGAGGCTTTTGCTCGTCCTTTTGTCACAGTATTTCCTCGACAAGGCTTAAAGAAAAGAAGTCCCCAAGAATAAACCAAGAGTACAAGATCGGTTCTACAGAACCGAGTAGTGAAACAGAGATGTTTATCTCCTGTCCTGAGTAAAGTAGTCAGGTCTGTAGCAAATCCAGCGAGTGTATGCCATTCTTCTGCTGAGAAAAATGAGCACACCTTTCAGATTCCAGTGAGACGTTGTCTGTGATGTCATCCCTTTAAAACTGAACGATGATCATATCCCTGCATGATATTTAACAAGAATAAAGTCACATTCTGCTGCATTTATAAATTCCAAGCATCAGAAAACGTTCTGCTGGTCTATGGAGAGGGAGTAATGGTGCCTGTTCACTGAGCTACTCTATCCTGACTGAGATTAGCAGTCTGGCCGACACATCGGCCGTTGTTGGATTTTTGGAAAGGAACACCCTGGCGTCCCTATTTTGCGCATGTCGTTATAGGCCAAAATGTGCGCCCCTCGGCCAAATAAGCGCTTTTTAGTTTTTTTTTTTAAAGATTTGTTTTGGGGCTTTTATGCCTTTATTGATATGACAGTAGACTGACAGGAAAACGGGGAGAGAGATGGGGAGTGACTCGCAGGAAAGGTTGTCGGGATCGGGATCGGGACCCGAACCCGGCCTGGACCAGTAAGTAGGCCAGCAGGCGTCCCCAAAAAAGCTAATTTCTAAATTATCGATTGTTATTTTATTTGAACACTTTTTTTTTAAATGTCAACTTGCTACATGCAAATCAGTCAGGTTTACATCAGCAGTGCTGAGGTGGATTAACAGGCTACCTGAAAAAGGAACGCAACTACATCAAAATGCAGAAAGGTTCAACATGAGGGAAAATATAATGTAAAGAGTCTTTCAAGAATCGGTTTGATTGGGCAACATCACAGCGGAAACATCATTATATATAATCCCACAAATGTGTCGCCATGGCTCTTTATCCAACCTTTTTCATTTTCCATCTGTCTGCACTTTGGAGTCGAGTACCTCCACCATGGGCTCTCAAGGCTGGTTAATACTTGGGTCGCAAAAAAGTGTTGCACCGAATGCAGTCAACATACAAGTCCACAATGCGTTGTGTGTGGGCTTGTAGATTGACTGTGTTCAGCACGTGAAACCGTTGTATGACGAAGCATCAATTAGGAATCAGCCTATCTGTCTCACTGGACGGCAGTAGGTTAAAGGTGGGAGGAGCTTCAGTCTTGTGATGGCAGCGTCGGTGGTTTGTATCCCTAGGCGGCTGGGGGGTGGTTTGTATCCCTAGGCGGCTGGGGGGGCATGACAAAGTGAATGACAAATATTCTCTCTTGGGAAAGGCACTTAACCCCTGGCCTGATTCAGTGGAGCTGCTCTGTAGCCAACGCTAGAACACTGTGGCCGTTCTCCCACTGGGAAAACAGTAGAACGCTGTGGTTCTACCGGCTGTATGGGACGGGTATGAGTGTGAAGCAGCGTGGTTGCTGTGAAAAGAACTTCCATGCTCAGCCAACGGTGTCTGACTGAGTCAGACAGAGTCAGCAGGCTCTGCAGTGGGAGAGAGGGGGGAGATGTGTCTGAGAGGGGAGTACCTTCTCAGGGAGACAGAGGTCAGGTTTACCGCCAGTCCCACCACCAGCCTCTTGGAGGCTTTACGTCGGTGGCGAGGGTGGAGGGGGTGGTAGTGGGAGGGGGTGGTGGAAGAGAGGGAGGGGCTCGGGGCGGAGGAAACACAGGAGGACGTGTGTGGAGGTCTGCGGCCGCAGGTGGGCGGGGCTCGAAAGTCTCCTTGCTGCTGTGAGGCGGACAGTTCAAATGCCCCTCCTCGCCTGCCGGTTGCCCTTTCGCCGCCTTCCGGAGCGCGCGCCTCGCGCCGCACCTCAAACTCGTCCTCCTCCTGGCTCTCCGAACTGGAGCGGAGGGGGGAGAGAGGAGGGGAAGAGGAGAAGGACGAGGAGCAGGAGGAGGACGACGAGGGTGTCGGGGGGTCCGAGGAGTACTGGGGAAGGGACAGCGCAAGCTCCAGCGCCGCCACCGAGCAAGGAGAGGGGGTCGCGACCGAAGCCATGCCCACCAACCTCAGCTCTCCTCCGGCCAAACCTGCCGTCTCGCTCCCCTGTCCCTCCTGCAGGCAGAGGGGCGAGCCGGGACTACGAGGCCACGTGTCCGGATGTGAGGGCAGAGAGGCAGGAGGTGGTGTTGGTGGGGTGATAGGAGGAGGAGGCGCAGCGGGAGGGGAGAGCAGAGGGATGCCGTGGCCCCGGGCTCCGTGGGGTCGAGTCCCTCCCCCTCTCTGCTGGAACAGGCGGGTCCACAGACGACCCAGGCGCCGGCGGGACGCGCTGCGACGAGATGAGTGACGTCGCATCTGTCTCCTCATCGCTGTTCGCAGGTTCTGAAGAACAGACGACTGGAGATGGAAAGACAGAGAGAGAAATTAATCATTTGGACATAAGATAGTAGCCTGCGGTTTCTATTAACTTGGATTCCCCATCGATGATGTCACTGGTAGGTGTTTTTGGGACTGTCCAAAGCCCTCCTCTGAGACACAGTAGACAGAAATGTTAACATGTTATAATGATCATTAGTGAGGACCAATTATATATATATATTTTTTAAGATTTTCTTTTGGGAAAGAGACCGTGGGGTTGATATTGATAATGAGGTTTGGTGCGAAATATTTGAAAACGCCAAAAGACTTTCCGTGTGTAATAGGGCCTGGTCGATTCAGTTAACCCTTTCCAAGCCACGGGGAGCCCCTTAATGTTAAAACCGTAGTATATCGCACATCCCAGCAAGGAAATAAATGATTTTTATCCGAAAATCGGCGATCGTCTAACCTTCCCTAGTCACCGCTCGTCCATCGGTGGCTCGTGGCTGCTCTGACATGAAACAGAAGTGACTCTCATGGCCTCTCCTTCTTCAGCCTTCCTTCCTCCCACCCACTTGTTGTTTGGACGTTAGCACTAGCAGAGCTGGAGTGCTAGGTGCTAGGCTATCCAAAGTGGACACATCAACTGTTCAGTCACTCCTGGACTATATGCATGGATCCTTATGCGCGCGGATCGCGCACGCGAAACGCACGGGGAGATCGATGCTCGACCAAAACCACCACTTTATCCCAACGGAGATCGAGAAAATCACGGTGAGCTAATGACCTGGGGGAAAAAAAACAAAAAAAAAACAACGGCGCTGTCCAAGAAGGAGGGGTGGCGGGCTCATGTTTATAAACATAATATTATGTCTCAGATCACAATACAATAATAGAAATTTCACGGCTAATCTACCAACCACCATTCTATTTTGGCTGGCGAAGTGTTAAGAACCATACACAGATTAGAGATCTCACCTAGCCTTCGCCATGAAATGAATTCTAATCTATCCCCCCTTTGTCTTAAGTGTAAGACTGAGGAAGGATACTATATTCATTGCATATGGTCATCATGTCATAAGATTGAACGATACTGGTGGGGTGTTGTACAACAGTTGAATGTGATCTTTAATGTAGAGTTTGAACTTGACCCTTTGTGTCTGATTCTGGGACTAGGTATAGGTATAGGAAATGTACATTGTCCTTTGCATTTGTGTCTGAGCTGAGCTGTCTGTCTGTTTGTCTTGTCTATGTCATAAAATGTCAAAATCAATAAAAATACTATTTGAAAAAAAAAAAAAGATTTGTTTTGGGGCTTTTATGCCTTTTAACAGTTTGGCTGCTCTTGGTAGCCAAACACGTTCACAGACGAGATAAGGTTTCCATGGTAACCCGCATCTCAGACGCTTGCTACGGGTGCTGGTGAAAGAAAAAACTGCATACGTCATGACGCAACGCAGCCAGAAGCAACCGAGAGCGGCCATTATCCATTGACTCCTATTCTATACTGAAACATAAAAACGGCTTTATCTCGAAATAAGGTGCAAATAACGCCGAGGAGGCCGAGATCAGCTTGTCTTCACGGCGACACTATGCCGTGATGGTCGGCCCCGGTTAGGATTTTAGTTTTCGCGACCGTTTGTAAACAAACAGATCTCCTTCCTGGATCGTCAGTGTACACCCACGTGCACACGCACGGAGCTTCCGGGGCTCTTCAAAATAAAGCGCAAGTGAATGGTGGTGTCCTGAGTGTTAATGATAGGGCAGTAGACTGTCAGGAAATAGGGAGAGAGAGATGGGGAGTGACACGCAGCAAAGGTCGTCAGGAACGGGACTCGAACCCGTGACACGCTGTCAGGCATGTGCCTGGACCGCAAGGCCAGTGGGCGTCCTGTGAGTAAATGATGTTTATTATGTATAGAGGTAGAGATATACAGTATAAGAAGTGAGAGAGGGAGGGTAGAGACACAGGGACAAGGAGAAAGGGGGAGGAAAGCGAACCAGTGAGAGATGTGGCAGGTAAGGGTAATGGAGGAGAGAAAAGAGGAGGGGTTCAAATTAATTCATGCCAAGAGAATAAATTGAATTGAAAAGCAAACGTGAAGGGCAGAGAGAGGAGGTGGGAGAAGGATGGAGGTAGAGGAAGATACACAGAGAAATAGAGAGTGAAGGACGAAGAGGGACAGAGGTGATAATGACCAAATGACAGAATAGAGACAGCAGATAAGAGGCTGTTTCTTTTAGTTGGTATGAATTAGATTTGATCTCTGCCTGCTCTCCAGAAGGCTAGAGGCCCGTTTCAGATTGTGACCTACTGTAGTGTCTTATCCAGATTGTCAAGATCAAGTTGAGATGGATTGCAGTTCACATGGCAACACAATGCATCTCTATAAACATAACTTGTGTGACTACTTGGGATCCAATTTTCTCACATCTGTCTATTTTCACAGGCTTTTGATTGATTGATTGAGTATTTTATTAGACAAAAATGGAGAACAGTACAAGTATAGTACAGTACAAGTACAGTTAAACACTCTGCCTAAAGGAGCATCCCAAATAAGTCCTTTTACAGTCTTTTTTACGTCGGAAGTTCTTCAGCAATGGTCAGGCCTAATTACTATGCAGTCCTTAAATGCATAAAGGGACACATTTGGCCGCATGTGGTCTTCTGAGTGATTGCATTTTAATGGTTCATTGCAACCTCAATGCGTTTTGGGTAAAACGTAATAGTGAGGCTAAGGCACGGGATAGGTGTCTTCTTGAAGGACACTAATGATCTGGGAAGACCTTTCTTGTAATGGCATGGTTTGTAAAACCACCCAGACAGCTCTGTCCTACAGGGAAATACATCACTAACCATCTGTCCTATATGGACAAACTGCACTAACCGCCTGTCATACAGTGATAAACGACAGTCTGCCCTAGACACACACACATACGCACGCTGACGTGGCGTTTTCTGAATACTTGGCTATGTTCCCAAGGACAAGCAACAGCGCCTGGGAGTGTGTACGTGCATGTAAATATGTGTGTGTGTGTGTGTGACAATAAATCAGTGTGTGTGTGTGTGTGTGTGTGTGTGTGTGTGTGTGTGTGTGTGTGTGTGTGTGTGTGTGGCGCTTAGGAAGTGTGCTGATGTTGGGAGTTCTCATCAGCCTATTATCATCACTTTAAAGATGAGCTGAAATGAAATGATTTTTCCACTTTTAGAGCACATCTTTGGTCATAATGATGACATAGATAACGAGAGGCCAAACAAATTGGAAGAAAATAACCCGAACATATTTTTTTTCACAAGTCTATAAAAGACTATCTCATTTTAATTACTTCCTGTCAATCGAAAATGTAATGTGTACAACGGCAGGCCTTAACTGATTCCCATTGCTCAATGAAGAATCCATAAGAGATACATAAGATGAGACCTTTATTAATCCTGCTGTGGAAATTCAGTTGCCAAAGTCCATAGTCTATAAGGGAGCGTGATATCATTTCGACATAGCATCTTTTCGACTGCACATCTTTTCAACGCGGGTGAATGTTAACCTGGTGAAATGCTAACCTGCCGACGCTGGTGAATGCTAACCTAACCCAAAACTCAGTAAAACTATGCCTAAACCTAACCCTAAAACCTAACCCTAACCCGGTCCCATCCTCTTTTATAGTACACTTTAAGACATAATAAGACATAATAAGACAGAATAAAGCCATAATAAAAAATAATGTGTTGGTAATTAGAGCTAATATATTTTTTGACAGAAACAAAGACAGAATAGTAGAAAGAGCGAATACATTCTCTGGCACCGTCACTGCCGCGGAACTGCAGCGGCAGACACTGTCGCACGACCGCTAGTTCGACCAGCAGTCGCACTGCATCGCCGGCGATAGGACCAGCAGTCCCGTAGCGGTAAACTGCCCGTCCGTGCGGTGGTGGCTGAGACAGAATAGCAGAAAGCGGGGGCACGGTGGCGCAGTGGTTAGCGCTTCGCCTCACAGCTAGAAGGTCCTGGGTTCGATTCCCGCCGGGGGACGCTGTGGGCGCTGGCGGCGTGTTCCTCCTCCGCGTCATCAGTGCCCACACCCTAGGTGGGGTTGGCGATAGGGCCTTTCTGTGTGGAGTTTGCATGTTCTCCCCGTGTCCCCTAGGGTAGATACCCTCACAAAAACATGCACGTAATCCTGGTCTCAATAATGCCTCCCCCTGGCCAGCCGGGGCGCCTGATGGAGGGGAAAGGAACTGGTTGGAATAACGTGTTCCTTCCACGCGCTACGTCCAAACCAGGGAAATCTCCACTGTCAGGTGAAAAGAAGCAACTTGGACTCCTCATGCATAGAAGGAAGCATGAGGTCAGTCCGTTGTCTCCCCAGGCGCGGCAGAGGGAGAGCAGAGCCCAGGATTACATAGGCAATTAGCACTGGGTGAAAAAATGGGTTACAAAATTGTGGGATAAAAATTATAAAAAAAAAAAAAGAATAGCAGAAAGCGAATACATTATCTGGCACCAGCATCGCTGGTAACTGACGCGGCAGCCACCACCGCACGGACGGGCAGTTTACCGCTACGGGACCTGCCGGTCCGTGCGGCGGCCGCCGGTCCTACTGGCGGGACTGCTGGTCCTATCGCCGGCGATGCAGTGCGACTGCTGGTCGAACTAGCGGTCGTGCGGCAGTGTCTGCCGCTGCAGTTTCGCGGCAGGTGACGGTGCCAGAGAATGTATTCGCTCTTTCTACTATTCTGTCTTTGTTTCTGTCTAATAAAATATATTAGCTCTAATTACCAACACATTATTTCTTATTATGGCTTTATTCTGTCTTATTATGTCTTATTATGTCTTAAAGTGTACTGTAAAAGAGGATGGGACCCCTAACCCTTAGTTGAAATGATGTGCCTTCGAAAAAGCGAGATTTCCCCGTCTGTAAAAGAATCAAACCCACTTTCACACTGAGCTGTATACAGATACACTAGAGAAGTTGTTCTCAAACATCTTTAGCTCAGGGCACCCCTGTAAATACCTTTTTGAATATGTGCTATTTCTAGTGTGGACATCTGTAGTCACTGGCATTGTATATCTAGGTGGTGGTGTAATGTAATGGGTTACCTGTACAGGGTTGTAGACAGGGTGTAATGTAATGGGTTACCTGTACAGGGTTGTAGACAGGGTGGTGGTGTAATGTAATGTGTTACCTGTACAGGGTTGTAGACAGGACATTGTATATCTACGTGGTGGTGTAATGTAATGTGTTAATAGCAAGAAAAGTGCACAGCACACCAGTCCTTGTGAGGTGCCGGCCAACGGGACAAATACTAACAAAAAAAGTGTAGAGCCGCACACTCGTAGCTGCTGATGCACATTTATTTATTAAAGGACAACACAGAATATTCTGTGTTGTCCTTTAATAAATAAATGTGCATCGGCAGCTACGAGTGTGCGGCTCTACACTTTTTTTGTTAGTAATGTAATGTGTTACCTGTACAGGGTTGTAGACGGGGAAGTCATCCACGGGAGGGATGAGGCCCTGGGCGATCAACTGACCATAGGAGGGTGGAGCCTCTCTCTGCACAAACTCCGCTTCCAGACGAGTCATCTGAGTCTCGAAGGCTCTGAAGAGAGACAGACAGAACAGAACAGAAGAAGAAATGTGAGAGAGAATACTAGTGGACTGTGGAACAGAGTCTAGAGAGATTTGTGCTGTGTAGCTCAGTGGGTAAAGGCACTATGGCTGCAGGGTTAGGGGTAACCTACTGTAGTCAATACCGCTGTGGTGGAGCTCGCTCACTGTATCCACACAGTCTAAAAAATAACATTTTGTTGCACGACCATGTTGTGCAACACAGTATAAATGAGCTCTAATGCTAGCTAGTTAACAGAAGTATGACACCGGTTTAAAATTCAGACACACTGATCGCGATTTGTTACATAGAAATGGTCCAGCTAGGACCCCACAAGGAGCGCTTAATTTATATCAATGAATATCCTTTTTTTTATCTGAACTTTTATATAATTGACTAAATCGATTACTCTGAGCTCATAATGCGTTGCATGCATGTGTTGCTATTTTTGAGAACTGATTCTTTTATTCAAGTGGATTTAATGGATTAGGTAGATAGGGAGTTTGAGAAAAGGCTCTACCTGTACTCTCGGTTTCTGAGCGAGTAGAGTTTGAAGGCACAGCCCAGGGCGACGACCAGCAGCAGCCCACAGACCAGGCTTCCTATCAGGGCAGCAGTGATCACCTTCCTGGGCACGGTGGCCAGACAGTCCCTCTCGTCGCTGCCGTCCAGACAGTCCTCCTGCCCGTCACACCTCCACGTCTCAAAGATGCACAGGTTGGTGCCGCAGTGGAAGTTCCCCGGCTGGCAGTCGAAGCAGTTCTTCTCGTCCGAGCCTTCCGGGCACCGCTTCTGGTTGTTGCAGCGCTCCGAGGCCGGGTAGCACGTGCTGCCGCCGCTGCCGCTGCCGATGCCAATCCGACCGCCGCTCCCCTCGCAGGGGTACTCTCCGGCCGGACACGCCGGGCAGCCCTCCTCGTCGCGTCCGGAGGGGCAGTGCCAGTAGCCGTCACAGCGCTGGCGCTCCGAGTAGCAGCCCTGGTCACCGCCACACGGGTGTTCCCCGGGAAAACAGTAACCTTTGACCTAGAAGAAGCGAAAGCATGAAACCCTACTCATGATGACCATGGATGTTTATAAATGTCTTTTTTGGTCCACACTGCAGTGGATCCACGTTCCACAGGGGATATGGATGGATTAGGGTTGGTGTTTGAGGTTAGTGCAGGTGATGTGTGTTAGGGAGCTTTAGAGCTGGTTACCTGGTAGGTTGCATTGAAGCCGTGCCCGAGGCTATGAGGCTGAGCCATATACAACACACTCATCTGGCCCCTGGTTGACTCCAGCAGAGCTGGCCTGTGGTTGTTATGGTGGGACAGAGCCTGTGGAAGAATTAAGACCATGATTTACATACACAGAACAGCAACCTAAAAGGCCTAATTAAACCTAATACCTAGCTAATAGCACATCACTGTCTGACTGATTGCACATACGCATGACTAATTTATTCTTTTCTAAGGTATGTAAAGCGTGCAAAAAGTGTCTAAAATAAATAATTGCTCAAAAGTTCCCTTAACATGCATGAATCCTCGCATCCCTATTCTGGGCATGTCATAAAAGGTGAACATTCAGTGAAATTCATACCCAATTTATTTACAAGCTCACAACAGCACAACCTCTCTGCTTACCCCTCTGAGAACTAGAGCACGGGATGTTGAGCTCAACAAGGTTAGATTAAGGATCCCACAGTGTCTTTTTTTTATATATGTTTTTGGGCTTCTATGCCTTTATCGACAGGACAGCAGACTGACAGGAAACGGGGAGAGAGACGGGGAGCGACACGCAGCAAATCTGGTCGGGCTTGGGAATCAAACCAGCGACCCGCTGCAGGCTACACAAAGCCCTTGGGGAATGCGCCCAGCAGCCAGCGGGCGCCCCCAGGATCACACAATGTCAAATGTGGGCAAAACCTGGCTGCCTACTGTATATGGCTTTGAAGAGTGTTTGAATTACACTGGAATGTATCCGGGTGCAAAGGAAGGAACCAAAACACAAAGTGGGAGACGGCGACCTTTGACTGTTCAGAGAATGGCTGCGAAGCGGTGAGGCCGGCAGCCAGCTGCAGACATGCTATGGTTTCATAGAACTCCCACCCCACAATGTACAAGAAATGTCTGTCCTCTGGACGGACGGACAGACAAGCAGTGTTAAATCATAAACAAAATAATCACCTGGCATTTATTGTTGCCCTCAAATCCAAGACAGCCCTCAGTTATATACTCCCAGGCAATAACAAATGTTTATATTAATAAATTATCTTATCATATTATCTGATATTCTTATGTTAATCTTATCCCTATCTTAAATCGTACAATTCTAAAGTTAACATCTTTTGCTGATATCGTTGCCTCTTCTCATTTCATAGTGATAGTCTATCTCTTCCACAACTTAGCTTCTATTTAAATATTAATGTCATACAGCCAGTAACAGCGTAATTCCACAGCCTCACCTGCAGGAGGCGCTCGGCCCTCTGTACCAGACCGTCGTAGACGTGAAGCGAGTCACTGGGGCCCAGCCTGAGGTCCAGCTGCAGAACGATGGGTTTGGGGTCCTGGGTGTCCAGGAACCAGGAGCATCTCACCTCACCTCCTCCCTCCCCGCCTCCCGTCCCTCCCGCCTCGCCTCCCAGCGTCTTCCCCGCCGACCCCGCCGCACTGCGGTTGACCCGGAAGTAGAAGTCCGGCGAGGCGAAGGAGCCGTAGAAGTTTCCCAGTCTCTTCTTCCCACAGGCGGTGTCGGCGCAGCCCCGCTCGTCGCTCCCGTCCGGACAGTCGTGCCGGCCGTCGCAGCGGAGCAGGGGAGGCAGGCAGAGGGTGGAGGGCCCGTGGGTGCAGGGGCTGGAGCCGGGGGGGCAGGGCGGGCGGTGCAGGAGGGGAAGAGCGTCGGTGGGAGGAGGGGAGCAGCCTCGCTCGTCTGTGGAGTCACCGCACTCGTCCTGGCCGTTACACTTCCAGGTCAAAGGTAAACACTTCCCGTTCCCGCACAGGAACTCGTCTGGAGGGCAACTGCTTTGACCCAGGTGACCTGTGAACAGGAGAGGCAAGAGAGGTTATAATAATAGCATACAAATTATTACAGCAGCTTGTGTTCAAAACCAGTATTAATACGTTTGGTGGTTTAGATTAAGATTATTAAGATTTTTGCTTAAACACACCCTACTCCAACAAAGGAATCCATCTGGCTGCAAGGAGATTCTGTCTGTCTCTGTGTGTGTAAGTGCTAATCGTCATATTTCTTGTGCATGCTGACATCAGGACCTCTATTACAGAATATTTTTGAGCGGTGCTAACCGCTCCTACATCTGGCTTTGTTGTGTATCTATGTACGTCCGTCCGTATGTCCATATGTCCCGCAAAGCAAACGACATGACACCACAACAATTACATCATACATTAGTATTTATTCTCAAAGGCACCGATCACTTCACACTGGGTGTGATTTTCTTTTTAAATCACTCAACGAAAACCACGTAATGTATGTGAATTAATCACATAGACAATTGGAGGCATATAAACAAGCCAATCATGCACACCTGTTTGTCCGGCGTATGTAGGGTGACCATATTTCCAGCCACTCAAACCGGGACGCAAAACACTGTTGCCTAAAACTGGGACCCTAAAAGCAATGCGCACGTTACCGCGCACGCACGTGCCCATTCTATAACGTTCGTGCACGCGTGCACACACACCGCAGGGTTGCAAACAGGCAGTGAGTGATTGACAACAGCCTCAGCGTTGAATTCAGACACGCAATGAATGTGTTCCTGTTTTCTGATTGGTTAGGTGAGCATGTTTTCATGAAAAGAACATGATAAATGTCTCTGCAACCACTGAAAACAGCTACTATCATTTTAATTCTGGCGACAACCGGGACAATTTTGCAGTGAATGTTGAAAAGCGGGACATATCAGTGTTTTAGAGATATTTGTCAGGACACCGGGACACGCAGCTTGAAAACGGGACTGTCCCGGGTAAAACGGGACGTCTGGTCACCCTAGGCGTATGGGATCTATAAGCTCACAAATAACTAGTACTGTAAATTACAACCTCGTGTCCCTCCGGCTGATGGGATGTTATGTACCAGTACTAATCAAATACATGCTTTTGCAAAGCTGAAATGCCAACTTGTGAAAGTCAATGTAGTTGATAATATATGCATGTAAAAAATGTACCTTTCAGCGAATCGTATTAACACCAACATTTTTCTTGTGATGCATTTTTGTTCTTATTGAAGATTATCGCTACAGTATGTCTGTTTAGATACAAGCTTCACAAAGTAAATGTGGGGAAGCGACCACTGAATACATTTAAAATCGCTACCTTTGATTGACGGGGGATACAAACATAATTCACACAAGGAATTTACAATTGGATGACAGAGACATTTAAAAAGGTAGAAAGAAAAAGAGAGAAAATGGATTCACTGTATATGAGAGAGGGAGGAATTACGATGCTAAATTTCAAGTTAGTTCAATTTAGTTTAGTTTTAACTGGTTTCATTTAGTATCATTCCCACTGATAGAACGAAACACATCAGCCTCGATGAGGCTCGGCATAGAGCTCAAGTGACTCACAGTGAAGTAGAGGATAGGTTCAATTATCCACTGACACTAATAATGAGTCAACAAATCAGCTTCTCCTGCTTCTCTAGATATCGATTGCCAGAGTGCTGAGTTGCTCTGACATCACCTGTGATAGCAGCCAATTAGCTGCTTTTATCGGCATCTTCTCATCTTTTATCTGCAGTGTGTATGTAGCTGGAGAGCTAATATTCAAATATTCACTACACACTAAACATTCCCAGTGCTGTGTGTTGTTTATAGGGGGAGAGCTGCATAAAGATAGTCTTGTTTTGCTATTTCTGTTCATTACTATGCTACGATATACTTGTTCTATTTTAGGGCTTAGATAGGGAGTCAGTCAGTTCTGAACGTGAGTGATAAAGTATACATGCACATGCACATGCACGCACACTTAATTTACCTCTGATATATGACAGCCTGAAGCCCTGAGCCTGACCAGAGCTGTTGTTCTGGGAGTGGAAGTACAGAGTGACTCGACCGCTGGGAGAGATGAAGGGAGAAGGCAGCACTGAGCCACACAGCCTGGCCTGCTCACTCCAACCTGGACTAGACAGCTCCAGCCAGTCCCCCCAACAACTAACCGCAGCATCATCCACGTCAAAGTTACGGAAACTGCAGGAGAGGAGAGAGGAAATATATTTGTAATCGTTTTGTTTTGTTGCAACCGTCAGGTCGCAGTTACTATCAAAATGTCAGTCAGTCACGTCACACTCTTGCCCTACTCATATCTCTGCCACCGTTGCCCCTATCCATGCCAAACTTTGCACACACACTCATTGGCTACCACCCCTCATTTCTCACATGGCCCTTTTCTAGCGCCTCCATGAGGCAGATTCTTGCAAAACATTTGTTGGACTGCTCCTACAGATTTTGCCCTAAAATCACGCAAAGCAATACACAGTATCTCTAAAAATGTCATCAGCATGGATCTGTCCCATTTCCTATATTCCCTCCTGATTGGCTACCAATTTGCCTTCTAAAGTTTGTGTATGCAACATGACGGTCGCTTATCTGTCTTACTGGTCATTTTATTTACATTTTATTTTAACTCATCTTGATAGCAGAGAAGCAGAGTTGGGCTGCAACTATTGAATATTTTCTTAGCAGGTTATTATCTATTTTTCTTTGCTATAAACAAAAAAGCCATGAACCCCCCCCCCCCCCCCCCCCCCCCCCCCCCACACACACATTTTTATAACAAATATTGTATTTTGATATGATTGATGATAGATCTTTTAATTGATGCACCCCTAGAGGAAAGAGGACTGCGAGGAAGATATATTTAGACAACCAGGAACAAAGAAGCCAAGCCGAGTAGCATTCTGTCAGACCGTTTAGCCAGACACTGAGACACAGACACAGACTGATATTGTCTGGCTCTCTGCTGCTTATCAAATCATGGAGGAAATGTGTCAGAGAACAGAGCTGAGAATTTTATAAATTAAACAGACGACTATGTAGACGAGCAGAAAATAGATCAGAACAGCCCAGCTAAAAAGCCTTGTGACCGATGTACAAAGCCTGTGGTTAAAGGGAGGATGTATCACATATTTCATTCAAACTGTATTCTGTCCAATCCAATCCATCAGTGGTGGAGATTCAACAAAGAACAATTTCACTACAGTCTCTGTTCTTTACAAACTGTCCTGTCTGCAGCAATGTGTGGCAGGGTAGTGTAATAGCTTCTTTTATAGATCTGTTATTTTCATTGATTTATTGTTACCTAAGACAATGACCAAAACAAAAGTGGTGGATACAACATTCAAGTGTAATGTAAATACAAATGATTTCAAGGTCAGAGTTGATGATATACTAATTTCAAGAGGTTACCTATTTGGACTGTATTTTTTTTTACAACAGACCAACATAAAAAATTGCATCAAAAGTGATCAAGAAGAAAGTCAAGAACAAGACTTTTGGGCAAAATTTTCAAAGGTGCTCTCAAGACTCTTGCTGGAGCCCTCATTCAATGCCTCTTGGTTCTCTAAAAATCACATCAATGTGAACTGAGCGGTGCTGTCCATTCATTCAAGTGTGTGTGTGTGTGTGTGTGTGTGTGTGTGTGTGTGTGCGTGCGTGCGTGCGTGCGTGTGTGTGCGTGCGTGCGTGTGTGTGTACATTTCAATGTGGCATTTTGGTGGCTGCAGCTGTTGTTGCTGCAGCTGACATACACCTTGTGCTGAATGCTGTTATAGACACACACAGTCAAATAATTTCGTTCGCGGTAATGATTCGTTCACGTTCACCGTTCATAGCGCGATCGTCCTGTGAAAAACACTATCGCTTTTCTATTACGTTGCATCACTAGGTCCAATGTTGGAGCGGCATGCACCACTCAAAAACTACGCTTCAGACATCACAAGACAAACAAAATCGGCCTAAAGCCCATGACCCACCCAACAAGTCCCCAGGGACTTTTTTGCGTGTCTGACTGTACCTCATGATTACATTTCTGACTAATACAGTATTCTGTCATCTATCAGGACACCCACAAGGGGAGGTAAATGCTAATCCCCATAGAAAAGAGGTGTCATTCTCTGCTGCCGTTTTCCTTTTTCTCCTTCGTAGTTCGTACAAAGTGTTTTGTATTAGCATTATTAGTTGATATTTGATAACATGTGATATTTTTTAGGCTATGTTGATGAATTGAATACAGGACCACACTGGAAACAAGTCCCCAGTGACTTTTTTGCGTTATCCTTTTAGCCTTAACTGTACCTCATGATTACATCTCTGACTAATACAGTATTGAATCAATCAATTAATCGACTGTGTGCAACCACTGTCTGACTTGTGCTAGTGGCAATACAATATGATGACCCATTTATGAAGACATCAGCCCATTGTGTCCGATGACAGCACAAGGAGAGAGCTGGGCACGAAGACGCAAATCCTTTTCCCCGCAGCGTTCCATAACTAATCATTGGTCTATTTATAGGAAAACATAACAGTTGTGGACATGGAGGATACAGGACTTACTCTAGTCAACAAATACATTTATAATTTTATGAACAGACATGACAAGGAACCAAAGCTTTGAAATAGGCCTTTGAAACATTAGGGCTTCTACACAATTTCTGAACACACAATGGCAGCAATTATTAGCAGAAAGAGAAGAAAAGGCGCAATAAATAGTGGGGGAGCCAATCAAGTGATTCTGCTGGTTGTAATTTTGGAATGATAATTGTTGGAGACATGTATATCTTCATTCTTGGGGTTCTCACAATGCCAAAAAAACATGTCAATTTTTCTTTTTGGGTTTAGCATGTGTAATTAGCATAATTAGCCAATTAATTGCCAAAAACGGGAAATGGCAATAACTTTGCTTCTAGGTAACTTATAAAGGTGATCTAAGAGTCTAAGTCCATGTTTGTGAGGTCCAGAAATTCATATGTTACCATTGTGAAGTCATACAACCTTTCATAATTAGCATAATCAGCTTAAATTATACAGAAACGAGTTGAAAATCAGGAAATCGCTTAATTTTTCACATTTAGCTGACTTTGGAGAGATAATCTGAGACTCTTATTGACTAATTGAGTATGTTTACATGTCCAGAAATTCCTATCCTGATGTAAGTAAATCATGCAACCTTTTGTCATTAGTACAATCTGCATACATGAATTATTAATTAGTCTGAAAGTAGGAAATTACCTGTTTCTTTTTCTGTTAGTATATCCATAGATTAATTCTTGTCATAATGAGTCAAGCAACTGTGCTTCAGCTGTGAGGGATCACAGCTGATAAAGCTAATCATAGTTATTGAAATGGTGTTACTGATATACACTTTCATGCGTGCTACCCGTGATGGCCTCTGGGAACTTCATCTTTCTTCCCTGGATGAGCTATGCAAATACTTCTTTGCTCATGACAAGCAGAAGTATGCCCGGTTGGTTCCAGTCTACCTAGCAGAAATGAAGGCCCTGCAGACCACAGATCCAGAGATATACCAAGAATTTATCGATGGGCAGTTCACTGTCAATAAAAATCAGATACCATTCTGCACCATTGGGGTGGATCATGCCCTTGAGCACATCACTCGCATCATGAAGGTCACTGGAGGCCTTGTGGGCATTACTCAGAATGCTAGTGCTAGGGAAAGGTTCTTCTTGACAGCACCAGAGCTGAGTAGACTTGCTGAAGAAGCATGCCAGATGGCTGGCACACAAACAGCTACACAAAAGGAGCACCATGACTTGTCCATTGCTGTCTGGACAAGGCAGGAAAAGAATGTACTTCGATTGAAGCATGTGATCAAGTCATCTTTGAATCCTCTAACATATGATGGCAAAGACCTACCCAATATCATCACAAAAGTTGTGATGCCACCCCACGTGGAGAAAGATGTATGCAGCCAAGACGAAATTGGCCAGCAGAACTATGTTGCTTTTGTGAAAGCACGCAATAACAAAAATGAAGTCAGTGTCTGGGCCAGAATGAAAAAGGTTCAATTGAAGATGTGGAAGAGTGCAGGAGAAGTTGTGAAACACATAAGCTCGCTGACCAGGTGGGGGAATTGAAGGATGACAGGTCATTGTTTGCTCGAATGCTGATTGTTGCTCGATCACGTTCAGAGATCAACCTCAAAGAAGCCATTGGCCAGCACGAGTTCACTGCCAAACCACGTGCTCTTTTCACAGTGACTGGTGAGCTTCGGCCCTGCACAGACAAGAGCAAGCTCATGACCATTCTCGAGGAGCTGCAGAATGAGAAGAGGACTGGTGACGTTGGTGTTGATCAGCAACCACAGTGCTGCCAAAGAGTGTAACTGTCATAGATGGAATGACATTGGTACAGGCAATGGGAAAGCCATCATGGATCAAGATATGTTCCCAG
Organism: Nannobrachium achirus; assembly: GCF_963921795.1. NCBI lineage: Eukaryota > Metazoa > Chordata > Actinopteri > Myctophiformes > Myctophidae > Nannobrachium > Nannobrachium achirus. The sequence continues at coordinate 18,859,721 of NC_137816.1, read as the reverse complement.
TGGGCTGACCACTTCATAGCCATACTGGACAGGAAGACCAAAGAACATAGTGAGACCCATGTAGTATTTGACCGCTATGATATTGCATCTTCACTGAAGGAGGCCACGCGTAAGCGACGCCAGGGTGGCAAGCCCCCTACCACTTATCATGTGGAAGACAGCACACCGATAGGGAAGGTGTCTGAAAAACAGTTCTTGTCAGGTATCCACACCAAAGATGAGCTGACTGTCTATCTTGCTAAGAAAGCTCTCCTACACTTCCAGGGGAAACCCAACGTTTTCATAATCACGTCAAGGCAAGATGTCCACTCAAACTCTATCGATGTAAAACATCTCCACAGCTCACAGGAAGAGGCTGATACAAGGATAATCCTGCACAGCCTGCTGTCTGAAGAGGGCAACACAGCTCTACATTGAGTCCCCGGACACTGATGTCTTTGTTCTTGCAATCCGACGGTACAATCAGCTGTGCAAGGATACCTATTTCATCACCAGTGTGGGAAACAAAAAACGTATCATCTCACTGGAGCCAGTAGTGCAGGCACTGTGTAAAACGAGGACTTCAGCCTTACCAGGGTTCCATGCCTTCTCTGGAGCTGACCAGACAGGCCATTTTGCTGGAAAGGGAAAGTTAACCTGTTGGTTCAAAAAAAGCTCAGTTCTGACACAGAAAAAAAGATTGAAGCATTTGTTTGCCAGCTGTACGAGCCCGGTACAAATCTTGTGGATGTTGGTGAACTCAGGTGGAGGTTATTCACAAAGAAACAATTGGAAGCAGAGAAGCTGCCACCTACACAAGGAGCATTACATCAAGCCATTGCCCGTGCCCATTACCAGGCAATGGTATGGTATCAGGACCACGTACCTAACCCACAACTTTCTGTACATACTGTATTAGTATAAACGATCTGATAATTCTGTGACCATTTCTCATAATGTTCTTTATTTTATATGAGGGATATATAAATAAATATAGCTATTTCTGGTTTCGGTGTGATTATTACATAATTATTACACAGACAAAAGGTTGCATGATTCATGTATAGGATAATAATAATTCCTGGACTTGTAAACATACATCTTAGAGTCTGTGAGAAGCTTTCAAAGTTGACTAAAACAAAGAAATGCAGCAATTTGCTTATTTTCACCTCGTTTTTGCGTAATGTATGCTAATTATGCTAATTAGGAAAGGTTGTATGACTTCACAATGGTAACAGATGAGTTTCTGGACCTCACAAACATGGACTTAGACTCTTAGATCACCTTTATAAGTTACCCAGAAGCAAAGTTATTGCCATTTACTGTTGTTGGCAATTAATTGGCTAATTATGCAAATTACACATGCTAAACACAAAAAGAAAAATTGAAGACATGTTTTTTTGGTATTGTGAGAACCCCAAGAATGAAGATATACATGTCTCCAACAATTATCATTCCAAAATTACAAAAATTGATAGGCTCCTCTACTAAAAGCTGAGAGTCATTCACATCCCTAGAATGTCAGCAAAATAACTTTTAAACGGCTGGCCGGATTACCATCAAACTTGGTGGGAATCATCAACACCCGGAAGAGATGGTAACCTTTTTGGATCATAAATGTGAAACGAGTACGACAAGGCCAAAATTAAAGTAAAAAACACAGAGACAGTATTAACTTTTGGGTCAAAAGCATCAGGGTCACAATCAAGGTCAAGGTCATAATTCATTCAGTCATGTATCAGGAAGGGAGAGACAATAGAACAAGAGATAATATCCTTGTGGAGACGCCGTTTGCACTTCCAGGTGCAATGTTTTTCTATATCCATTCCATAGTGTTGCCTTCCATGGAGCTTTTTTCTCCAAACAGATTTTCACTGCAAGTTAATTTACATATTTGATTATAACATTCTGTTTTGATCTGAATTCCCAAGGAGTAAAAATCGCTGTACTAAGCAAGCACTCATATGAAATATATATGAACCCTGGACACGCATGAGGCTGCGCAAGCTACGGTTGATGTGTGCATTCTAAGTATTTCACCTGATGGTAATGACCTCTCGCCGAGCACCCATGATGCTCCAGGAGCAGTTGAGAGCAGGCGGGTAGGGGAGGGGCCAGGAGGGGCTGTAGATCACCCCCCTCCTCTCAGTATGGAACACGGTCTGATCTCCACAACCTGCTGACAGAGAGACGGGGGGGAGGGGGGAGAGAGAGAGAGAGAGAGAGAGAGAGACAGACAGACAGAGAGAGAGAGAGAGAGAGACAGAGAGAGAGAGAGGGGGGGGGGGGGGGGAGGGGCAGATAGAATGTTGTAAACCAGGGACGTGCAGAGAATATTGAGAGGCAGGGGTTGAAATTTCTAAAAGGGCCTTTAAAGCTATACTGTGTAAGTTGCTCAACTGGTGGTCTGTAGCAGTATAGCAAACCGCGGTCGCGTCTGCTTTTTTCGTCCGTTTTTCGCCGCGGACCGGGCCGTTAGACCACCGCGTCCGCATCGCCTCGCCGAGACGCTTTCAATGAGGTCTCCCGTGTCCTTCTACGAGCAGCGGTTGGAGAGTTACATGCTGTACTTCCTGAAGGCGTGTTTCCTAAACCCACCAGAGAGCCCGGCAGTGCGCTGTGATTGGCCGGTAGTGTATCATGTGTGTATGATCTGCAATGTGATTGGCGGATGATGCAGATGACGTCATTTTGCCGGGAAATCCCGCCCCTGTCAAGGCTAAGTAGAAAACATATAAAGAAAAGGCTTTTGGGGCTGAAATGAACGGAGTGGGGGTTCTAAAACTTTAGCGATTTAATAGTTAGGACAATTTTAAGATATGTTTTATAAAAAAAGTTACATAGTATAACTTTAAATATCGAAACTAGCAGACTTCCACAACGCGTCGCAGCCCGACACGTTGTGAGCTTGGAGGTCGGCTATTTTCAGTGCGTGATACTTAGACTTAGACTTAGTTCCTCCCGTTCCTATTGGAACATTGGGCGACGAGTCGTCTCCATTTGCTTCGGTCCCTAGCGACCCTTCTTGCTCCATGCCAGCTGACACCCATCTCACTTAAGTCTTCCTTCCTTGGCTGTCTGCCTCCATGTCTTCTTTGGCCTCCCTCTCTTCCTCCTTCCAGCCTCTGGCATCCATTCCATTGCAACACTTGCCGGTCTCTCTCTTGACAGTCGGAGTACATGACCAGTCATTCTCCTCCTCCTGTCAGCGATGATGTCCGACAGTGGTTGCACCCCTGCCCTTCTCATCAGCTCCTCATTTGTGATGTGATCTCTCCATGATATCCTCAAGATATCCAACTTGCTGGTGATGCTGGCTGTCTTCATCCAGGTCTCGCAGGCGTAGGTCACTGTTGGAATGACTACTGACATATAAAGGCGTAGCTTTGTGGCCGTAGTGATGGCTTTTGACAACCAGATGAGTCGTTGGAACTAGTGTTGTAGTCGAGTCCACCTAAAGCGAGTCCAAGTCAAGTCCAAGTCATATGGGGGCCGAGTCCGAGTCGAGTCCGAGACCAATGGGAGGCGAGTCCGAGTCGAGTCCGAGACCAATGGTAGGCGAGACCGAGCCGAGTCCAGTTTTCTTTTTTTTCCTTTTTTTTTTTGATAGGTAGGCTGCAGAAAACAATATATATATTTTTTTTTCGGACACACACACACACACACACACACACACACACACACACACACACACACACACACACACACACACACACACACACACACACACACACACACACACACACACACACACACACACACACACACACACACACACACACACAATTAATGGCTTGTCTTCAAATTAAATCAATAGGTCTCCCCAAATTACCTTTGGTTGCTGTCAATGCTGTGGTTTAGGTTTGAGGGAGTTTTTGGGAGAGGTAGTTTTTTCCCATACCAATTTTCTGTCTAAGAACTAGACATTTGAGTTGCTACAATTATATTTTCTCCCAGGCAGAGAACAAGTACTTTAGTGTACAAATAAGACTTGGCATATACTGCAGTACAATATCCCAAATCACAGACGATAATTAGGCCTATCCAGTCTAATATCATGATATGGATATAATATTGATGCCCATGCACTAAAAGGCCAAGTGATAACAAAAATATTATTTAAAAAATAATTATGTCTACTACTGTAATCTATAACATTTTTAAACATTGCTGTTATAGTTGCATTGAAATAGAGCATGCATGATTTTAGCAAAACATTTTTCAAACAAACTCTTATCTTAATATTTTATTTTGACTAAAAGCTAAAATAAATAAATAAGGTTTTCCCATTCAAACACATAGCAGTATGTGCCTGTCTGCATTTCATTGTTTAAGGTGAGAAATGTAGGCTACCCTATGTCATTAGTCTGATGCCTTTCAAGTACAAGGCAAAACAATACCCCATGTCACTGCTTCAAGTTGTTTTGATTCGTTTTAACCTCTCTACAGGGACTTACAATGTTACACTTCTCTCTGTTGATCAGTGCACTTTAAAACTTTCGGATGAGGCTTGCTTAACGAGTAATAGACTACACCTGGAAATACAAAAAGACGTAAATTCTTAATCCAGCTGTGCGGGTGGATTAAACTACACAACACATGATCACAAAGGCTTGTGTTTGGAAGCTGTTAGGACTTATTTATTTGGGGACACAAGGATATCCTGCAGGTAAGAGGAAAGTGGACTGTTGTCTGTTTGGCGAAAAAAATAACTTCTGGGAAGATTAGATGCTTGCTGCTGTGCAGAGCGGGGCTCTGTGTGTGTGTGTGTGCCGTGTGTGCGTGTGTGCTACTACTGTGTGCCTATCAGATGTGCGTCAGAATGCTCTGTTACTTAACAAGGCAGCTCTCTTAATGTTAACGTGAATGCGCTCCTCATATGGATATAACATTTATTCCATTGCATTGTAGTGACTTGACTCGAGTGGACTCGGTGGGGGGCGAGTCCAAGTCAAATTAGACCGAGACCGAGACGAGTCCAAGTCAAATTAAGGGCGAGACTGAGACGAGACCGAGTCAGTGAAAATTTGGACTCGAGTCCTGACTCGAGACGAGTCATTGACTCGAGTACTACAACACTAGTTGGAACACTCCTGCAGCTTTGCCAATTCTCGTCAGTACGTCTTTCTCCACGTCTCCTGTGCTTGAGATGTTACTTCCAAGGTGAAGTTTAAGTGAAGTTTTCGACGTACTCCACGTCCTGTTCGCCTAGAGTGAGCGGTGGAAGGTTTTGGTCTTGTCCAACGGTCATGGCCTTGGTCTTTTCTTGGCTGATCCGCAGACCGACCTTTTCTCCGTGCCCATGGAGGTTGTTGGTCATCTCTTGAAGTGTAAGGTGGGTATGACTGATCAGAGCCAAGTCGTCTGCAAAGTCCAGGTCGGCCAGTCTTCCCTCTCCAGTCTCCCCACTTGATGCCGAAGTTTGCCCCTGTGACGGTCTTCCTCATCACAAAGTCAATGACTATTGTGAAAAGCAAGGGTGATAGGATGCAACCCTGTCTTACACCGGTCACAATGTCAAAGTCGTCAGTTGTGCCGTTGACGGTTTTGACTCGGCAAGTGGAGTTGTGGTACAGGGCCCTGAAGATGGTGATGTACTTGCTTGGTACACCATACAGCTGGACTATCTGCCACAGTGATTCTCGATGGATGCTGTCGAAAGCTTTTTTGAAATCGATGTAGTTGATTATGAGGGGTCTCTGAAGTTCTTGGCACTGCTCTATAATGTTGCGAAGAGTGAAGATCTGTTCGGAGCAGGATCTTCCCTTCCGGAATCCAGCTTGCTCCTCCCTTAAAAGGTTATCCACCTCGTCTTTAAGGCGTTTTAGCAATACACTACAGAATACCTTGCCAGGGATAGACAGCAGTGTAATGCCCCGCCAGTTGTTACAGTCGGCAAGGTTTCCCTTCTTGGGCAGAGTCACGATGAGGGAAGAGGGAATTTTACATTTCTTTCATCATAGTAAAAACTGCATTCATGGACTGGAGAGGGCACTTTTTACAGATGAATAAAAAAGGGCAGGGCTCAAGTCCCCTTTGATGTCTATGTGTGCACGTGCCCGTTGTAAACACGTCATGAAAACTTTTTTCTTCTTTTGTATTATTTGTTACTCCAAGCTGTGTCTCTTTTTCAGTGTCTGTCCTGTTTTTCATAGCCGGCACTAGAGGCGCATTTTGACGATTGTGTTTGACGTGGGTGTACTTTGATTCTCTCTAATTAGGACCTGAACCATATTTCCCACAAGCCCCGGCACCAAAACCACAGTGACCTTAATGACCCCCCTCCTTTCTCTTTCTGCTCTTCAGGCTGCAGTGCAGCAGAAGCAGAAGAAACCATCCGTCTCATTCGTCTCATTAACTGTCCCTCTACTGTAGCTGCTGCTTTACCTCTGGGTGTCTCGCTGTCACACACATACACACACACACACACACGCTATGCGCACGTACGTGTGTGTGTTCCTGATAGGCCATAGGCAAAACCAACATTGTTTGTGGTTTGTGTGTGCATTAGCTTGTGTGTGTGTGTGTGTGTGTGTGTGTGTGTGTGTGTGTGTGTGTGTGTGTGTGTGTGTGTGTGTGTGTGTGTGTGTGTGTGTGTGTGTGTTTCCTTTTGTTTTCCTTGCACTCTAATTATGTGACTATTTACTCTGTCATTTTGTTGACTGGGGTTCAAGCCATTTACTCTGATTTTTGCACACTAATGTGTGTGTTGTTTATTTGTCACGGCCAAGTGCATTTTAAAAGTAATCTCAGTTATTTTGTCTCTGTAGCGCAAAGCTCTGTCATTGTCAAGTTACTCATCATCAAGCAGATAATTAAGTGTAAATGACTGAAGCAATTTCCAAAGCACAGTGGGATATTCCCAATACCCCATGGTGTCCCTCCACACAAACATTGTCAGTGTATGTATGTATGCTTCATCCGTCTTTTGTATGCGCATGTGTGCAATGAAAGGGAAATGTGTCTGTAAGGCACTGGAAGTGTCAGGTTACACTGGGGCTTTTCCCCACATCTACACCTATCAACCCAAACACACACCAGTGTTGCCATGTCTGCTTATTGTAAGCGACTTTTGCCTTGTTTTCTTTCCCAGAGGATGAGTTCCTTTTTTGGGGGCTCGTTTTGAAAACGCAGTGGCTTCTTTGGCAAATCTAACAGGCCAACATTTCTCTGATGTATAGTATACTAGAATTCCCCATAAGGCTTGGGGAGGGGTGTGAATCACATTTAGTGACAGAATGGTGTCTCTACTTTATTAAGTCCTGGCTCAAGTATGTGTGTAATGTTATAAATAAATAACCAAAACATAAATTATTATAGTATCTACGTAGTAAATATAATGATATATACATCTAATGTTTTTTATTAGGAATATATGGCCATATTATTGGACTTGTTTTTCAAGGTGAGATTTGGCTTATTTCTCTCACAAGATGTGGCTTGTTTTCGGAGGTGTGTTGGCTTAATGCTCACGAGAGTTGGCAACACTGAAACACACACACACACACACACACACACACACACACACACACACACACACACACACACACACACACACACACACACACACACACACACACACACACACACACACACACACACACACACACACACACACACACACACACACACACCTGAATAGAGATTGTGTGTGTGTGTGTGTGTGGAGTCAGGTGTGACACTGTGGGGTGTTGGGGTTGACCCACTGTGCTCAGTGATTTACATTTAATTAATCTGTTTTGATGAGTAACTTCTGAAGGAGCTCTGCTCTACGGAGGAAAGCACATAAAATGTGTTTGTTTATGTGTCACTATTTGTGACAGTGTTTAGATTAACCACTTTCAACCAGGCATTCCTATTTTTGGCATGGTGTCATTAAAGGTGAAATTTATATTTTTTTTGTTTTTCAAACATAGTAAAAATAGCAGATCTAGAAGCTAACAATGCAACCTGCTATTTTCAGTATTTTCATTGTATTGGGCACAAGTGGGTATTGGTAATTATGTTGGTAACCATGAACTACGTTAAAATATCTTGTCGTTGTCGGGTGGGAACCTGTCCAAAACCGTTCGTTTTGCATTCATCATTTTAAAAATGATCTAAACTAGTGAAAACAGACAATCTACAAGCACACAACGGGTTTGTGCGACAGCCTTGTATGATGAAGTAGGGCTTTACTTTGCTAAAAACCTTTCGCAAGAACATGGAGATACGAGATTTCTGCCCGACAGTGACGATCTGTTCATCGATTTGTGTGTGTACCTGCACTCCTGCTGGGACAGAGCAGATAAACTCTCAAAATGTTTCTCTGTTTTACTAGCTCCTTTACTTAGTTCTGCTAGACTCTGCAGGACAACCAGGCTTGGTGAGGGCGATTACACCCAGAAACATGGCTGCCAAATGATACCATCATACCGATGTGCTGTGAGCATTAAACCAGAGATCTACAGGTTACAGCAGACAAACATTCAACCCTGCCATACCTTGTCCTGTGTGTGTCATGCATAAACAGCATGTCATATTTCTATCACGGATATTATACAATATAATACAAATGTACAAATACAAATGTGTATCATCTTTATGTCCATAATATATTTAATAACTTCAGTCAGTCAATGTTAGTTAAAATAATCAAAGAAGAATCTATCATGAAAGACTGGCAGACAGACAGACAGACAGACAGACAGACAGACAGACAGACTCTGAAGGAAAGAGACAGACAGAGAGAGAGAGAGAGAGAGAGAGAGAGAGAGAGAGAGAGAGAGAGAGAGAGAGAGAGAGAGAGAGTTGTGCTGTGTCCTATAGAAGTGAGACGTGCACCGGCAGTGATGCTGTGCAGAACAGTGATGTAATGCTGTTTAACAGAATGGACCTGAGGCTCACACGCGCGCGCACACACGCACGCACGCACAGCAGTCCATCAGTCTCTGTGGGTCTGCATCATCATCACAGATATCTCCAAGCAGCTTTTGTTTACACAACAAGGGCTATCAGTTCTCACTGGAGAATCAATAGCTGTCATGATTTATAACTATGAAAAATATGACTCTGCAACCATAACTGGTCATCTCCCTCCCTGGGCCAATGAATGACCTCACTACAGCACTCATAGGAATGATGGCTTCAGCAGCAAACCACCACCTCACCTGGATAAAGTCTATAAAGCATACTATAACATATTTGATATATATATAGTAACCACAAGCACGTCTCAGTCACACACACACACACACACACACACACACACACACACACACACACACACACACATTACATAGTCAGACACATACACGCGCGCACGAGCACACTCAAAACAATGTAGAAATCCACATTCATATCAGTTGGAAACATGTTATTTTCCGAGGGCTGCTGTACGTCGTTGCAATAATAATAAAACATAAGGCATTGGCACAGGCTGCTGAAGCCAATGCAATGCAACAACAACCATTGCATCGGAAGGAACACTCACCGACAGAGATCAGAGGCAGACGTGCACCCATGATCCATGCGAGCAGCAGCAGAAGCCGTTCCTCCATGGTGCTCCTCATTACAGCCCAGGTACTGACTCGTCTTCTTTTGTCATCTTGGAGACAATTCAGCCAACATCTGCAGCGTCGCTCCGTGTGCTGTATGTATTCCTGTTGCTGGCTGCGCTGCTGTTGTTGTTATTTCAACCGAGACAGGGCGACGCACACCTCCTCGCCTCGGGAAGGATGATGCATAATGGTAATAACTAACGATGGTGCTGATAGTAGAGGAAACGGTCAACTCATTTTGCACAGTAGCAACACACGAAGCCTTCGTGCTGCTCACAGATACATTAACATGAACATACTGCTGTGTGTCAAGTCAACCACTAGGACAACCTACACGACTTCCGCTGAAGGCTTTTCGAAATAAAACCTATACGGATGTTGCAAAATGTTTCTCTATAAATGTATTATTTTTTATAGCTAAATTGAGAAATCTTAAATCTCTACAGTGAGGATATTTTGTATTAGAATTAGAATATATATAATGTGTATAATAGCAAGGGAAGATTTATATAACCATAATAAGCTGCAGATTGAGATTCTGACCCCCAGAAAAGCAAGAAATAAAGGTCATACCTTTTACAGTCTATCTATGGATCATACGTCCAGATCCAAGACCACTCCACCCCTTGAATATATGCTCAGCTATTATTTATTTGTAATATGCCTAGCCCTACCGGTATCTTATCTGTCTGTGGTGGCACTTGGAAGTCTCCATATTCTAATCATTCTGGTCGAGTAATGATCTTTCTGACTCAACGCATTCCACTATGTATTAGTTTTTGCCAGACCCATGAAATGGGTAGGCCTACATAAGCAAATGTCGGTCTGTCCGGGTTTTCTATATAAAGGGTATATATGATGATGACATGATGATGACATGCCTACAAAAGGCATGATGTCATAAATGATGATGACAGACAGGGGGTCTGGCACAACCAGGTTGACCTGGTCTAGTTAATTTGAAGGAATGCCTTTCGTGGTCTGGCTGCACAGCTGCCTGCAAGAGTTATTGATGCGTTCACAAGATTAAACATGATAAAGAGTTCAACCAACAATATTTGGATGAGTTTTGTTTGCTATTTTGTACGTTCTGTTCAGCCTCTCTCTCTCTCTCTCTCTCACACACACACACACACACACACACACACACACACACACACACACACACACACACACGTCCCTTCAAGTTCCGCTGTTGCAGAAGGGGAATCATGTTATTTTTTCAGCTGAAGCATTAGGTTGATCAGTGTCAAAAGGCACTACTGAGATTCGAACTCAGGATCTCCTGTTTACTAGACAGGCGCTTTAACCAACTAAGCCATAGCGCCACTGGTGCATGGCGGTCACAAAATAACTGTTTAGTAGGCTTAATGCACATAGGTCTAAACTGTAGCGCGTAATCCGCATATACCTATACGATTGATTGATTGATACCCAAGAAAGCACTTATAGTTATTGCTTGATAGTGTGGTTGCCCCTGTGGTTGTCCGACTTTATTTCAATCCATCCATCTTTCTAGATAAACTTTATTTTGACGCGCTACTCCTCCCACAGTTTTGGTGGCACACACTTTGGTCATATGTCAAATCGCGACCGGCTTCATCGGGACACGCAGGGCAGGGGTAGCATTTTGCTAAGAGATACGTTATATTATTATAGTTTATTAATACAGCCTAAATGTAGGCCTAATTGTATTTCGTGGATTCATTTTCTCCATTGACTTTAATTAAAAATGTAACTTTTCCCAAATATGGAAATGACTGAGATCATAGACCACATGAGACTGACACAGTCATGTCCATATAAGGGCATATAAGATATCGGATTATTGATGACATCAGGGATCTCCATATATGGGCATAAAAGGACTGAGATCACCATATGTGGCCATTCATTTATTAGTGAATTAATTTTCCCCATTGACTTGAATCTGAGGGAAAATTCCACTAGTGTGACACACGTCACGGCAACCACTTGCAATTTCCAATTTCATCTTTCTAGTTTCTTTTGGGGTCCTTTGTAGCTACTCAATTCATTGAAGAAGATATTGGGGTTTAATGCCTATAGTTTGATCACATTCATATATACACATAATACTGCAACTTTCAAGTTTATTGTCACTTCACAAGTGTATTTTAAAGGAATGGGTGAAGTTATTTTCTGCAAGATTCCCGCAATTTGCAGTTACATGAACACTTGTAGCCTATCCCTATGATGTGCACGTGGAAAAGTGGTTAAAAGTGGGGAAAAAAGACAAAATGTGTGACAGACAGTGTTCTGTCTATTGTACCAACATATCAAGGACTAAATAGTATTTAAAAAATAATAATAACAGTTTGCATAATCTGGGCCCACTCAGATTGACATGTATTAGGGCTAGGTTATATCGTTGGAGGTCCACTCCAGGCATACATAAATCTGTTCACACTGTAAAAGGATACATCCATATTTAATTGTTGCCTCAGGCTGCCACCCACTGGCGTCTGTTTGATTCTTTTGTGTACACTACAATTGTGACTAGGTGTGTCTGTCTGCCTGCCCGCACCTATCCCTGCTTTGCATAAAGCTACGTCATCACACACACATACAGTATAAACAACACAGAGCAGCTGAGAGTTCAGCCGCAGTCTGATCTGATGATGTGAGAGAGAGGTGAGCTGCCTCACACACACAGCATTGACAGCACAGTTAACAATTTAATCTCATCATGTTATGAGTGCACCGTTTATCAAGAGAAAATGTATTCTCAAAGCGAGGCCAAGACCTACACCAGCAATACAGTCACTGCCAGTTGACACCATAGATATGTCTAATTGTCTTGGGTTAAAACTTTGGGCACGTACCTTTTAGGCGAAGCCCGAACTGGTGAAGTGGGGAAATGTCCGATACCGTAGCGATCTGGCGAACGTCTTCTGGACAGGGCGTTTATCGTGCGCTTGCCCAGGCCTTACGGCCTGGGCATAAATATAACGATTGCATTCACCACGGCTTCGTAACTCGCGCGGCGCTCCGCCGGCCGCGCGGCCCTGGCCCGCTCTTCGCAGCCACTCGCGCCTGCGGCGCTCGGGGGCGAAGAGCAGGACCAAGGTCCGCTGGCCTTCGCGCCGCTTGCAGTGTCGTGGACAATCGATTCGCCAGATCGCTACGGTAGGAGACAAATCCCCACTTCGCCAGTTCGGGCTTCGCCAGAACAGGACTTTCCCAAAACTTTGCTGTCCGGGCCCAGCGCTAAGAAAAAAGCGTCATCATCAGCAGCACTGGGGGAGAAACAAGAGTCACAGGAGGCACCTGTTGATGCTCTACTGCCACCTACGGCTGAAGAGTAAATCGGTGATCTGTCAGCCAATGACAAACCAGAGCAAAGATTCCCAACTACTTTCGTAAATGGGAAATCACACTCATTCAGTGCCAGCCATGCACCGCAAAGCCATGAAACAAATGCACAGTGATGCGGCCATGGCCTTCATGGCCTCCATGAAATTCCTGCCCTGATGTTAGCCATTTATTTTACATTGTGAATCAAATACACAAGTTCTTCACTGGGGCCCAGAGGCATGCCCGGTTCCTGGAGATACAAAAATCATGAAAAAGGGGTTGTGCATGAAGCTGGAACAATCTCGATGGACCTCAGAATCTGGGACAGTGCACAAGACATCTGTTATTGAAACATTGAAAGCTAAATATGCAACCTTCTTTGATGATTCAGAGGGTGACTTTGATAAAGTGCTTAGACTGACAGAATGGGAGAGCATAAAGTAGCTAACTGGGATGTCACTCTTTCTTGTGTACACAAACTGCATGCAAAATCTGACATTGTGAACTAGTCTACACTAGAGAATAGTCAGAATACATTTTCATATTCTGCTCCCACCTCCATCTTCTTGTACAGACTTTAGTTCTTACTCTCATGTACACATGCACAGTTTGTTGCTATTTACATGTGTCAGCAGATTGGAGGCTGTGCTCTGTAAGAGTTGGGAGATTTGAGGCGACAGAACACACACTTGGTGATCAGGTCCGTTGTCTCCATTCTGCACACAGAGAACGGCTTCCCACACTCTTCACACTGAAACACACATCACAGACAGAACACAATGTACACAGATTTAAGAATTAAGACGTATTGCAGGAGAAATAGTAAAAGCACTGGCGGCAACCACACAAACCATACCATCCCTCATTTGCTGAAAAAAGGCGTTGTGAGCTTGTCAATGTGAGCCTGTCAATGAAGTGTACATAGGGTTTCAGTAGTTAAAAGATGTTAAAAGTCCAACCTTGATGACGTGAAATCCCATCCCCTGATCCCTTCTCTTCTCTATTATCTCTGGGATTTCTTCACTGTGCTCTATGTTCCACAACCTCACTGTACAGTCCTACAGAGAGACAGACAGACAGAGACAGAGAGAGAGAGAGAGAGAGAGAGATTAGGAGAGAGCTTCATTGATTGTCATTGCTGTGAGTGAGGTCAGTTGAGGACAGTGGAGGACATGACTGGCATGTACATGTACCTTGGAGGCTGAGGCCACCCATTTTCTGTCAGTGCTGATTGACACATCTGTCACCCAATCACCATGGCCCTGGGGAACAGTCAAGGACACAAAATATAAAGAAAATGGAAAAATGTAATTAAAAAAATAAAAATAATAGATACTTGAAATGCAATGTTATTCAGTAAAATCTGTAATTTGCAAGTAGGAATGAAAGCGAGTGAGTAGATGCCAGAGTGTGTTAATATATTTTAATACTAATACTACATTATATGATGTGAATAACTAGGATATGGATAACTACAGTAGAGCGCATGTATCACGTTACACTGATAAAACTAGATGCGTGCGCAGGGTCCATACCAAAATTAACCAGCGCTCCCCAAAACAACAGGTTTGGGGATTGGACGGAATTGATTACATGATACAGTCAGCTGTGCATTTAGTCTCAATGTTTGTAAACAAGAAACCCGTCTATAGCAGGGGTTCCAAAAGACCAAAGACATTTTTATATCGGCCCTGGATCCAGTGGTGTAAAGTATCTAAGTACATTTACTTAAGTACTGTGCTTAAGTACAATTTTAAGGTATTTGTACTTGAGTATTTCCAATTTACAATACTTGTACTTCTACTCCACTACATCTGGGATCCAAATATTGTACCTTTACTGCACTGCAATTATTTGAAAACTTTAGCTACTAGTTTACTTTGCAGACATAAATTATAATATTATAAAACATACACAAACCACTTTAGCCCTATTTTATGCCTAGGCTATTTGAAAATAGCAGATCTACAAGATCTACAAGACACGTTGTGAGCTTGTAGATATGCTATTTTAAAACATTTTGTACTTTTACTTTTGATACTTTATAGGGTTAAGTACATTTTGATGCCAATACTTTGAATTCCAGACTGGAAGGGAGCGTTTTTTGCAGAAATCCTCTGCTGGCATGAAACCACTTCACTCTCATTGAAATGCATTGGCAGAACACGGATTCCACTCTTATAGGTACTTTGGTGTGAGGGCACCCTTACAGAGTATTTCCACAATGCAGTATTGATACTTTTACTTAAGTAGAAAATGTGATACTTTTTCCACCACTGCCTGGATCCAAACGTGAAAAAAGACATTACAAATGAATCACTTATGCCCTATTTCAATGATCGTAAAAATAAGTTTTGATATGTTTTTGAACATGTTTACAATGTCTGAAGATTTCAATGTTTAGGATATAACTCACGACCCAATACAAATGGGTCTGTGACACAAAATGGGTCAGTCATGACCCCATGTTTGGGAAATACTGCTATAGTGACATACCTTCAGAGTGAGTGTATGACAGTGTGTGTTCATATCCCAGAGAATGGCAGTCCTGTCATAGGATCCAGACACCAGTAGTTTACCTAGACAGACAACAGGACAGGAGAACATAAAAGATCAGGATCAATTATACAAACATAGTAATATGAAAAATACCATTTTCATTATTCTGGAAAGATTGAAGCAAACAAACAACATTGCTTTATATGTTTTTACTATAAGTACATAATTATGCTGTATATTCACCCTATTGTAGTTGTTATCAAAGTGAAAGGTACAGTAGTTGGGAACACGGCGCCAACAAGTTAGTAGCTCCCTTCAGCCAGATCGATATCATGCAATTTCAATGCATTTCAATTCAAAACCTATTCGCTTAGTATTTCCATTTCCCTTTTGCGCATTTAGTTTTTTCGATAAAGCCTCAAAATCCACCTCCTCCAAGCGCATAAATGTTTTTGCGAATAATGAAAGTTTATTCGCATTTTGAAGTGTTTCCATTAAAAGATTTATGCTTATTGTGCAAAAAACGGCTTTATGGAAACGCCACTATTGATAAGTATGCCAGTTCTATCCCGAAGTCACTACTCATCACAGAACTCCTCTTGTCTTGTCATCTCTGTGCACAGCTAAAATGTCCTTCGTTACATCATGAACTGATACAGACGACTGGACCCCTGTATGTCCAAATGTGATGATGACCAAGTTCCAGAAAGCAAAGGGCATAACTCTGTATGATTTCTCCTTTACTGTCAGAAAAAAATATCTGGAATGAACTATTTGATTGTATCTCAATCGGCATCTCCCATTTGGCGCTGCGTTCCTTATCTAAAGGTTTCTCTTTACACATAATATTCTTAGATCTATCAGTAGCGTAAATGTTTCCAGTTCTTACCGTCGGATGAGAAGAAACAGGAGCTGACACTGCCAGCATGACCTTTACTTAGTGTCAACCCCCCGCTGGAGCGAAACCCCCCCGTCTGAATGTCCCACAGACGCAGAGTTTTATCCCACGAAGCAGTGCACAGGAAGCGACCGTCGGACGTGAAACAACAGTTGGACACAACGTTGCTATGGTTACTGCAAGGAGAGGCACAGTGAGACAGAGGGGCAGAGGGGCAATTTCCATATTTGACATAACGGACACTAGGGCATTCACGAATAGTGATTTTTAGTATTCAAATTATTCGACCTCAAAGTATTCGAATAGTCGAATATTCGACAGGATTGTCCAAACTGTCAATTATTAAGTAAGCAAGAGGCGAACATTGTGAAAATAGCCGATCTACATGCTCACAACGCGTTGTGAGCATGTAGATCTGCTATTTTCACAATATTTATCTGTGGAACCGAGTCACATTAAATGTAATACCTACAATTCCAAGTGCTTGTCAGGATGGGGGTCCCCAGTTCAAATATGTTTATTTTGGGTGTCACAACCTAAAAAGGTTTGAGAACCCCTGGTATAGAGCATCAACACATTCATCTACCAGGGGCATTGACAAAAAAGGAAAAAAAAGCGAATATTCGACTTCGGTGAACAACGTCGAATAGTGACTTTGATATTCGAATATTCGAATATTTGGTGAATGCCCTAACGGACACATGAATGACATCCACTATTATTAAACCCAGCCGTTCTCAGTAGCAAATCAAACACCTGTCGATGCTGATGGTGGTTTTCAGAGCCAGCAGGTCCCACAGCCTGACAGTCCGGTCTGCAGAGACTGAGGCCACATGCTGGCCTTGAGAGTCAAACCGGCACCGTGTTATGGTGGACCTGTGATGGTCTGGAATAGAAAAAGGGACATGCATACATGTACAGACTGATAGATAACTGTATTGATCCCACAGGGTAAATTCAGGGGCCAGAGACAGCACGGCAGTAAAAGTTCCAGTGCATATAGGTAGTTACAGAGGAGTAACATCCCAATAAGACACCCTCAAACTATCTTTTTATACAAGTATACAGACTTATATACAGAACAGATGTTACGTTAACATAATAATACTAGAACTACCACTACTATGCTATTTAATGATGTTACCTGTGATGTGATGTATTTTCTGTCCTGTGTTAGTATCAGAAATGTAGAGGGCATGTTCTGTGTCAGCAGCACATGCGACTACCTTCTCATCAGCCGACACGCTGCAGGACGTCAGCAGACCTGCGTGGCTTGACTGCCACTATACAGTATAACATAGAAACAAATCACATAGACTATATACACAAACGCACACACATGAACACACTATATAATGTCGCTGTTGGGTGGAAACCTTGGATGTCCAAAACCGTTACTTTTCAGGAAATGGAAGAAAGAACCTGCATGTTCCAATGGATCCGACATAGTTATCACAAGTTCTTGTTAAAACCTTTCATTCGTTAAATATTTATAAACCGACTTTCAAAAAAAGCTTGTATAAATGGATGAAAAAACAAACATACAAGTGAAAAATGAAACATGGAGATAAGGACAAGTTTTCTGCCCAACAGCAACTATATTATACACAGAAACAAATAGACAAACATAAACTATAGGACACAAGCAGACCCTGCATGGCTGGACTTCCTAACAGGGAACAAACAGAATATAAATAAAATACAGACACACACGCACGCACGCACACACGCGCGCGCGCGCACGCACGCACGCACGCACGCACGCACACACACACACACACACACACACACACACACACACACACACACACACACACACACACACACACACACACACACACTCCTGTAAGTGTGTTTCGCAGACTGGGTGAAACACACTGACAGCAGGAGGTGATGTGATGATAGAGGGGGGGTTGGGAGCTGATGTATTGTTGGAGTGAGGATGGAGGAGATGATGATGATGAGGGATGAAGATAAAGAGAAGATGAGGAGGTGATTTGATCAGGAGGAGGAGGTGATTGGGTTTGTTGACGACGAGACAGTAAATTAACTCACCAATCTCTGTCCTGTCTCCACGTCCCAACAAACCATAGACTTATCCCATGATACTGTTATTATGCTGAAAGACATCGATTTCAACATTTGAACAAGAAAGCTTTATATAAAATATTAAGCATTTAGACACAGGCCTTTAAAACATTATGAAAGTAAATTTGAATACAATACAAAAGAAGAAAAAGATAGATAAAACTATAGAAGCAGTGCTCTTCCGAGCACAGGTCTCCGCCAGGTCAGATATGTTATAGCGGCCTCCTGTTGGCGCTACAATAGGCCAATGTGAAAAGGGTGCCATGTCTTCTTTGGCCTTTCACAGCGATCGGACGCTGCATGCATGATTTGAGGCATTGTGTGCCAAAAAGGAGTTTAGCAAAAGTCGACCTGCTGGTGGCGCTATAGCAAGCCAATGTGAAAAGGGTGGCATTTGTTCCTTGACTTAGTGGGAATGTGGGTGCAGAATTACTCGGAAATCACAAGCTGCATTCATGATTTGAGGCATTTTGTTCAAAACAGACCAATCCTGAAAACCTGAAGTCAATGTTAGCCAAGTAGGATGGAATATGAAATATTGGACAGATCCGTCTTGATCACATGACTATACAGATACTGTGTACTGATTTGCGTGATCTTTGGATAAAAAGGCCTGAAAACAGCCTAATCCTAACCCTAAAATAGATAGGAAACACTTGTCTCCCGGAAAGGAAACACCTATTATTTAATTATCTCCCTAATAGGAAATATCTTTTTTCCTGATAGGAAACACCCATCACTTTATAGACAGGAAACACCTATCTCCCTAATAGGAAACACATATCACCCTCCTGATGCTAGGGTTCATGTGGTTAATTGTGTTCCAGTAGTTTTCTCGTTATTGGATATCATGTGTGCCCATGTGTTCCTGTTTGCTCCTGTGTGTTCCTGTGTTCCTGTGTGTGTGTGTGTGTGTGTGTGTGTGTGTGTGCGTGCGTGCGTGCGTAAGTGCGTGTGTGTGTGTGCGCGCGTGCGATGTACGTGTGTTCCAGTGAGCAGGTCTTAGACAATGGGGCACTGTAATAAAACCCTCAGCTTGTGTCAGCTCAACAACAAACCGTTTTTGCAATGCCTCCTCAGCTGTTTCCTACTGTCTGTCTCTCCTAGTCTAGTCTGTCTTGCTTTCAGATTCCCCACTGTCTGTCTCTCCTATGATGTGGATATCCTGAAAAATACACCTTTGTGTTGAAATGTTGGTACTTCCTTAAAAACTCACTTTGCATTGTGGCTACGCTACTTCTACTTCTAGAGTTCATTGTATTTTGTGGTGGTTCTCAAAGTGGAGTCCGAAGGACCCTCAAGGATCCTTGGGGTGTCCCCAGCAAAGGGTGTTATTAATATAGCATCAAAATGATTCAGTTTAACCACTTTAAAGCTACATACACTGGCTATTTGAAAATAGCAGATATACAAGCTCACAGTGTGAGCTTGTATAGGTAGGTAGGCCTATGTCAAACATCTGGACCTACCTGTTCTTCCATGGGAGCAGGGCACACTCACTGATAGTGCTCTCATGACCTCCCTCAAACACATGCTGTTTGGAGCAGCTGTCAGCATCCTACATGTCAATAGTTGCACACACATATTGTATGTATTAACAATCAATTAAAAAACATTAAAACAGTGCAATCTATAACTTATTTTAATTATTGTGGTTGCCCAAATAGACTATAGCACTTTATTATGCCGCGCAACTCCTCCCACAGTTTTAGTGGCACGCACTTGGGTCAAAATCTACAGGCTTCATCGGGACTAAAAAGTTAATAGAACGTTATTTTATCCAATCTGTATGGTAGAATATAGTACTAGTAGTAAGACACCTAAGGGTCGCTTTTCTAACCTATAGAGTCAGACTATACGTGTCAGTCTAACCAGTGTGGCTGGTTCTACAGACAGGGATCTCCATCTATGGGTATAAAAGGGATTGTATGTGATGTGGCATCCATAATATGGGCATTGGGCAATTCCCATATGAAGAATATAAAGAATTATGCATTAAGCAGTTGTCCATTATAGTTCCCTGAAGTGATGCAGTCCCTTCTTATGGAAGGTTTTCTCATTTTTCATTTTTTCTATAGTTTATATATATATTGGCATTCACAGATACTGTATGGGCTTAATATTGATAACATAAGGGATTTCCATGTATGGGCATACAAGGGATTCTGTTAGTGTGGTTCCCCTAACATCACAATGATGTCAGAAGTCAGAGCGTGATCGTGACAGTCAATTAACAATAAAAGAAGCGTTACAGAGACAGACAGACAGACAGACAGACAGACAGACAGACAGACAGACAGACATCTACAGTCAAGATGTGACGTTTCTCATACTAAACAGTACATTCTGGAGGTGTTCTGATACATTTGGACCCTGGTGTCAGGACAAGGAGTTGGCTACTACCTGAAGCTCATAAGCTCAATAAATGCTTCTTGGATGAGTGGTGGTGGACGTTCTGTCCTCATAATCTCACATTCTAATCTATACATGGTTCCACATGATAGCAGTCTTATACGTCTATAAATGGTCAATATTACCCATTTAATAGCAGTCTTATAGGTCTATAAATAGTTAATATTACCCATATAATAGCAGTCTTGTCCTGAGAGCTGGTCAGCATCTTTGTGTCGTTAAAACAGAAATGACAGCTGGTCAGACCGCCTGCGTGTCCTTTCAACACCTTCAACGGGATCTGCACACATTGAAAATCACATAAAAATGTAGGCCAGTGGTTCTCAAAGTAAGGCACAGGCCAGGGACCCCTATGTGTCTAGAGGGGGTTCCAGGAGGTCCCCAGCTAAATGATTGGTATAGGCCTACTCTGAGAGTTATGGGGGTCTACAGGACCACAATGGAAACAAGCCCATATAGGGCTTTTCTTTTTGTGTTATCCTTTTAGCATCATTGTAAAATCGTACCACTGTACTATTTGCGAACTAATAAAGTACAATATTCAGTGGGATCTAAATTTGACCACAATCTAACAGTATACAAATGGAACCTAACAGGTACATTTGGTTTCATTTGTTTGTATACTGTCACGAGTTAAGGGGAGACATTGAAAATTTAAAAGTTTGAGAAACACTGATCTAATGCATATTAACTGCATGGGGGAACTTCATGGGGAAAAAAAAACGTTTGAGAAGCACTGTCTGTATAAATTTGCAGACATAATGTATGTATAAGTTAGAAATTCATTCTACCGCAGTTTGTTTTCAAGGCAACTTCCAACTACTTTCTTTGTTTCTTGGCCACATCCAGCTCAGCCTCAGATATCCTTCTATGGATTTTTACCTGAGAGTGAACTTCATGCCCCCACACTGACACACTCTTCTCCTCTTCTGCCGACTCGTCAAGGGATAAAGGGTCGATGTTTTTAGAGGACATTTTCTAGACATTCGATTCGCAGTGTTTCAACGGTGTAAAGCTAAGCTGTAACCAGCAGAGAAACGTGTTCATTAAAGTTTATCAGTCGCTAGAGTCGAGTCGTGCCCCCGATATATTATAATTATGCGTGCCCCCCGCTGGGTTTCCATAGCGATACGGCGGCGCTGCATGGACTGTCACGTCGATATTGGTCACCTGTCGAATTTTGTGACTCCAGGTTATTTTTCTTTCTTTTTAAAGTTTGAGTCAGACTACGGTTTTGTGTTACCTTTATCTCCTCGCAAATTACCAAAAATGCGAAATATTATAAATGTTTAGTAGGCCTATGCGAACTATCTTAATTGATCCATTGATTATGGCTTAGGTAATATCGGCTATTTGTCCTTTTATAGTTTTAGCCGATCAGTTTGAATTTAAATTGGTATTGAATCAGTGTTTTACTTTTTTGGCCACAGTTGTCATTTTTGATAATTAAATGATTTTATATTTACTTTGATTACATTCACCTATTAATGTTTTTCTTGTTCTGTTCGTTGTAAACACGGACACCAAAGTCAAAGAGCCATGTCAACCATCCTTCACCAATCACCAGTTGAAGATGGAGCAGACAAAACACATGAAGCCAAGGAAGCTGGGAGGGAACATTAAGCAGGGCAGAAATTCACCAGGTCGACTTTTACTCATTGCCATTTAAAGTAGGCCTAATGGCCATTTAATGTAAATGGCAATGAAGATTTCAATCATCCACATATTTCCAGCTATTTTGTAAATCAGTGTAGGCACAGAGGGCGAGCAAGATGAGATGTGCTTGTCTTTCTTCCTCCACTTTGACTGTAGTAGGCTATTCTCTCAAGAACAGATTCAGAGAAATGCGATGGGTAGATTGGCCAATAACTGCTGAAGAGAAGTAATTAAGTTATTTCAGTTTCACCCATTAGATTTAATTTATTAGTCATTGTGTGACTTTGCCTCATGCTTTGCTGAATTGACACCACTGTTTGAGTACAGTTATTCACTGCCAGGTTTTTTAACCTCCAAACAAAGGTCTACAATGCCAGAGTTGACCTTGAACTTTGACCTTTAAAAAAAGTAATACAGAAATCAATGGTCTCAAACATGCCCATGGATGCCATGAAATCAGGGGGGACAAAATTGTCCGGTTTCAACATTCCCATCCATGCAAAGCTAGATCGTTTTGAATGAAGGCTGTTGTTAAAGAAGGTTCTATCAGGTACAAATGGCCTAGTTGGCTTTTTGCATTTGCATTTGTATTCTTTGGGTGTATTTTCTTATTTGTAACTGTAACGCCCGAGATTCAAACCCAGGTGAGGTCTCCCAGATTCCCAAGGGAATCTCTGCTTGGCGGGGTCGGGGGAGTTATCAGGCTTATGAGCTTCCGCCATTTGGAAGTGTAGGGAGACCACATCAAACCACTGCAGATGCGCTAGTTATAATGTAACACAATGTACCTTACAGATTGTTTAAAATGTTTTATTCATTAAAACACGTTCTGGATTATAGCTGTAAAATAGCTGTAACTGCACATTACAGATTCCAGTCACTTCTACAGTAACAAAGCAGTGAAATTGAAAACTTGATAAGGTTCTCCCTCTCTCTCGCACGCACGCACACACATACACGGTATTTGAGCAAGACACTTAACCCTTATCTGCCTCCGATGAGCAGGTTGGCGACTTGCAGTTTCCTCTGCCGTTGGTGGGTGGACATAATGCACACCGTAAAGAGCTCTGTACCATTTTATTTTATTTTCATCACATATACACACCTGGGGGATTCACACACTTACACTACACATCTGGGTGAGCACAGATGTGCACATGGGTGCTTCACCCATACACTCCCAATACAGTCACACCTGGGAGCTGCACAGCCACAGTCTTCTACGTTTGTCCAGTGAGCAACGTATCTTGCATCTTGATGCAGTAGTTGCTGCAGAGAGGCAAGCATTTCACCACCCCACTGTTCAGCAGATATAGATTTAAATACTTTCCAGGAACAAGCCTTCTCAAAGTTCTAGCCGTCAGAAAGTCTCATACAGAGTCAGTCCTCACAGGAGGACATAGTGGTCTCCACGTTCACCACTGCTGTTGAGAAGGGATTGTCTTTAACCTGAAAGGAAAATGAGCAATACAGTTAGAAACAGTTTTATGTTAGTTTGAGATTAGTTGAATTTAACCAGAGCTGCATTATGAACCATGGTAAAATGTTGGATCTAAAATATTTTCTATGATATGATCCTTGATAAAAATGGACTGCATACATAAACATCAACTTATCAGACTCAGGTGGTCCCTTTTCTTTTTCTTCTCAACTTACTTGTCAGCAAATCAATACCTTTAGCACAGAAGAGTGGTGGAGAGTACCTTTTCAGTAGTTCCTGTGTTGTTGTGTCTGTAGTCGGTCTGCTGTCGTCTTCACTCTCTTCTGAGCTGCTGTCCGATGTGTCCTTCTTACTCTGCTTCTTCTGCTTTGCTTTGTGTTTGCGCTTCTTGTGTTTCTTCTTCTATGGAAAATGTAACAGGAAAACAAGGATTTTAAAAGTAAAAGTCCAGGTCTGATGATGCCTCAGATGGATCAGAAATCTGATAGAAATTCTACTGTCTGCTCTGATAATTCAACTACAAGAGCATACAATGTCAATTATGGAATTGCTATGGTAACAACACTAAAGTAAGCAACATACTGCCTTCAACTATATAATGAAGCACTTTCAGTTCTGTCATTAGCATAATAGTAAAACCACCTAATAACAACAAATAGTGCCTTTGATCAACTTGCTGAAAGTCTCAAAAATGTGCCACTACACAGCCATCTTAGAATGCTAACAGATGTCCGTCCTTTCCAATTTCAGTTCTGTAGATAGTATTTTAGGGTCACTTGAGTGACATAAAACAAGTCAAGAGCTAGGTTGAATAATCTTAAATTCCGACATCAACACACAATCAACCAAATGTATGTACAATATCCCTGTGATCCTAGTAAGATCACTTAAGGAGGGAGTGACTGTACCAGAACAGCGACAATATAGAAGAGGAGAAGGTAGGAGAAATATCTAAACACGTTTACATCTGTGGGTATTCTGTAGACTGTCAATGTATCCTACTGAAATATCTTAATCCCTGCCTGCTCACTCACAGGACTCTCTGGATAAGAGTGACTGAATCACAACCCACTCTCTTGTAAATCTCTTTGGAAAGCAGTCTAATACAAGTCATTACTGTTTCTCTCACCTTCTTTTCCTTCTTGTGTTTGTGCTGTTTCTTGTTCTTGTGTTTCTCCTTGTTGCTCCTTTTGCAGGGTTTCACCTCCTCTTCGGTGAGAGGGCTCATCGAGGACATGCCTTCTCCAACTGAACACAGGAAGTAGAACAGCATGTTTAGTTTTGAATGCTGGCAAAACATAAATTACCAAATTCTGCTTCTCAAACTACTGCTTGAGTGATTTTGGTTCGTACCTCGGTTTTTGGGTCAGTTTCGTTTTGGTTTTGTTACAGTTTGAAAAATATATATAAATATATTTTGTTGAATTATTGACAATATTTCAAAACTTATTATCAAAATAAATAAAGTTTATCCATTCAGACACATTCCAATTGCAATTTTATTATAAAACCAAGATTCCAAGATTCACAAGAGTATATTGAATCATGGATGGCGAACTATATGGTTCATTATTAAACCGAGAACTGTTACACCCCTAATGTCAACCCAATGAGGAACTGTTTATGCTCTGTTTAACCTGCTACTAGAATACTGGCAGTTCAAAACTAACTAAGGGAGAAAAAATATTATTTTATTTTACAGCAGTAGAATTAGTTTATTCAAACTAAACTCAGGTCCAACACATAACTTATGAACAGAACTACAGAATGTAGTGAACATCTCTGTTGGAAAATGAATTGCATTGAAGGCTTGGGCTGAATACAGTTTAGGTTCATTATGGGTGAAGTTGTGGATTTCTTATAGTTATTTGTGTGCATGTGTCCCACTCACTCAGGACAGTGGAAGGGGGTGGGAGCCTGGGTCCAAATTCCTCCTCATCCTGATCCATGTTCTGAGGGGATGAGGCAACTGGAGGGACAGTTTGGCCAGCAGGGGGCATCACTGTCAAGAAAAGGAAGAGAGTACTATTATTGTCTCCACCATAGACAGAGAAAGGTAGACGCCTCCTCCGGCTCTGGGGCTTTGGTAAAAGAGGACTGACAAGCTTCCGGAATTCACAGAATGGGATGCTCGGTAGGACAATGATATCCCACTGCAGGGGGCAGAGTGCCTTCCACAGTTCCACAGTTATGCACTTCCGCCAGTCCTGTTTTACCAGGCGCGCCAATGAACTGCAGCGGCGGATGAGGTATCTAGCTTTTTATATCTATCGCCTCCACCAGGAGAGTATGTTTTCGCCCGTCTGTCCATCCGTCCGTCCGTGTGTCTGTCCGTGTGTCGGTCCCATTCGTTTATTACCAGCAAATCTCCAGTGCCGCTGGCCTGTCCAGGTCGTGGCCACACTACACACACACTCCCTGGATGCCAATTCAGAACCTCTGACCCACATTTTTCACTTGGCCATGTTCTAGTGCCACCATGAGGCCGATGTTTGCAAAACACACTCTGGACACTAAAAAGCGTAGTAAGCTTCTAGAATAGCGTAGAGAAGCGTACGTTATCTTCTCATTCATACAGCTGGATTCAAGCGATCAACAGACTAACTCAATTTTATTCCTTTGCTGCTATTTTTTATTTATTTATACCACAATGCCTTGTTGTGTATATACTGGCTGTAATAACTCCAGGACAAAGCCTTCTTTGCGCTACAGAAGTTACGCAAGAAGCGTAGTAACCCGGAAATCTCACAATACGCTAGAATCTCGCTTTGGAAACAGCGTCATCGTTTCCAGACCGTTTCTCATCCGGGTCAATATGTGGTGGACTATCAACACTTCGTGTGGTCTCAGGAAACTATAAATATACGATTCATAAAGAAAATATAACTTTGGAGCACCCGAAATAAGCGATTTTGGGAGAGTCGCACCAGCCCCATTTTAGCTGTGAGGAGTGGTCTTCAAAACTCGGATGAGGAGCAATAATAACAGAAATCCACCAAACCAGGTTGGAACATTCATGAAAACATGCACATTCAGGGGGGGGGGGGGGGGGGTATGTTTTGGTCTGGATTTCCCCTTTAATCCCCATATAGTTATTTTTTGGCAAACTTGTGAGCTTGTAGATCTGCCATTTAAAATATTTTAGCCAAACATATGGACGCCAAGTTAATAAATACATAAAATATTGTACATTTGTTGATAACTTTCTTGTTTAGGACTTTCACTGCATGAAGATGCAGTATTAATTGGGTGTATTATTATCTTCTTCTTCATCATCATCATCATCATTCTAAGTCAATGAATTAGTACCACTTTGTACCTGTAAGCTGTGTTTTGGGGGTCTCTGTCAAAGAGGTGGAGGCAGGGACTGTGGGCTTGAAGCTGACTGTGTTAAACAGACTGGACACCTCACTAGCACCTTCTGCATCCTTCTCATCACCGCTTTCCTCCTCAGAGGAAGAGGACGACTTGTCGTCCGAGGAGCTGACAAAGATGGCTTTGAACAGGTCCATAGGAGGCCTCGTCTCCTCCTCTTCTTCAATAACATCTTCGTCATCCGCACTCTTCTTTTTCCCGTTCGGTTGCTCTGGGGACTTTGTCTGTGGTGGGAATTATAGTTTATCTCACGTTAGAATGCATTTCATTATTATTATTATTATGATGTATTTATTTTACGTTTATAGATGGCCTAGACTAGAGAAAAGCCTGGCTATTAGAGCTTTTATGGTAGGGCTTTGGCAGTTGGAAATTCTTACCTCAACTTTGATATCTGTTGTCGGGGAAGCAACAGTAGTAGTACCACCACCACTAAGCAGTGGCTCAGCAGCCGCAGTACTGCTGGTGCTAGAGTTTGTGGAGGTGCTCTGTTCAGGTTGGGGTCCAGATGCTGTGTTCCGAGCAACACTGAGGAACTCACTGAGTGGATCCCTTTGTCTTTCTTCCTTATCCCACCTGGACCTCCGACTGGTCTCTGCAGGCTTGGGAAGAGCTTTGGGAAGGAAGGAAAGGAGGAAGGAGGGTAGGACACAAAGAAAGGAAAGATAGATGGATGAAGATAGGTATGATAGATATGAGATAAGAGACATAAGAATAACTTCTTTGAACTTGTATTTTTTATTTTACATTAAATTCTATTATGTTGTAATGGTATGTTATATTACCTTGAGTCTGTGGGGAGGCGGTGGCTGTTGGGCTTTCTGAGACATTCAGGAAGTTGAAGACAGAGAACTTGTCTCTCTTCACCTTGGGCATGCCCACAAGACCTGATCTAAACAACCAATGAAATAACAGTTACATGTACGCCTGGATTGGTTGTTTAGGATGCGTTGATAAATGCCACTTCAACTTCAGCGTTACTGTACACCAATATTTGGGGGGGGGGAAATCAGTCAATGTAAGAGTATGAGTGTATGAGTGATTGCATGTGCGTGTGTGCGTGCGTGCGTGTGTGTGTGCGTGCATGGGTCTTACCCAGGGAAAGGGTCAGGGACGTTAAACCTTTTACAGAGTAGTTTATCAGGATGCCATTCAAACGTGTCCCTGGTCAGTTGACCAAACATCTTCATCTTCACTGCTGTTTGTTTGTCATCTACATCATTCTGGACACACACACACACACACACACACACACACACACACACACACACACACACACACACACACACACACACACACACACACACACACACACACACACACACACACACACACACACACACACACTTATTGTCATCATGAGGAGGGCAAAAGCACAAACATAATCTAACTATCTAACTATTAATTTACGGGAATGTCTGTCTGTCCGCCGTCTGTATACAGTACTCTGGCGTCATAGTACTGACACACATACTGGCTTGGACACGGAACACCATATATGGGCATAGGACACAGAAGACCATATATGTCACTTCTTCTTCTTTCGCGTATCACCGTCCTTGACGATTGGTTGACGACATTTTATTTCACAAGATTCCTTGTTACTTAGGGGAGGCCATGGGGCTGGCTGTGGGCACAAACGGGTGAAACGGTTCCCAAATTTCTGACATCACTGATACCACCACCTGTACTGCGCATGCGTCTTCGCCATGGTAACATCCTCATGCTGAAACAATGCCCAAATTTGGAGATGATTGACATCACATCAGTCTGGATTCCAACATTACTTCTGAGACTCCTACATTCAATCCCTCATAATACTGTGCACAACCCCAGGCAAGGTCCTCCCTAGAATTGTTGATTTAGCAAATCATGACTAAATAAAAGAATCATTAATGTTTTATGTTTAACAGTACACACACACACACACACACACACACACACACACACACACACACACACACACACACACACGATAGTGTGAATACAAATGAAAAACGTTTCTGCCTGACAGTGACCTACCTCCTGGTCTCGGTTGACCTCAATGGTGGCATCATTATTATCTTCCTGCTTTCCTCTTGTGAAGCGGGAGGAGAGAAAGGAGGAGGCAGGCTTATAGAGCACCGCTGCCCTGACAAACTCATCCCTCTCTCTGCTCCTCTCCCACTCTGTCATGTTAGAGTCCAGACACGAATCCAACGAATCTAAGGACGACACAGGGTTACTTAAATACATGCGATTATGGTCATTTTATACTAAAAATATATCAAGACTAACGCACATTACATTACCTTTGTCTCCCTTTTTGAGATTACTGAGGTACATGTCGTAGCGGGCCTGTTTGCTGGCATTGCTCTCAAACGGTTTGAAGGTTTGGGCCCCCTGTGCGGTCGGGGCCTTCCAGGCAGACAGGGCCTGTTCCTCTTGTTGTTGTTGCTGTGTTTGTTGTGGTTGGAACCTGGAGGCCATGGCCCTCTGTGCTGTTAGCTTGGCAGCTTCTACACCAGCAGATACCATGGCATGGTGGGACGACGAGGAGGAGGGAGGGGCAGAGGGGGCTGGGCTGGCGGGAGGATGCGAGGTGCTTCGAAGGCTGGACAATTTCTGTCTGTCTTCAGATGACATCAGGTCAAATATGGAGCTAGGACCTGAGAAGGATGACAGATTGCAGAATTATTGAATAAGTAATAACTAGACCTTACCCGTTTGAAGATATGTGCTCCAATATATGTGCAGAGTGTGGGTTATGGAGAAAGTAACTGTAACTGGTACGTGCGTGAGAATATGTGGGGGCATCATAATGTAAGGAGCAGCCCATGGAGGAGTGTATATT
This sequence comes from Nannobrachium achirus, assembly GCF_963921795.1. NCBI lineage: Eukaryota > Metazoa > Chordata > Actinopteri > Myctophiformes > Myctophidae > Nannobrachium > Nannobrachium achirus. The sequence continues at coordinate 18,829,686 of NC_137816.1, read as the reverse complement.
TTTTGATGGATACAAATAATTTAACAGCTAAATTAGGTGAATAGAAGTATGAGGATGTATGCGCTTGCTCTACATAATTTTGCCATACCCGTCGGAAGATAAGACACACATCAAATGCACCCGGTGCATGAGTGACCCGTGCATGCAGGCAAACCACATGAGAGAGAGAGAGAGAGAGAGAGAGAGAGAGAGAGAGAGAGAGAGAGAGACACTGCAACATTCCTAACTGTGAGATTGGTGGGTGTGGGGTTACAGATCCCATGGCCTGGAGGAACGGACCGTTGCCCTGACAACAGGCTGAAGTTGAGTTGAACAGAAGTGGTATAAAAACGCGAATAAATAGCTTGAATTTGGTGAAAATGGAAATCGGGCTCCGTCAGCCTCTGTATAATGCTAATGGCCAATGAAAAATGTGAAAATTGGGATCAGTTGCTGAAGAGATAAAGGTGGAAATGCATTTGTGACTGACCTACCTACTGACTGACTGACTGACTGACTGACTGACTGACCTCTCTCTAAAATTATATAATGGACTAGACCTTACCCGTTTGAAGATATGTGCTCCAATATATGTGCAGAGTGTGGGTTATGGAGAAAGTAACTGTAACTGGTACGTGCGTGAGAATATGTGGGGGCATCATAATGTAAGGAGCAGCCCATGGAGGAGTGTATATTTTTTGATGGATACAAATAATTTAACAGCTAAATTAGGTGAATAGAAGTATGAGGATGTATGCGCTTGCTCTACATAATTTTGCCATACCCGTCGGAAGATAAGACACACATCAAATGCACCCGGTGCATGAGTGACCCGTGCATGCAGGCAAACCACATGAGAGAGAGAGAGAGAGAGAGAGAGAGAGAGAGAGAGAGAGAGAGAGAGACACTGCAACATTCCTAACTGTGAGATTGGTGGGTGTGGGGTTACAGATCCCATGGCCTGGAGGAACGGACCGTTGCCCTGACAACAGGCTGAAGTTGAGTTGAACAGAAGTGGTATAAAAACGTGAATAAATAGCTTGAATTTGGTGAAAATGGAAATCGGGCTCCGTCAGCCTCTGTATAATGCTAATGGCCAATGAAAAATGTGAAAATTGGGATCAGTTGCTGAAGAGATAAAGGTGGAAATGCATTTGTGACTGACCTACTGACTGACTGACTGACTGACTGACCTCTCTCTAAAATTATATAATGGATGCTAGCAGGTATTGTTAACTCATACAGGGCCAGATTTCCAAAATATGAATATGAATGTGCGCTTATAACGCCAGGAAATAGCTATTTTGTATCCCCCCAGACCACCTTAACCAGACCACCTTAACGAATGCACGTTCAACATACCATACCACCAGATGACCACTAGAGACCACCATACACCATACACTGACATGGTCCCATGTTAAGCCTGTTTAAATCCACATAACAGGATGAGACGCTGACTTGGTCCTCATTGACTTAACATGGACGGGCCGCCGGTCACCATTTCAGCTCAATACTGTTCAATTCGTGCTTGATCGTCTCAAACCACCATTGGTATGGGCATCGGGACGTATATAGATGCCACACAGAAAGTTTCAGAATCAAAATCCGACCTAGTGAAGCTACGTGAGGGTCGGATGGTTGCATTGAGGCTAACGCTAGCAGAGGCCTGTTGTCAACAGCAAGCCCTGGTTTAAAGGTGACGTCATAATCGTATCCTTTTTTTTCACGGTTTACGTGTGGACATTAGCTGAGGTAAGCTAACCATTTCGCTCCGTCTATAAACACATATTAAAAGCTTAAACAATGCTTTTATATAAAAGTCGCTCCGAGTCGCTCGGCACCAAACGCCATAGTGAACTAGTCGCTCGTAAAGTCGCCCGGCGCTAACTGAGTTAAAGCAAAGGGCATTTTTCCCATGAAGAGCTGTAAACTAAAACCATGAGTAAACCATGAGTAAAGCAAACAGGAGCCATGTGGCCTCTAGGTCAGGAGTTGACCTCCTGTTTCCGATCAATCCAATCATTGATGCTGAGAGCCAAGAAGGGAGGCATTGGGCACATTATTAGTCTTTGGTATGACGTGGCCAGGGATTGAACCCCGACATCCAAGTCTCCCACTCTATAACCACAAGGTCACTGAGCTGTGCACAGTATAGTATACAGTGTATGTACAGTACAAGGCTGATTAGTACCTTGCAGGGCTGTCTCTCCCAGCAGCTGTCCTCTCTGGGCTGAATCTAGCTGGTGTCTTCCTGGCTGAGTGCCACTGTCTGCAGTCAGCTGGCCTTTGGAAGCCTGCAGGGCCTGGGCAAGGGCAGGACTCATACCAGACACATCCAACACTGGGCGGAAGTAATGAACTGGACGATAGTCCTTGGGGAGGACTGGAGGTGGAAAAACCTTGAGTATGACAGAGAGAGAGAGGGAGGAAGAGATTTATAAAGATGGAGTGAGGAAGAGAGATGGAGAAAGATTAAAGGAAGCGGTACAGGGGAGATGAAAGAGATGTAAAGTGAAAGAGAAAGAAAGATGAGATGAAAGAAGAAAAGTGATAGGTGAGACAGTATAATATTGAAAGAAGACACTGTATATTGTTCACTCAAAGAGACATGTAGATTGAACACTCACTGTCTTCTGTTCAACCGCCTGAGAGGACAGAGTGAATCCTTCCGGAATCTTCCCCAGATACGATGCATCTATACTCATGTCTGGGACAAAGGAAGGGAATAATGCAGCTGAGTGAAATGATGAAAATGAATAGCTGGTCTAAAGCCCCACTGATGATATCCCTGGGAACGTAATCTAGGTTTACAAAAACTAGTTGTTACATATTTACAACAACTAGCCCTTACCCGTTCAAAGATATGAGCTCCGAAATGATGTGCAGTGTGTGGATTATGGGATGTGCACTGTGCACACAGTATATGAGGGATGGAAAGTAACTTTAACTGGTGCTTGCATGCTAATATGTAGGAGCATCAATGTAAGAAATACCCGTTCCATTTAACGGCTACAGAGATACTGTGTACCGATCTGCATGATTTTGGACAACATCTGTAACAGGGCCAGAACCACCCCCCCCCCCCGCCCGCCCGCCCGCCTGCACACACACACACTCCCCCCCCCCCCCCCGTGTGTGTGTGTGTGTGTGTGTGTGTGTGTGGGTTTGTGTGTGATTGTGCATGGCCTGAACAACAGCGCCCCTCCCTTAACATGTGTGGTCACAAAAGGTACTGTAGGCTAAATAGATATAGATACACCATAAAAATGCAATTATACAGCATACGATTTGTGAAAGTGACAAACGGGCTTCACAGTTATGTCAGGTGTGTTCATATGCTGATGGTGATGCGATTTCAGATCAATTGCTCCAGCCACTGAGGAGAAACGCGGTTTCAGACAGACAGACACTCAGACAGACAGACAGACATTCGGAAAATTATATGTTAGATGTATGCTGTTAACTCATTTAGTGCCACCCCTTTCACCACTAGAGGGCGCCCAGTGGCCATAGAAAATCCCATAGAGATATGCTGGTATATGCAGAAGCCCTGCAGCCATGACTTGCCTGAACACTTTCCTTTGTGCATGTACAGGAAGAGGATGAAGTTAGCTTGAAGTTAGCTATTGGCTACCAAGCATTTTAGAAGCCTTATTTTCGTCAACTTAGCCATGATTAAACCTTGCACACCTCATGCATGGGAAAAAAACAGAGAAGAATGAGCTCTAAAAAATCCAATGCAATTCTGGATTGCATTGGAGTGGATTTGTGCAGTTTGTTCACAGCTTTCAAACAAAAAAATCCGATTGGAAATCCGTTCAGGCATTCTTGAGATAATCGCCATTATGTTTTACATGTTATGTAAACAAACATGGCTGCCCTGTATGTTAGATGGGGTTGTATGGGGGTGGAACATGCAAAATCGCGATTGAAATCATGTTCACTAGATTTGATGGGGTCCAAAAAAAAAAAATCCAAAAAAAATTTTATTTTTTTATTTTTTATTTTTTTTTATATCCCGAACTAGTTCGGGATAGGCACTCTGGGATGCGATAATATATCCCGAACTAATTCGGGATAGGCACTCAATGAGTTAAGATATACATATAAAAATTTACAACAATGTATGCTGTTAAGATATTCATATAAAAATTGGGCTAAACGGTACCACCAAACAAGTCATGTCAATCTCTCTTGGAGAGAATTATTTCTACTGAAGAGGGTGACAATACTAACAGCTGAAAAGCAGTAAATCTAAAGTAGTGAGCAGAAAGAACTTGCGACAACGAGCTTGAGCTCGCTATATTTCTTGAGCTTGTAAATCAGCTATAAATGTTATATTATCTTTTAATTTTATAACTATTATATTATGTTTGAATAGTTCTGTAAACAGAGTTCTCCTCACTTGTCTTGTTTTTCTTGTACTGCTGAGGGGCGGTCCATCCATAGAGTCCATCCCCTGACTCCTTACCCCCCAGGACCCTGTCATAGTTGGACATGGAGTCTCTGTGGTACACATCTTCATCATCATCCTCCATCGCCCCCACCCCAAAAGCCTAAAGGTGAAAGGTCAGAAGTGAGCATCAGAAAGCAAAAATCTGTAGCTTCACAAAGCGCGAGGCAATTAGAATTCTCCAATTTGATGCCATATATCTAAAAGAATAATGACTAGGCATGCCACAATTCACTCAACTCACGATACGATTCGCGATTTCACATTTTTTTTTCCACAGAAATGACCGAAATATACTTTTTTTCTTTTTAATTATTATTTCTCTTAAACCACCCACCCAAGCTATTAAAATCATATGTAGCCTACGACATTTTCACAACATTTATTTAACTACATTGCAAAAAGTAGCATACTTTTCATGTAAAAGTACTTATTGTAAACATGCTTTCTTATTGTTTAGACAAGCTACTAGGGTTAAAAACTTTGGCTTTGATGCTATCTTAGAATAGATGTAGACCTATTTGACAGTGCAGAAACATAGGCTAATTGATGTACTGTATTAATGATATGCCAACGAGCAACACCTGGTGAGAGACAGACTTCTCCTCTGCAGTCTGCAGTGCTCTGAACTCTCCAAAAGCTATTGAATATGATGGAAAAAGAATCACACATTTTTTTTTTTATTAAATCGATTCGAATTGTCCCGTTTGAATTGATTTAAATAGATTTTTTCATAAATCAAAGCATGCCTAATAATGACAAATTCAATATCAAAAGGTCGAAAACATTCTCATTTTCATTGGCCATTTCAACACCGGAAAGGTGGAAAGAAAGATGATTCACCCAAATCATCTACTCTTAATCTTTCTGTTGCTTCCCCCTGAACCTGTTAGGCTCCTTTCAGGTGGACGGTAGTTGACGCAGGCGTCAGTCGCTTGGATCAGCGGGGATCGCGCCGCGGAGGAGATACAAACACAAAGGCTCTGCAAGTAAACTCGAGAATTTCATGTGACAGCGGCCACTCGCCTCTCCGCTCCTCAACTTCTCTGCGCGTCCCAAATAATCGCCCACCTCTTTTTTTTAATAAAGCAAGTTTAAAGAAAATGTGACAATAAGCAGACAAACTGAATATGGACATTTGGTCCATATGGTAAAAATGCGTAACTCATAACATCCAGCTGTAGCTTCCCACCAAACCTGTCTGAGGATAAAATGAACACACCTAGGCACGCACAGCTTACCTGTCCAGTCGGGCCTTTCCTACTTCTGTGCGCTCCCTGTTGTCCAAACAGTTGTGTGGTTCTGTCCGAGTCCAGAGAAAACAGATTGATGTGTCCAGAAGCAGAACTGGACCCGGACCCGAGCAGGGCCTTGAGGGGGTTGAGACCGCTGTACCCCAACCCATGAACATTCTCTTTAGGGGTGAAGTCAATAGGTGTGACATCTTTAGGAGCAAAGGTTATGTTCTCTGGGGCGAACTCTTCGTCATCCTCATCCTCCTAGACAACAGGGAGAGGAGGGATGTTAAGGCTAGGGCTCCACCAAAAAGACAGCGTCGTGCCGGCGACAAAAAATGAACAGGGGAGAATTGGGTGTCCGACGTCCGATGTTGACGTCGGCAGTGGAGCACCCTTCATTAATTTAAACGGGAGCGTTCCCAGCGTTGACGCTGACGCGACACTCGACGGTAAGAAATATATCTATACATTTAAAGAATATTTTTAAAAGCATGAATATGAATATAGTTCCTCTCTAGAGAAAAGCCAGTTTCTCTAACACACACACACACACACACACACACACACACACACACACACACACACACACACACACACACACACACACACACACACACACAGTAATGAGGACATATACCTCAGAGTCCTCAGAGCCAGCACGAGGTGGAGCACAGCCGTACATCCTGTGACCAGATGAGTCTAATAGGAGAGAGAGAGTTTTAATTTTTATGCTAATGAGTGTAACAAGTGAGAATCTCAAGTACAGAGAATCTGTGTCTGTCTCCATGGGTAACATACCTGTTTTCTGCTTGCCTTTCTTCCGTTTGATTCGAGGACCTACCCCTTGGCCATCCTTCCAACCCATTTTCCTCAGTAGCTCGACCCCTATGGAGGTCCTGACATGCAAAACAAACAGCTCCTTCAAATAACACAGACTGGCCGCTTAAAGCTGCAACTGAGTAGCTGTAGTCTCTAAAGAAAATAGCATATCTACAGTACAAGCTCCAAACATGAAGCCCCAACATGTCGCAAGTTAACTCACTTACTGCCAATTTAAAATGCCCCTCGAGTGGCACTAGTGCCAGAAGCCTCCATAGACTCCCATGTAATTTATAGTGCACAGATCATGCACGCCCATGCACAGATCATGCACCATGTTTGTGCAGGCTGTTCACAGCTTTCAAACAAAAAAAAAAGATTGGAAATCCGTTCAGGCATTCATGATTTATCAGCCATAATGTTTTCTTCAGATGTAAACAAAAATGGCTGCCATGTTTGAAAGATGGGGTTGTATGGGGGGTGGAACATGCAAAATCGCGATTGAAATCATGTTTACTAGATTTAATTGGGTCCAAAAAAAAAAAAAAAAAAAAAATTTTTTTTTTTTTTTTCTAAGTAAAAGTCGCCCAAAGTCGCTTGGCAGGGAACTCCATAGTGAGAAAGTTGCTCTAAAAGTCGCCTGGCACTGTATGAGTTAACATGTCGCGTTGTGAGCTTGTAGATGGGTCAGGCATTTTCTACAAAGAGCTTTGGTGTAGAAGAAAAATGTGTGGTAAGTGGTTAAGTCTTGAGTGTACACAATGTAAACAAATTGACACATTTTACAATGTGGCTATGGAAAGCTATATTATGTTTTTTATTATTATTATGATGGATCTGAATCCTGTTTTTATACTTGTTCTTTTCAAAAGTGCGATTAACATGTGGAAAGGTAATATGCAAATAAAAGCTATTATTTATTATGATGATGATAATGTTTGTAGAGTACCTGGCTGGAGCTATGAGCTCCTTCAGCAGAGTGTCTCCAGGTATAGTAGCTGCCAGAGAGTTGATGAGTCTGGCCTTCTCCTGCAGCTGGTCTCTCCTCCCTGACCCAAACTCCTCTGTCCGACTGATCTCGCTGGGAGCAATACCATGTTCACTGAAATCCTGTAGAGAGAGAGAGTCCATATATTCACTGCATCAACATTAGAATAGTCGTTTTAGAATACCATTTGACATCCTATAGGCAAAAAGAGGGTTGAAACATAATTTAAACTTTCTATTGTATAGCCTTTTTAGCCTTTTAAAAGGACCACAACTGAAACAAGCCCGGAGGCTTTCTTGCTGTGTTTATCCTTTTAGTTGACCTTGTACCAGTGAACTGTACTGTCATGAAACTGTACCGTTTCCTATGCAAACTTCTAATAAAGTCCTCAATCAATCAAACTAGATGTACACAGGATGTACACAGACAGGCATATGCAGTACTAGATGTACACAGGATGTACACAGACAGGCATATGCAGTATGTACCCATGAATATGATTGTGTGTCGAATATGTGTATCGGTATATGTGTAGTATGTATACAAGTATATCTATAAGCAAGGTGTATATATATATATATATATATATATATATATATATATATATATATATATATATATATAAATATATACACGTATGTGTGTGCAGTATGCTGTACATACATAAATATACAGTAATACATCAAATGCAGAGAGATAGAGGCACCACAATGTCTCTCTGCATTTGACATGTGTTTACCTTGCTTATTTTAAGTCGCCTTGGATGAAGAGCGTCTGCTAAATGCCTAAATTGTAAATATGTAGGGTATACATGTATATTTATCTACACAAATGATGTAATATGGACCTCCTCATCCATGAAATCCTCAGGTCTGGCTCGCGGGTTCTCCGCTTTCTGTTCTCGTGACGATACGAAGGTTGAAGGAGCCCATCCTGTAGGAGGAGCAGCAGATTAAGACTTTAACATTTAAATACGTAGAATGACACACTTTACAGAGAGCTGTACCCATTCGGTCAGCATTAGATGACTTCAAAGTCGATGCCCCCACTCCCCCTTCTCAAAAATAGAAAATGATGTTTTGTTGCTCAGCCAAAATCTAAACCCCTGGCTGTGTGTCGATTACAAAAAAGGTTTAAACAAATCATCAATATCACCACCAACCCTCTTTGGTGCCAACGCTGTTAAAGTATCCAGCAGAAAACCCTCCAGTGAAGGCTCCATGAAACCTCTTGTAACGACCCTTCTCATCCTTCACCGTCTGTTCGTGGATTGGAACCGGCTTCTTCAATGGCTCATCTGTTCAAATACAAGTCTGCGTTATTATCATCATAAACTACAAGCATGAAGCCTGATTTATACTTCTTCGTGTGACAGTGTCGCTCACTGAAAATAGGCATATACAAGTTAGTAAACAAAACAAGCCTAAAATTAAGCATAAAAGCAGGCTCGGTGCATAACTGTAGTCCCAGGTTTCCAGAAAGTGAACATAGCATACACGTTACTTGTTCTGGTTCTCTGCATGTAATTGGCCCGGCAGTAGATTTGAACCATGAACCAAATATGACACCTTCATATGTTTCGTCATGTCGCATTGATGCATCTTACCAATATTCTATTCATTCATGTCCTATAACTAACTCATTTGGGGACCTCTTCCCTTGATTATTTGTGCCTTCTCATTTGGCAATCAGACCTTCCGGCTGCAGATCGCTAGTTTCCAAGGAATATTACAGCTCCCATGAGGTGATTGTGGACCCCTCGACTGTTATTATAATAGCTGCAGACAGTGCTACTATTGTTATTGTTGTCATTGTAGTATCTGTGCTGCTTTGTTACTGCTTTGTCATTAATAAACCTGGAGTGGAGCTATCAAAAGTGAGTTGCAACTTGTGAGTGAGCTCTCCTTTTCTGGACATTGTAGTTCTTACCTAGCCGCAAATTGCAACACTAGATTTTTTTATACTCGGATGAATCTAGGGTTGCAATACCTCCCATAGGGATCCAATGCATGAAAACAGTTTTTTGCTATCTGATTGTATTAAACGACTTCAAACTCACCAATATTGTGGCTCTATGGAAAGCTTGGAATTTACTCTTGCTATCTGCAAAGTGTTTGTTTCTGAAAATTCCACCGTGGAATTGTTATGATTTATTTTCTGTCAATAAAATCCGAGCAGCCATGTTTTTTTTCTAAGTCTTGAACTTAGGAAGCGCTCGTCTTCTATAACACCACGTCCCGCTGCCTCCTGCATTAGGCTATGTGACAGAACCAGCTGGTACACAGGACTGCTGAGTGACTTCCCACGAGCGCTTCCAAACTCCAGCACTTAGAAAAAATAATCACCCGAACTGAATTTCTTGACAGAAAATAAAATCATAACAATTCCACGGTGGATTTTTCAGAAACAAACACTTTGCAGATAGCAAGAGTAAATTCCAAGCTTTCCATAGAGCCACAATATTGGTGAGTTTGAAGTCGTTTAATACAATCAGATAGCAAAAAACTGTTTTCATGCATTGGATCCCTATGGGAGGTATTGCAACCCTAGATTCATCCGAGTATAAAACAATCTAGTGTTGCAATTTGCGGCTAGTTCTTACCATTGTCCCTTGCAGCACATCTTGTGTGTAGTTGGCTATTCATCCAATTAATCCAACTAATTGCTGTAACTTTTGTTGTCTATTTTCATATGCATTTAAATGTTATGGCAGAGAACGTTTATTCAGTAAATAAATATAGACTATATATCTCCAATTTCCACGAGATTCATGAGGACCAGATTTTCTGTACACGATAGGATTCCTTTAGCCATAAATCATAACTCTTGTAGAGTGATTTTATTTTTAAGACGTTAGAGAGAAAACGTCTTCAAAATAAAAGCACTCTAAAGAGTTATGATTTATGGCTAGGGTTCCTTCAAGAGCACTTACGTTGACAGCCAACCAGGTGTGATTAATCTACCCGCAACAACAGCATACATGAGTCCAAATGTATGCGTTCATTGTTGAAGGAGGTTTTATGTGTTTGTGCTGCTGATAGACTTGCCTCCCCGTCGCATACAGAAAGTGGAGATATTTATTTTTACAAGAACATTTTCTGACACAACTTTAAAATGGACAATATTATTAAGAAAATAGATGAGCTGACTCAAGTCGCAGCAATTCATTATTGGGTGAGTACACACGAATGAGCTACACATTATTAGAATGGCGCCGAGACATATCCCTCATTAATATGTATGGAATATCAGCCATTCTGGCATATCTCTCAGCAGTCTCAGGCCATAGGGGGAAATAAAAGTGATAGTATAATAAATAACGTTACTCTTGGTTGTTTAGCTATATAGCTAACCTTAACAGCTAACGAAGTCTAGCATGCTAGCTCGAAAGCCGACCTAAAATGAGTGTCAGAGACCTGCCAGGCACTCAGTCCAGATAGAATAATAATGGGAATGTGCGAATGTAATGTTGGAGTCATTTTGGAGGACATTAAATATGTTTTACCTTCTTCCAGAGGCTCAAGAGGAGTGCCATAAGTCACAAAATCCTCGTCGCTATCACTGTCAGACGCCATGTTTTACTACAACAACAGTTACAGGAGCCGAAGAGGCACATACATCCCACGTCAAAAGAAAAACTAAAAACCTGAGTTGGGAAAGACTGGCGACATCTTGTGGTAAAGCATATTCTTTTACAACCTCCTCTATGATTAAAATCTTGGCCTTGCTTTCAACAACATATTATCTACTTCAGTGGGGAGAAAGCACACACTTACCAGACTTTCCTTTTGGCAGTCACAGGCAGAGAGAGATACACAGAGAAAGACACAGGACACTCACATAAATACGCTCAGAGAATAACAGCAAAGTGTGGGGGCATGTTCCCCAAGTGAGGAGCCATATAATTTTTCTCTGCCTCCCAAGAGCAGAGCAGTGGCTATCAAATGTTGATCCAGTGCACAGAATGCTTTGTCATTTGTTTTCTTTGACCCTGAAATCACTGACAATCCCTGCAGTCGTATAAATGCACATGCTGTTTGACGAAGACCAAACGGGCTAGCTCAGCACGAGCCTGATCCAAACGGCTCCCCCTGGTATCACATAAAACCCAATCCTCCCTGCACTCTGGAACACGATTGCACCACCAGTCTGTCTTCAAAATAACTTAACGTTGAAGGAGTTTGTCAATCCTCTACCACAAAAATATACCTCACTCGCACTTGGGAATATGTTTAGAGATAAGTTTCAAGATATACAGAAACTTGACAAGGTGTATTTGAATAGTCCTGGAAGTCTTCAATACACATTCTAACTATGCACTGTTGACACCGTAGCCTGTCCATGTAGTATAAAGGTGCTGTGGATAGTTTGACCAATGCAGATGGTCCCTAGAATGTGGTCATACTGGGCAGCTCCTAGTGTCTAACAGAAGAAAACTGTGACTGTACATACTGGGCCGCTCCCAGAATATTTTTCATCCAGTTTCCTCTGGAGAAATGAAGGTTAAATCAAAGTGTCATGTTGGGGTCTCATGTGGAACCTCAGGGCGCTATATGACATCACTCTCCAGTGGTCTTTCTTGGCTCTTGTCCTCACCTCACATCAGATCAGAGACACACACACACACACTGTTCATCAGCTGTTATGAAACACTTCATGGCAAAGTTGAGCAGGGGGATATTGGTGCTGTTGAGAGAGAGCAAGAGATATAGAGAGAGAGAAGGAGAGAGGGAGAGATACAGACGGACAGACAGACAAACAGACAGACAGACAGACAGACAGACAGACAGACAGACAGACAGACAGACAGACAGACAGACAGGGTTGATAGAGAATAATAGGTAGGAATAGGTGCTGATCTCTAAATGAAATGTGCATACACATTAAAATCTTTGGTGTTAATTTAACTCTGAGAGTGTACAAATTGAATTTGTACACCCTCAAAGTTACAAATAGATACATTAACACTGAGCATTTAATGCATGTGTAGTTAATCTTTGTTTAATCTTCATAATAGTTCATTTGTTAAGTGGAACTTTGGCCTGTTTTACCTCACACCTCTTCCATTTAGGTCTACCACTAGACCACTGACTTTCCTTCTTTCTCCCCTGATATGTTACCCTTTTTGTCCCCCCCTTTCACTCCTAATGCCTTCTCTTTCTACTTCCTGCACTTTTTAAAATCTCTGACCATACTTTGACCTGATTCTGTGCAAATAGTCTCCTTTCCTCCATACCATGTGTTGCATTTCATGCTGTCTTTCTGAGGACCGTAAACTGTCCTGTTCTCTTGACAGCCTGTTCATCCTCACTGTGGAGCTGCTGACCAGCAGAGAAACAGTAACAACAGACTCCAACAGAACAGAACGGAGACTGACCCAACAGAACTCAACAGAACCCAACAGAACAGAAGTAAACAGGAGAGAGTTGCACTTGTCTCCTGCAATACAACAGCTGTAAGTCTAATGCAGTGGACACAAACCCCCACCCCCACCCCCACACACACGCATGCACATGTACACACAAACACGCACACCCTTCATTCTTATCAAGTGTGTTGTATCGAGTAGTGCTCATCGAGATAACAAAGCAATTCCTCCTTCTAACATAACTAGTAAGACACCTGAGGGTGGAATGCGACCTCAGGGTGACATGCGACCGTCGCGCCAATTCTTGACTATCTGGCCAACCACAGCGTTTCTCTGACGATTCTAGTTGTTATCATTCTGGGGGGAGTTTGTTCATATTTTTGTGAGGGTATCAACCCTAGGAGACATGGGGAGAACATGCAAACTCCACACAGAAAGGCCCTATCGCCAACCCCACCTAGGGTGTGAGCGATAGGGCCTAAACATGGAGATGTGGAGAACACTATATATGGAGATAGTCCAGTCCATCATGTCATATGGGACTACCGTCATAGACAGTAGCCATTGTTAGGCCGGAGTCAATGGCTGTCTGTCTGACTGTCTGTACAGGAAGTGATGTCACATGACATACTTTTTATGCCCATATATGAGTCATTCTGTACCACATCTCCATGTTTAGGCCAAACAGGTTCGCTCCATTTCTCCATGTATAGGTCCAAATAACCAACGTCGAGCTTGACAAGGAGGATACCGCACATTGTACCTCATCCACCCTTTCTTCTCTCTCTTTTTGGTATCTTTATCCTCCTCCTCCTTTTTTTCTTTTTTATGCTTCTCTTTTTTTCACAGCCGCCCCCATATTTACTTTAGAAAATATATATTAAATTCTAAGAACGTTTCGAGTACCAGTTTGATACAAGAGCGAATAAGCGCTACACTTCTGGAATCCTGTGTGTCGACTTAAAGTCGGATCCAGGCCTAATAACTTTATCTAGCCGCCCCCGTTGCCACCTCCTTTTCTTTTCTGAGACACATTGTACCTCATCCACCCTTTCTTCTCTCTCCTCCTTTTTTTGTCTTTCTTAGTCTTGTGTATCCTTCTCTTTTGGCTACTGTCTATGACGGTAGTCCCATATGACATGATAGTGTTATCCACATTTCGTGTACACTGTAGCCGCCCCGTACAGGAAGTGATGTCACAACTCGCTGACATCACACTGACATCACAGAGGTTACGGAAGGAAGGAAGGACACTCAAGCGACACGGTTTTTCAGAGTATATGCGACCTTCGGTCGCAATAATGTGCAGATAATGTAGGTGTGTTTATAGCTCTGTGCACGCATGCACGCATTGATACCAACGCAGGCCCAATATGATGGGCCTGATACCAACAGCAGCACCAGCCAATATGTGTTATAGTCATGATAGGCCCTGATCTACAAAGACAATCATCAACTACTTTGAGTAGATGCAAATGTACAAATAAATACCCCCAAAGGAGTGGGGACTTAAATTATAATTATAATGATTATAGATTTGTAACACGCAGAGTGTAACCAAATAGACACTCAGGATTGTACAGTTTGTATTCTAGGACAGTGCTGTTTTTCTGTGTATTACAGCGTCGCAGGAGGGGTCAAATAGGGACAGCCATAAACACACTGCTCTCTGCTATATCTGATACCACGGAAAGCACACACACACACACACACACGCACGCACGCACGCACGCACACACGCACACACGCGCACACACACACACACACACACACACACTGTTGCAAAAAACTACAACAATAACATAGAAATATACAGCAATCATAGAAATCATACAGAATTGTCATTTGTCCTTGCATGATCTTTTTGGGACCGCAGCTCGGATCCTCTTCAGATTGTTGTTGATCTACAACTGATCTCTATAGTGAGATAATGGTGTCAATGCAGTTGAACTGCTTAGTTCAGTCAGAGGTATGCCATATGTTACGCTGACACAAGATGGTGCTGTTGTCCAAGAAACCTTTTACTGCAAATGTCTGGCTTGAGGAGACATTTCAACCATAAGCCAATCTGAACTGTGTTTTTAGCCAGCCTTCAGTGTAACTGAATCTGTTCAAGAGATATTGTCACTGCAATCTGTTGGATATACAATATAATGTTTAATTGTTTTGATGGATAACTATGGATACATAACAACATAGTTCATTGCGAACCAGTGTTCATTTTACGATTTCAGAAGACTAAGTCTAAAGACTTTCAAAAGACTAAGATTAAATCTGAATTTGCTGAAAAAATTAACACTGTTGTGATCCTACTCAGTGTTAATTTATCCATTTGTAACCGATTTGGCTACATTCTGAGAGTTAAATTGAAACATTTTACTGTGCAATGCACAGGTCTTAAACTGTATCACTCGTGAGATCTTTGGAACATATGATCACTGTACTGTAATGTCTGTCTCTGGCCATTGAGAGGGTTCCAGGGGGTCAGCAAAATTAGGAACAGTTTAAACATTTTAGCCCTATTTGTTTTACAGGATATTCAAATATTGTTAAACTGCAACACTGTAGAAGATTATACTATTTTTGAAAAATGTTGAAACATATCCTTTCTTGGCACAAAGTCTTTTCAAATGAGGGTTCGCAGCTGAATACATATTAATTTGGGAGTCTTCAATGTGAACATGTTTGAAAACTACTGGCCTGTCTGATGACGATAATGTAACTGAAACATTTGACTGTCTTCCTGATTACATCTGCAAGGGGACAGTGTGTCTCTCAAAGGGAGAGACATTAGCGTAAAATCACTTTGGGGATACTTTTCAGATGGTGTACAGAATAAATCAGTTCTATTGTTCACGACTGCAGTATAAACAAAACATTTGTTCTTCTAAACAAAAAGAAACACGATTTATGAAAGGGAAGTTGGCAGGAAACATTTATACCATGGATATGATCTCTCCTATGGGAGAAATCATATTTTGAAAGACCGCTTGTTGATAAATGTGGTTAACAAGTATGTTGTCAAAGTGTTTTCAGTGTCCCAAATTAGTTTTTAAATACATTTCTGGGCATTTTTGTATATTTTTGAAAAATATATCTTCTTAAGTACTTGTGTGAAAAGTCAGTGTTTTGCCAAATGGGAGAAGCTTTATTATCTTGGGCAGTCTCTCTTGTTCAACTAGGAGAAGAACCAATATTGAGATTTAATAAAAAACAGCCTGTGCTGCTTTTCATTGAGTTAGACAGAGACATAAATTACTATTTAATAACTTACTGTTGTATTAATGTCACTGTACTTCTCTCACAGTTGGACTGTGTGTGTGTGTGTGTGTGTGTGTGTGTGTGTGTGTGTGCGTGTGTGCGTGTGTGCGTGTGTGCGTGTGTGCGTGCGTGCGTGCGTGCGTGCGTGCGTGCGTGCGTGCGTGCGTGCGTGTGTTTGCATGTGCTGTGTGTGTGCGAGTGTGTCTGTGTGTGTACTAAAGATCTACACATTTAAGATTAAACAGAACCCACATTAAAGTTAAAAAGAAATATATATATAATTGGCCAAAAACTTTTTTGGAATCTGGATCTTTTCACAGAATCTTTGAGATATACTTTGGCCACTAATTTGTTTCTCCATTTACTTTAAAATATTTGGCTAGGTTCTGCATATCTTTCAATGTATGACACATATAAATTACATGCGTTAATCATATGATGTATAACATTATCCACAGAGAGAGAGAGAGAGAGAGAGAGAGAGAGAGAGAGAGAGAGAGAGAGAGAGACACACACAGAGCGAGAAACAGAGAACCTCTGCAGGGGAAAGACCCCTGTGTGGCGGTCTATCGCCCCATCCATACCTCATCATACGATGGGGTCACACAAGTTTGTAGATCTGCAATTGTCAGTGCCTGACCACACCACTTTGTGAGCTTGTAGATCTGCTATTTTCAGTGTGTGACCACGACACGTTGTGCGCTTATAGATCTGCTATTTTACGTGTACTACACTGTCGTATACTATGGCATAAATTATGCACATCTTTCTGCTTCAAGGGAGTCGATATTTCCATCCTCATTTCATTATCCCTGAGATGTCTCATATACCGAAAATACATTTCACAAAGCAGTGTTCTTTGACAAAATATATGGGAGAGAGAAAATATTTTAGAGAGCATCATCTATCAAAACTATGTTTCCAGGGTCCCATTTATATATACTTGAAAACATATTTTTAGGCCCAATTTTTGTTTATTTGAAGCTTATGTGCGAAATCTATTTATTTTCGATATTGGGTGGGGAATGATCCACGGCCGTTTAATTGTCCCTGCGTTGTGAGGATGATCTATAATCGTTTAAGTGTCCTGGGACGTTGAGGTTGTTGGCGGTGCTATAGTGTGGTTGCTGGCTGGGGGAGGCTTCGGTTTAATGAGTGAATGTTTGCAGCTGTTTGGCTTGGAGCAGCCTCTTCTCCTCCACCAGCCTCCACTGCTCAGTGCCGCTGCACACACTGGAGACAGTTAAGCTTGCATGCATTCTACTACTAACTGCCGCATACCAGCACACATCAGCTCCTAAACCAGATCTGAAATGAGATAAAGTTAATTAAGTCCCCCTGAGTGAAACTGGGTCATCGTAGCTGCAAGGAATAAGATACAGTACTGTATATGAGCTGAAGTATACACAACGAGATGTTAAAATTCAAATTTGCTGAACAGACTATAACCACATGAACCCTAGCATACTTTATGTCATAATAGGTGAACATTTAGCAAAAATAGGACAACGCTTTGAGTTTGTAAATCTATTATTTCTGGCATAAGAGATTTGGCGTAGAGGGAACAAAGGAGGGTTAGAGACACTGTAGTATACCTATAGGGGTTTAAGTGGTTAATGGTCATATATGGAGGGGTTTCTGTTACAGAAACACTGCTTCATGCTCATGCAGTACACACAGATTCCTAGTAGGACCACAGTCTTCTTCTGCTGTCCTACTGTGAACTAGCAACAGTCTTCTACCACTGGCCACTGGGAGCTATCCAGTACCACCAGTCTTCCACTGTTGGCCGCTTAGGCAGCAGCACTGGAGTTAAGTGCCTTGCTCTAGCCTAGGTCCAAGGACAACAGTTGCGGCAAATGGACACATTTCATATAAATGGCACTGAACAATTGCAGTGCTTTGATAAGTTGTACTATAAGTATTACTATTTGTGTTGTGACACTTACGTAGCGTTGACTGTTCTTGACACTTTAAATATATATTCTTCTTTTTTGCCTACTACTTTTTTCTTTTCATACTTCTCTGTAACGTCTGTGTTATCTATTCTATTCTATTCTATTCTACTCTATTCTATTCTATTCTATTCTATCTGCATCCTGGGTTAAAAGCAGTTGATCTCATATCTTAAAGAGCCACAACAATAACACTGTTTGGTTTATATGAGAGTTGTCCTCGCCTCCTCGGAGCTGATGGAGATCAGAAAGTTAAACGGTGCACTCAGTTAGCCTTGAAAACACAGTAAACCTTGACCCCAAATGCCCTACATATCACCCATAGCCAAAGACAAGTAACTGAGAAACTGAGGAATGCAAAAGTTGATCTACTATAATGTAAAAAAAATATCATTGGTACAGAAGTGGACAGTTTATCATTTTTGTGTAGTTTATGCTGAAATGTAATAATCTAAACTCCTGTGAAACATACAGAAAGTAGTGACTATACTGCAGTACCTCAGTACATACAGTACTTCAGTAGGAGCTCTATAGGTCTTCAGTGTGGGATTGTCTTATGAGGACACCCAGGGTTGTAAATTAACCCTTATTCATGACCACAGGCTGAAGTGTCTGTAACACACATAAAGACTATTTAAATGCCTCTTTGGCTTCCTTTGTCATCTTTTTTAGTGCACAAACCTGCAAAGTGTTTGGACTGTGGGTATCCTGGTGACTCACACCAGATGCCTTGAGTTCAATAAAGTTTTAACTTGTCACGTTAACTAATTTAACACTATAATGCTTTGTTGACAGGGGTCCCCCCGGGGTCTATCCTTGGTCCCTTCCTTTTACTTCTCTACACTAAATCTCTTTGCCAAAAAATAGCCGATCTAGCTCACAACACGTTGCAACGGAACATGTTATGAGCTTGTACATCTGCTATTTTTTGCTAAATATTCACCTACTTACACATACTGTAATGTTCATGACATGCCCAGAACGGGGACGCAATCATTCAGTTGGTTACGTTTTAAAGATCACAGCTCATCACTAAGGTCTAGATACTCACCTGGCTAGGCACTGGGCAGACATGTTTATCACCAATGACGTTCAGCCAGGGTGATGCTCTCCAGCCACGCTGATCTCTGCAAACGCCTCACATAGAGGGATTGCATCGATTGCATCATTTCTGGTAGCAGGGGACTGCATTCACCCTCTCTCCTCGATTTGGTAGGGAGGCTGCCCAAAAGTTGGAAGGCTGCTGGTGACAATTTCCAGCTCTGACAAATGATTCCAGTTGTGTACTGATGACTGGAGACTGAGTGGCTGATATTACTTATACAGCACCCATCAGCTCTGCTGTCAACTACCCTGGAGCAAGGCAACGCACCCACAAACTGCTCAAGCGGCGACCTGTGCTATCCCTATACTAACCGAGGGGATTACCCTGTGCTCTGGCTTCTCTGCTTCTCTGAGGCATGCCTGTGTGTGTGTCTACATGTACTGTACAGATTGCATGATTGTGGCTGCTGTGCAAGTATACTGTAAATAATGTTGTATATCTAGAGTGTGCATTAGTAGCAGAGCTAGACTAGAGTCAGACACGTTTGTGCATGTTTTGCTTCTTTACAGAGAGACTCCATCTTGCCCCCACCTTAAATCTGTGGAGCAGAGGACATCAGGAGGAGGAAGTTGTTTGTAGATGACAATATTTCCGGTGATGCCCTTGACATTTGAGAGAGATTCATCTCAGGTCTCTTCTTTGGTGGAATTGAGATGTCTCAGAGATGGTCTGCAGTCCTACTCTACGGTGCTGAGACATGGAGGACCACAGTAAGCACCACAAATAAAATCCAGTCTTTCATCAATAGCTGTCTGCGACGAATCCTCCAGATCCGCTGGCCTAATACCATCAGCAACAAAGAACTGTGGCAACGTACCAACCAAAAGCCTGCAGATGAAGAGATCCTCCAACGGCGTTGGAGATGGATAGGCCATACTCTCCGTAAAACAGCCTCAAACATCACAAGACAGTCCCTCAAGTGGAACCCCCAAGGGAAAAGAAAGAGAGGTCGGCCACGAAACACCTGGCGCCGAGACTTGGAGGCAGATGCCAAGAACATGGGCCACACTTGGGGACAGCTTGAGATGTTGGCTCAGGACAGAGATGCTTGGAGAACTCTTGTCGGCGGCCTAAGCCCCAGAAGGGGTAATAGGCGTAAGTAAAGTAAAGAGATGGTCTGACAAGCCTGGCATCTCTCCACCTCTCTCTCCCTTTCTCTTATTCGCTCTCTCCAGTTTATAACTCACCTCTGATGTTCTCTCCACCTTTGTTCCTGTTTTCTATCCTTCTCTCTTTCCTTCTCTACTCGGTCCCTGTGATTCTCTCTGTCTCTACCTTTCTCATTCCTGTCTTCATCTGTCTATTGCCCTCTCTGCCTCTTTTCCCAGCCCCCCCCCCCCTCTCTCTCTCTCTCTCTCTCTCTCTCTCTCTCTCTCTCTCTCTCTCTCTCCTCCTAGACAAACATAATCAGAGGTGATGGAATGCATTTTTCATCAGGCTGCTGAAAGGCTGACAAATGCTTCTCTGCCCCCTCTCCTCTACACTAAGCATGAAGAACTCCTTCTGTAGACAGTAATGTACAGTGAGGAGAGACAGGAAAGAGAGAAAGGATGATATGTTACACTGGCCAATCATTGGTTTTCAAGAGAGAGAGCGAGAGAGAAAGAGAAAGAGAGAGGGGGGGGGAGCATGAGTTCTGATTGCAGAGTGAACTTTTACCTCTCCACTCGTTCCAATATGCTGATCTATACTCCGGGTGGGGGGTTGGGTGAGGAGGGTGGGGTGACTCATGGGGGGTCATTTTAATGCTGAGTGAGCAGCAAGGGCAAAAGAGCCTAAAATACACAGTCACATCTCCGGTCAGTGTTAATTCACTATGACAGTGTACAAATGTAACAGGTCAAT
Source organism: Nannobrachium achirus (assembly GCF_963921795.1). NCBI lineage: Eukaryota > Metazoa > Chordata > Actinopteri > Myctophiformes > Myctophidae > Nannobrachium > Nannobrachium achirus. The sequence continues at coordinate 18,808,672 of NC_137816.1, read as the reverse complement.
TTGGGTCATTTTGAGTCAAAGTTAAATTAACTCATTCACACACATTACTGTGTAGTAGATGGAGGAATAGAAACTGTAGAGATATTAACAGGTAGCCTAACTCAAAGCAGCCAGTCACATGATATCACTGCGACGTACAACCATCGCATGCTTATAACCTATGTCTGTGAGTATGTATGTGTGTGCACGCGCGTGTGTGTGTGTATGCATGCATATAGCATAAGTATGCATGTCTACATGTTTTTATAGTGAGAGCTTGTAGGAAACCTAGACACCTCCATAAACTGATGATGATTTATGTGCTTTCTCATATGAGGTAGAACTCCATTTTATTACAAAGTTCAACAAGTTCAAAGTGTGAAATGGCGATCAGACCACCACAGACACCTGTGTGTGTGTGTGTGTGTGTGTGTGTGTGTGTGTGTGTGTGTGTGTGTGTGTGTGTGTGTGTGTGTGTGTGTGTGTGTGTGTGTGTGTGTGTGTGCGTGCATGTGTGTATGTGTGTGTGTGTTACTGATCTCTGTCCTACACCAGTGTGGTTTGATAGCAACCTTTGCCCTACAAACATGGCAGTCCTACACTAGACAGATATGAGCCATAAACCAACAGGACAAAATCTCTTATCGCTCATTCACGCACTTACTGAGCCATGTGTGTCAGCACTAACCCAGCCAGGCCAGGTCAGCTGCAGGACAGTGACAAAGAGTGAGTGAGAAGTGTTAGTCTACCTCTGGAGAAGGCAGAGATATTTTAAACTGAAATGCAGACAGTTTCTATTTGGATGTGCATCATGTTGCACACTGAAAAGCTATTGTACCTCTATTACACCTGATCTACAAGCTCGCAACGTGTCGCAGACTGACGTGTTGTGAACTTGCACAGTAGACCTGCTATTTTGCAGATCTCTGCTATTTTGTGTAGACATGTGTGCAACTAAGTACATAATAAATCAGGCTTAAAAGTCCCTGTGTGAATTGCTTCACCTCCTTCTATCTATCGCCACTCATTCACCTCCCCTCTGCTCCCTGCTCCCCTCAAACCCTCTTACTTCCACATGTGACACAGTAATGTCTTACCGTGATAAATTGTCACTTCCTCCTGATCTAGGATCACATAAACATTGTCTACATGTAGTGGCTTGCACTCCTTGTGTCCCCTAATACTGGATGATAGAAATGAAATGTTGCTGACCTAGGAACCCAACATTTATTCTTTGCTTGCATTGCTGCACTGCATTACTCTGCACAAGACTGTCACCTAAATGACTGAAATGGTTTTATCATAGCTCCTCCGGAAATCTACATTTTCATTTGAGGCTGGTTCACGAGGATAGTTTTATCACTTGTCTTTGCAGCATATTTGGGAGACGTAATTGAAGCTTGGAAATTGAATGCACACTTGTCGGATTTATGCTGAATTATGGCTCTGTTCCGGGGAGGGGGGGGGGCAGAGCCATGTCTGGAACGCTCTAGCTTTACTCACTTCTTGGCCATCAGAGTTATCATGCAAGGTTAAGTTCCTTACATTATTCTAATTTGGTTCAGCTGCATAACAAGAAAGGATTGTCGACAGCACTAATGCACGATAGATACATATGGGATAAATAAATCCATGAAATGCATGACTTCCATTGCATGGTGGTCATTTGAGGTCATCCAGCAATAAGTGGGCTAATGTCTTTGAGTCTGGTCGAGAGCAGGTGTTTCCTAGCAACCATTCCTACCTAGCAACAGGACTTTGACCTTTGTATCTGTTTGCTCAGCTGTCAGCCTATTGGCCTACTGGTCCCAGATACCAAACCTGTCAATCTTGTGGCCTACCGGTCCTAGAATGTCAATCTATTGGTTGGGCCTATTACACCAGACCAGTCTGTTATATCAGTATATCTGGTCCTATGCAGTCTTCAACCAAAGACAGTCTACACGTTTACAACACGTTGTCAGCTTGTACATCTGCTATTTTTGTGGTGCAACCCTGTCACGCAAGTATGTATTGATCATGATCAAAGTAGGCTGGGCTGCTGGCGCAGTGGTCCAGGCACCTACAGTAGGCTCACTGTAGCCTGACAGTGTGTTGAGGGTTCGAGTCCCGAACCGATCCCAATGGCTTTGCTGCATGTCACTTTCCATCTCTCTCTCCCATTTCCTGTCAGCCTACTGTCTATCTTTATCAATAAAAGCAAAGTCTAAAAAAAAATGATGATGATGATGATCAATGTACCTCTAAATGCCTAATCCTAATCCTAACCCTAACCCCAACCTGAATCTGTAACTAATTGTAAGCTTAACTCAGTGTCTATTTCTCAACATGTTCGTGGGGCCATTTGTCACGTACAGTACAAATATAGTAATACAAGTACACACACACACACACACACTCACACGCACACGCACACGCGCACACACACACACACACACGCACACACGCACACAAGCACACACCGTATCGTATAGACAGAGTGGTTGTACTGTAGAGGGTGAGGGGGTGATGGAGTGTTATGCAAGCTGATCCCTCTGAGAGGGCTCCACGAGGGAGGACAGGCAGCATGATGGACAGACTGACTGTGAACTCTGCATGGCTGTGCCCAGGCCCCGAGCCAGGTGTGCCTGTCTGACTTATTTTCATTTATTGTTTTATTTCTCTTTTTGTAATTAGTTTTAGTTTGTTAGGTTGCTCACTTAATTTAAGGTTTTTGTTGTTTAAAACTGCTTCGTTTTAGTTACATTTATAAAGTTCAGAATACGAATTACAATACACTGCGATATTAAGCTGTCGGGGGACATTCCTGTGATATTGTATTCACCTGACCTCACCTTGTGAAATTCTCTTCTATTCCCACAAAATTGCAAAACTATATATATACTGTATATATATACTTCATTGACCGGGACCCCACTGGGGTCTATACTACTTTTTTCCATCTACTGTACACCAAATCTTCCCACCCCAATGCATTGCATTTTGAGCTTGTACATCCATTATTTTTGTAGAATGTTTGCCCAGTATGTATTATTAATGTTTGCCTATATAACAACGTACCCAGAATAGGGATTCTAGATTTGAAGTGGTTAAGCTAAAAGGAAGATTGTTTTGCTTTGTTTTGTTCCATTACAAGCATTTACGTATTTTAATAAGAACTCAATTACCTCACAGTTGAAGATTTCCAACATTGATCATCTTCAGAAAGCGGACATTTTGCTCTTACTTCATACTTCGTGGGGGTGTGTAAACATGGTCAATTGCCTCTGAACGAGGCATTGGAACTTTGGGAGTATATTGCGATCTGGAAGAGATTAGTTCAAGCAGATTAGTTTGATGTATAAAGTATATTGTTCTTTGAAATGTTCCTTGAAAGGCTAATCAACTATCAGTGCAAGTGATGTGTTGAACGTCTCAGTACAATGTTGTAATTCTCCTGTGGAGCAGCATCATGTCAGGGAGGTTTCATACTATAAGCATTCAAGGACAAATGTTTTGCTTTGTCATAGTCTCGCGTAGCCAGACGATCAGAGATCCCTGCCTATTGAAATCTAAATTCAATGAAAGCGCATGGACGACAAACCAACGGTAGCAAACCTATTAGGCCTACCTTTGAAAACCTTGCTTTCAAAACCAATCCTGATACCATTCTGAAGTGCTGCCCTAAAGTTCATGTTCTGGTTCTGTGATGCTGTTAATTTTTGCATTTCTGAATTGTTCCAGTTTTAGCCAATTCATTGAATTTAGTTGTCACGAGATGTACGGTCATATCGCAAAGATTTCTGATTGTCAGGCTACGTGAGGCTCGCTTTGTCATAGTTAGTGTGCATATGTAGGTACTCACGTATCTGTGTGTGTGTGTGTGTGTGTGTGTGTGTGTGTGTGTGTGTGTGTGTGTGTGTGTGTGTGTGTGTGTGTGTGTGTGTGTGTGTGTGTGTGTGTGTGTGTGTGTGTGTGTGTGTGTGTGTGTGTGTGTGTGTGTGTGTGTGTGTGTGTGTGTGTGTGTGTGCGTGCGTGCGTGCGTGCGTGCGTGCGTGCGTGCGTGCGTGCGTGCGTGCGTGCGTGCGTGCGTGCGTGCGTGCGTGCGTGCGTGCGTGCGTGCGTGCGTGCGTGCGTGCGTGCGTGCGTGCGTGCGTGTCATTCTTGGAATTCTCAGTATGTGTTGAGCAGCGTTTGATTGACAGACCGTGTAGAGAGGGGAGTGTTCAGACTACATATGATGCTGTTTGTAGAGTGACTGATGGCTTTCATCAATCATACAGGTGGAATACACACGCATGCCATCATTTCTACCTCTTGATGAGAGTGTCAGATAAATGCCTATAGTGCTCATGCTTGTAAATCTCTGTGGGTAAGAGTGTTAGCTTAACATGTACGTGCTTTATATTTCAGCTCTTTTTCATAATGTCAGAACCCGTCTTCAGCTAACTGGACCGTAGCAGTAAGCCGTGCTCAACAAAAGGTGTTGATGTAGCTAAGCAACCGACCTGCCAGCCAACCCACCATATTCCCAGAACTGCCTGACGTTTTAAAAACTTTGAGGAACAGCATGGCTGAACTTGAAGACATCTCTGCGCCCAAACACACATACACACACACGCGCACGCGCACGCACGCACGCACGCACGCACGCACGCACGCACGCACGCACGCACGCACACACACACACACACACACACACACACACACACACACACACACACACACACACACACACACACACACACAGAGATAGCAGACATGCAGGATTGAGTGCTAGCTAGCTTGGCACTGGGCCAGTTAGCTGTACAATCAGTCAGGTCTTGAACTCCACACTTAAACAGAGTGTCAGAGTCAGCGAGCAACAAACGCTGCCGTTTGATTTATTTATTTTATTCACACACATCATGTGAGGGTGCGAACAAAAACCTGGGACAGCAGATTCAATTTTACAAGTCAGACCACAAGACACGGCATGTCGTCCTGTATCTTTGGCTCCCGGTCGTATTTTCACACCTCAGGGCTGCAACCCAACCTGGACAAATACTGATTGCAAGTGATACTTTGGGTTTGTTTTAACATGCCTCGCGCCAAAGAGAGTACATTTCACTTTTGAGGCGTTTTATTAGCTGACGCTCTCTCATCCCGAGTGATTTACAATGGCTGAACAGAACAGGTAGGGGATCCAGTAGTGCCTGAAGGACACAGGAACATTGGCAGGGCTCATTAGTGATGATGTACTGATAGATTTATCGATGTGTGCAGTATGCAGGAGGCTACCTATTGATGAGGGATGGAGTGAGGAAGCCATTTATAAATGTCTTGAGTGCATTTATGAATGGACTTTCTTCTGCCTCTTCTTCATATGGACACATTTATATACATGTAGGCCTACAGTATGTCACAAATATATGAGAAGCTATAGAGCTCCAAGCCATCCGGGTGGTTCAGGCAGTTTATGTCTGTTCTATGACACACACCTACAGTAACTGCAATGTGGTTGGGGTTTGAATCCAACATGTGTCTCTGCCCCCCCTCTCTCTGTCCTCTCTATTCACTGTGCTAATACATCAGGTTTAATGTTTGATGTAACAGAATATAGAATAGGTCCAGCACTTGGTGTCCTGCATACTACATATCAGTTTTATCATCTAGCTAGCTGAAGCATGCAGGCAATAGTCAAAGTCACAGATGGCATCAGCTGCCTCTTTCTGTATGCTGATCGTTAAGCCCTTCAGTACACACATACTCCCGGCCTCCGTTCACGCACGCATGCACGCACGCACGCACACACGCACTGTATTTGTTTTGTTTTTTTGTTTTTTTGTTTTTTTTTTTGGGGGGGGGGGGGTTATTTGTATACGGGAGAGTGTTTTCTGCAGGTCTTTCAGTCCGAGTGTATCAAAGGGTGCGTTCAGAAATGCGCACCGGGTGTGTGCTCAGTGTAGTGAGTGCCTAAACCCAACCCTAATCCTAACCCTAACCTCAGTAAAACTATGCCTAAACCCAACCCTAACCCTAACCTCAGTAAAACTATGCCTAAACTCAACCCTAACCCTAACCTCAGTAAAACTATGCCTAAAACTAACCCTAACCCTAACCAGACCCGGTGCGCATTTCCGAACGCACCCTTTGATACACTCGGACTGAAAGACCTGCAGAAAACACTCCCCCCCCCCCCCCCCCCCCCCCACAATCCCCCAAACCTAAACCTAACCCTTAAAGGGATATTTCACTTTCAAAAAAGTTTTTAATTTCATCGTCTAATCAGGCTTTTATGAACACCCTGAACAGTTTTTCATTTGCTTGATTCAATATTTAGATATTTGATGTAAATGTAAATGCTCCAGGCCCAGGGCCTCTCCCCATACACACCCATTGTAACTCCAAACTCCATTTTAACCATGATAGATTCATCAAAAACACCAGTTATGTTTTTCGGGTGACTCATACCCTCCTAATATATGAGCAGGCCGTGTTTTTTCAATAACTTTTTTCATTTATTTTCAATAATTCTTTGAGAAAATGGAAAAGAAATAATACAATAAAACATTATTAAAAATAAATGAAAAAGGTTATCGAAAAAAACACGGCCTGCTCACGTATTAGGAGGGTAGTGAGTCCACTGGCTTAAAATGGAGTTTGAAGTTACAATGGGTGTGTATGGGGAGAAGCCCTGGAGAAGGAGCGCCTGATAACATTTACATCAAATATATAGCAAATTAAAAACTGTTCAGGGTGTTCATAAAAGCCTGATTAGACAATAAAATGACCAAAAGTTTTCGCTAACCCCAACCTGAATCATTTTGCTTCGTAACCTTAGCTCTAAAAACCCTTTACCTCATGAAGACCACCAAAATGTCCTTATACACTAAAGTCAATATTGTATTATTTTACTAGCCTTGTGGGGATATTAAAACCCCATGTGGGTAGTTGGTAGCTGGGGTTCCACTTGGGTAGTAGTTAAGCAACACACACACACACACACACACACACACACACACACACACACACACACACACACACACACACACACACACACACACACACACACACACACACACACACACACACACACACACACACACACACAAACCAAATGGGCTAAAAGTGATGTCTGATTTTGCGCTGTCTGGTGTTGCAACGTTGCTTCTTTCAGCGTATCGTACTGTCTGTCACTGCCCTCAGCTTCACTTTAATGACTCCCTTGATTTCCAGTGGTCCTTTTAACAATAATAAGCTGTGTGTGTATGGTTCCGTTGACCTCTGCAGATGCTCCCCAGTGTTGCATCAATGAACACCAGTGGGCCACTCCAATAGAACTACTGATTATTGATTAATGATCTGCCACAGAGGTCCGTGTGTGTGTGTGTGTGTGTGTGTGTGTGTGTGTGTGTGTGTGTGTGTGTGTGTGTGTGTGTGTGTGTGTGTGTGTGTGTGTGTGTGTGTGTGTGTGTGTGTGTGTGTGTGTGTGTGTGTGTGTGTGTGTGTGTGTGTGTGTGTGTGCAGTGCGTGCGTGCGTGCCTGCGTGCGTGCGTGAGTTGGGCCTGCCAGATCATGCACACTGCAGAGTCTTGGGATTGTGTCCGGTAGTTGACGTTGTGTCAGGGACAATATGAGTTGTGTGTGCTCGCGTGTGGCTGTCTGGGGGAGCTAATACGGAGTGGATTGTGGCACTTGCCAACTGATTGAGGCAATCAAATGTCCTCTGTGTATGCATGTCTGTTTGTGTGCGCGTGCTTATGTGTGCTTGTGTGTCCTGAGGGTAGGCCTACAGTTAGGGTGAAGTGAGGGTAAAGTGTAGGTGCTTATGGGGGTTGTACTTAGGGACTGTGTCCACCAGGCATTGTTACTGAGCTATTCATGGGTTGCATTTGTAGTCCTACACCGGCCATGTTGAGGACCAACACAGGTGTTCTGATTGGTGTAGAACATTAGTTCTATGCCAATCAGACACATTGAAACACCTGTGTTGGTCCTCAACATGGCCGTTTAGGACTACAAATGCAACCCATGAATATGTTTTGAATAGTTTTGCACCGCATATTGACACTATATGCTGAAAACGGCAGCAGTATGACGAGGTGCTGTCTTTCTATTCTGTGCGTTTTAATCTGGAAGGAAGGAGTATTTTCAACTGTGGGCGTTTGGATGAGTGTTTTACAAGAGTGCCTTGTATTTTCAGCTGGAAGTGGGGGGGACTCATTGGTGGATACACAGCCTTAAGTACCATGCATAGTAGTACATAAGGACTGCAGGAATACACAAGAAACGGAGGGAGAGAGTGATTTAATCCGGTTGCTCCGTAGGTCCGTACATAATTGTCTCTGTACGTAACCTTACGGACAACACTCAATCCGACGGATTAAAACCGATAAAAACGTACGTACGCTTGAACTTCCCGTGGGGAACTTTTGTCAGCCGTGGCAGTAGTGAGGAAAATTACTCATGACAGCGGTTCTGAAACTATGTGTCCCAACAAGAAATATAATTTTGCAAGAAACTGACCACTGGTGAAGAGGACGTCTCTCTCGACTACTCACAGGCTCAAACGACTTTATTGGCATGAGAAAACATACACACAACCGCGCGCGCACACACTCACACCGCCTCTCCTCCAACAGCGAGAGAATGCAGTGCACTGTTTTGTTATTATTACTCAGTCCGGGTGGTTAAATCTGTACCCTCGTGGAGTTGCATTTACCGCGATAACGTTGCCGAAAGACAGCAGCTGCAGAACCAGTCCAAACTGTTACCAAACATCACGTCGGTCGTCGGGTCAAGCAATTCTGTGGTTCTACATATTTTGGCTAAAATGCTTCGGTTTACACGTGTCCATGTGGCGCGCGGCCCCAAAGGGAGCAGAATTGTAGCGGAGAGCGGGTCGGCACTTAAATAACGTAGAGAGGAACTATGCATGTCGACGGATCTACCGTACGTGCTCTCTCACCCAAAAACGTACACAAAATCAAGCATAACTTTAAAACGGTAAAGCGTAACTATAAACGGCCCTTTAGAGTGTACCGTAGATGTCCTGTGTTTCATTCTTGTTAGTATATACTATAGCTATGCAGAACTGTGTCTGCAGACTGGAATCTGATAGCCTATAATAGCCTATAACAATGTACTGTAATGCTAATAGACTGGTAGTATGGCTCGCCAATTAAGCTGAGGACACAGAAGACAACTTTTAAGACCAATATAAACCCTCACCATGCATTCATTACTGTTCCCCATCTTTGTAGAAACATAATGGGCCCTATTTTTGTCCATGCCTATCCCCTTATCACTAAACTCTTTTGCCAGTTTTACTATTTTGAAAAACATTTTTCAATATTTCAAATAGCTGATGTAGATAGGCTATTTGAAGTTCTTTTTTTAATGTTTTTAAAAATAGTAAAACCAGGCAAAAAGGAGTAAGGGGTAAGGCACGAAAATATAGCTCTGTGTGTTTCCAAAATTGTAAAAACAAGAAGTATGTGAATGTCACTCATTGCATGTATATGTATGCTGCCTTGTATTTTCACCCAGTTGTAACTGCGTTTTTATTCATGTAGTAGACTGACTGACTGACTGACTCACTAACTGATAAACTGACAAAAGAAATGACCGAATGATTGACTCGCAAGCAGACAGACGGACTGACTGACATTGTCTTGATATCACTTGGAGACAAATCAAAATGATGATTTTATGCAGTCTTAAATGTGTGTGTGTGTGTGTGTGTGTGTGTGTGTGTGTGTGTGTGTGTGTGTGTGTGTGTGTGTGTGTGTGTGTGTGTGTGTGTGTGTGTGTGTGTGTGTGTGTGTGTGTGTGTGTGTGTGTGTGTGTGTGTGTGTGTGCGTGCGTGTGAGCTCCTTTCAATGCCTCCCAGCAGTCATTACCGCCCAGGCGCCCACCCAGACCAACAAACACATGCACGCACACACCTTGAGTTTTTCCGTCCGTCGATCCGTCCCAACCTTTTGAATGTGATATCTCAGGAATGCCTTGAGGGAATTTCATGACATTTGTCACAAATGTCCGCTTTGACTTCTGACTAGATGTAGGCGGCCAAATGTCAAAGGTCAAGGTCACTGTGACCTCACAAAACGTGTTAATAAAGTTTTTATTCGCAACATATACTGTACTGTCAGTCTGTACAGACAGGTGGTTGGCAGAAGAATGCAACCGCTATACAGCATTTCTAGTTCTTGTTCTTTTTGTTGAACTGTTATCTGTTGAGCTTCACGCTCCACGGGGGCCAAGGATTTTTTAACCCTGAGACAAATGAGACCCAGCATTCCGCAGAATTAAGAAGGTATTCCTGATGGTTTGTGTATATCGCATATCTCTATACGCTGCATACTTTAAGCGAGACAAGAGATAAACTGTGAAGTCATTTTTCTCCGTTTCACTCCTCGGGAAGTTGGTGCTGTTTCTCGTCTTTGGTAGAGATTAGTTCTGTTGGTATTCCAACATGTGAAGCAGTGTGTTTGGACAGACAGTGTCCTGGGCTGAACTTCATCCTGGCTCTGATAGCAGATAAGGCAGTTAGCCCAGCCAGTGGTACTAAATTCTGGGTAGACCTCCGTGCCTGTCTGCTCTGCCACCCACTCCACCCCATGGGTGTAGGGGAACACTCAGTATAATCCAGAGTGTTCATTACAGTATCTATCATAGCTATGGATCCATTTAGTTAACTCCAGAGTTCAATAAACATCTCAGGATTTCCCTTTGTGTGTGTGTGTGTGTGTGTGTGTGTGTGTGTGTGTGTGTGTGTGTGTGTGCGTGTGCGTGTGCGTGTGCGTGTGTGTGTGTGTGTGTGTGTGTGTGTGTGTGACACGTGTGTGTTGCCTGCCAGATGCACACAGCAGAGACTAGGGACTGTGTGTCTGGTAGTTGAAGTTGTCAGGGACAATATGAGTTATTGCACTGAAAGGTCTCAGAGGGAGATAGCTAGATGGATAAAAAGATGGAGAGAGATGGAGGGGAGAGAGAGATTGAGGGGGCTAGAGACAAAGAAAGAGAGAGAGAGAGAGAGAGAGAGGGAGAGGATTGGTCCATTCATGGACAGAGTTTGAATTGGCATCAGTGGACGGTGTGATAACTCTTTTTTATCCAGTAATCGAATGCACACATGAGGTTTTGGTTCACTGTATTTGCCACGTGCGTGTGTGTGTGTGTTCACTGTATCTGCCAGGTGTGTGTGTGTGTGTGTGTGTGTGTGTGTGTGTGTGTGTGTGTGTGTGTGTGTGTGTGTGTGTGTGTCTGTGTGTGTGTGTGTGTGTGTGTGTGTGTGTGTGTGTGTGTGTGTGTGTGTGTGTGTGTGTGTGTGTGTGTGTGTGTGTGTGTGTGTGCCTGTAATTGGCTTAAAACAATTCTCTATCTTAAAAACTAAACAAAAAACTCATGAATGAATCATGAACGCAACATCCGATCATACCCCCCCCCGTTGGAATAGCACTGAGAGGCCAGCTTCCGCTTGTCCTGCACTCCACGACCCTGGTGGAAAACTGCACTTTTAAGTTTTCATTCTAGCATCTTCAAGATAGAATTGAATAAATAACAATTACAGTGTTTGTTTCTAGAGGATAGGTTGTTGGGGCCATTTCATCAGAGTGACTGTAAGAAAAACCCTTCTGTCTGTTAACCACTTAAGCCCATTACAGTACTGTTGCATGACGAATAGCAAAAAGTGATTTACAAACTCACAACGCATCACGTTGTGATGCATTGTGAGCTTGTAGATCTGCTAACACTATTTCTGGTGGTTAACTACTGCTATCAAGGAGTCCTTGAACACAATATCAATGACTGTGGATGATCTACCAAAGGTTGTCCAGTTTATGGCCTTTCATCTAGACTCTTTAGTCTGGCCACGGCAAAAGTCACTGTCTCAGCTCCAGATCATTGGAGAGATGGTTTTGCCAGGTTATGAAACATTGCTGGTCTGGCTGCGATGTGGTCAGGTTTGAGGCATGTCGCAGAGCACAGAGCCAAGACAATGTTACTCAATGTTACTCAACCACAAAATGTTCCGCCATTCTACATCAGAGCCCAACAAATTAAATACTGTTTGATGGTTTGGCGATAACATTAATCTTGCCACTAATCTTTACAATCTCTACTCTAGTATTCCCTTATCTTCCAACATTGCTGATTAAAATATTTCTGTCTGACCATAGTTCTGTTCTATCTTTCTTTCCTGACCTTTGGCATCATTTTATGTGAGTTAGTCATATATTGGTTATAATGCTGTGTGCAGGTGGGTTGGTTCTCGGTTACTGAGTAACAGGTGGTGATTACGGTGGCTGAGAAAGATGCAAAAAGAAAATGTTGCATTATTTGAAAGAAGTGACAGAAAATACTTGTGAATTCATCAGCAAATGCAAATCACAACACAATGGAAGTTCTCTTGAGGACGCCTACAGTAAATGAAACAAAATCACTTGGACCACTCAGAGGAAACATTTTTATTAATGGAAAGTAAGTTCTCAATTCTGAGTTTGAACTGGTGACTCAAATTACTCTTGGTTTCCCAAAGCGATTTCAGCCCGATCGTAGCTCACGCATGGTGGCAAAGATCGAGCCCCGACCGCCATGTTTCTCAATGGGTTTGGTGCGCATGGGGAACGCCAGGAAATACGTGGGAAAACAGAAAACGATTGGATAAAAGGCTTCTTATTAAAGAACACAGAGGATACGGGTAATTGAATGCCGTACCGTATTTAGACAGGTGTGAGACTTTATTAAGCACTTTGTTTGTGAAATCTGAATGTTGGTGTTGTTGTAGGGGGCTAAATAAGTCGCTCTGCCAACCCATGTTACCCAACCCATGCAAACCCGGGAGCATGACGGTCGGGGCTCTGTCTTTACGACCATGCGTGAGCTACGAAGGGCTAAAATCGCTTTGGGAAACCTGGCCATATCATATCATCACTATGAATTAAAGAGCTAGCAATTCTATCGATTTTCATACATCAACAAAAAATAACGTATAAGCAACTAAATATGTTTTTACATGTATTTGTTTTTTGTAAATAATACTCTTTAATTCATATCTTAGCAATAGGAGGATTAATAGAACTTTTTCACGACCAAAAACCTTCCTCAGAGTCGTCCATTCTGTCTCTTCTAGGTATCCTCCAAAAGATGTCTGGGTTCTCTTAGGTGTAGAGAATAAATAGGAGGAAGCCGAGTACAGACCCCTGGGGTGCTCTGGTCAACAAAGTATATAAGGATTTGTTAAAACAGTTTCAGTGGAGGAAAAAGTACTCACATTGTAAAAGTATCAATACTGCAATTACAAGTACAAGTCCAGAATTCAAAATGTACTCGAGTTAAAGTACGAAAGTGTTGGCATCAAAATATATATGCACCAAAAGTACAAAATGTTTGAAAATAGCAGATCTACAAGCTCACAAGGCCTATAAAATAGGGCTAAAGTGATTAGTGTATGTTTTATAGTAAAATCATTTATATCTGCAAAGTAACTAGTAACTAAAGTTTTCATATAATTGTTATTGTACAGTACAATATTTGGATCTGAGATGTAGTGGAGTAGAAGTAAAATTGGAAATACTCCAGTAAAGTACAAACAACTCAAAAGTAAATGTACTTACGCAAAGTTATTTTACACCACTGAACAGTTTTAGAGTATAGGGAACAGATGGGCATTCAGCTCTTCATCTGACGTCTCTTCTTTACTGTATCATGAGTGAGTGAGTAGGTAGGGGGGCTCCGTCAGTACTCACATTAACAGCTGACATAGGCTGAATGTCCGTCCGATTTTCCTTATGGGATGGCCACTAGGTAACCCAGCAACCCCAGTCCCATATGATACAGCAATAATGTCACAGAGATATGACACAGTGTTACATAAAGCCCTTCAATCCTTCAGGGATTGAAGGGATAATGAACAGGAAACAGCCAGGGATAGCGAACAGCAAGGGATAATGACCTGTCATTATTGAGAAATACACCCTTGCACTCTGAATCATCCCGAAGGGGTTTATTTCTCAATAAAGAACACTTTTCTGTTAATTATCCGCTTATTACATACTGGTATTACTAATATACACACATTACACACAAAAAAGGTCTTCAACTGGGATAAGGCACACAATGGGCCATGGACGAAGGGAGTTTTTTCTATTCTCAGAGAGGCAGATCTGGCGTATGTTTTTCTTAATATGCTTTGTTGTAACATTAACTTGTTGAAACAAAAAATATTTTGAAATCACAAAGAGAAATGGTCAAACGACATATGGTCTAAGCCAAAACTTAGATCATATGTCCAGATTAAGCATTGTTTTGGTACTGAGCCCTATCCTTTTTAACCAGAAACCAACGGTCATTGTGTGCTCAGCTGAGAGCTGGTATCCTACCTCTAGCTATTGAGGTGGGGAGGTTCTCAGCTGTACCAGAAGAGAATAGGATATGTAATGTATGTGACCTGAAAGATGTTGAGAATGAATTTCATTTCATGTTTTATTGTACTCTATATGATGATTTGAGGGTCCCTTTGTTTGATGTAATGCAAAAACGAAAACCTGAGCTGTTCTGGGAAGATGATGGACAGAAGTTAGAATGGTTGTTTAATTATGAAGTCTTTAAGACGGCACATTTTGTTTCCCTAGCCTGGAGTAGAAGACAGTCTCAGCTCTTCAAATAGTAGCTTGAGTGTTAAAGTTGGTTATTTGTTTGATCATTGTTTATGTGAATTGTTATGTCGGTGAATTGTTTTTGTTAAATGAAATGTAAAAGTGTCCTGTAAGTCCATATGGGCTGGGCTTCCTTGGAAGCATGACACTAAAATAAAGAAAAATCAATCAATCAATCATTACCTTGTAAAGAAGTAAATAATTTGACATAGAATCTAACAACAAAAAATATTGTATTGATTTAAAGAGGATTTAATTGCTCGGCTAAAGAAAATAGTCTTTAGGTTATGCAAAAATGTCCATCCAGTGCAACATGGCTTGCTGCTCGTGAAACTTCAATCACACGAACAAAGTAGGCAGTGCTGATCAAATATGATTCTGTTGCTCCATTGCCTATTTCTCACCTCAACTATTTTCAGAAACATCATTTAGTGTAATGTTTAGTTGTTTAGGTAGTTGTTAATTGGCTAACATATTGAATTTGACAGAGCAAAAAAATAAAATAAAATCACAAATATAATATAGGCCTATAATAACAAATTGTTAGGATCCGGGTGCTCAGTCTATTGATCAGAACTCTGTCCATAGCAATGGTAGAGAAATAACAGACCGTAAAATGCTGCGATCGACCAATTACAATTCAATATTCAACAAAGCTGTGTGACAAAACTCAAAGTAACCTTGGACAGTCCTACAGCTACAGCCAAATGGTCACCCGTTTCTTTTAGAATTGACTTTAGAATTTCACTCATCACATACAAGGCCCTGTCCGGCCTCGCACCCTCCTATATCTCCGACCTACTCGACCCCTATGAACCATCTTGTGGACTCCTGATTATTCCTACCTGCAGGGGCGTCACACCAAATTCTGGGCCCTGGGTACAAGGATTCACTGCGGGCCCCCCATGAATGTTAACTATTGAAAAATAGCAGATATACACGCTCACAGCGCGGCACCGAGTGCCGCGCTGCGAGCTTGTAGATCTGCTATTTTTGAAAAATCGTGAAAATGTGTGCCAAGAAACCCATGTTTTCATGTCAGTGATGCTCAAACTTATTCATGTGAAGGACCCCCCATCTCAAAATATTTAGTTCCAGGGACCCCCCAGAAGCAAAATTTGAGTTACAAATGTTCACTTAAAAAATACATATATTCAAAGATTTGCGCACATTTTCACGACTTTTCAAAAATAGCAGATCTACAAGCTCGCAGCGCGGCACTCGGTGCCGTGCTGTGAGCTTGTATATCTGCTATTTTTCAATAGCTAAAGTTACTAGGGCCTCTCCACCTTGGGCCCTGGTAACTCAGTCCCACTTTCCTACCCCTTGTGACGCCCCTGCCTACCTGCAATTACATCACAAGAGGTGAACGGCTTTTGCTTTCAGAGCACCAACGCTTTGGAATGCTCTACCCGAAGAAATAAGACTTGCTGATTCTCTACCCCGCTTTAAATTACTGCTAAAAACCCACCTCTATAGACTTGCCTTCAACCCCTAGCACTCGAAAGTTTTTAAACTATGTGTTTTATTGTTCTCTGGCTGTTTTTCATATATTCTTATTCTCTTTTTCTATTGCTGATGTTCTGTATAAACCTATGCCTCTACCACCTTACAAAGCATGTATAATTGTACATGAAAGCCCCACACACAGCCCTGCTAAATCCTGCACAACCTTGCACAGCTTGCACATATTGCATGAGTCATCAAATAGGAAGACGGTATTACAGTAACAGGCGTATAGTCTTCAGCAGAGCACACATTTGCCTGTCCAGAACACTTTCATCATCAGCATTCCTAGTTGTTCGCTTATCGGGTACAAGCAGACAGATAGATATGATATGAGATACAGATGGAACAGCTGTTCAGAGAACAGCTATTCACAATGCTTCCCCGATCTACATTCTTTCGTATCACATCATCACCTTATCGCCTGTACAGTATGAGCCCTGAGAACAATGATTTCAAAGGTATCCATTAGGAATTACACGGTACTGGGTATTCCCATTCATTAATTTTTTTGCAATGCAACACTGCTGATATCAGACAATACCGAACGTGCTTTATCAAGTCTGGACATGTACTGTATGTAGGGCTGTCACGATATGACATTTTACATGACGATTAATTGTCACTCAAATAATTGGCGATTAACGATTTAATTGTGTATTTGTCGTTGATAATTACATTTCTGTTTGGCTTTTAGGCTTTGAAGTTGCATATGGTAGATATGACACATAACCTAAATATACAAATACATTACTGACATAGTTGACAACTTACTACTTAAAAAATAACATTGATAGTGGAAATAGCCGATCTACAAGCTCACAACGCGTCACGATGCGACGCGTTGTGAGCTTGTAGATCGTCTATTTCCACTATTTCTGACATTTTTCAACATTCACGATTATGACGATTATGACAAAATAATTGCGATAATGTCAAATAATCACGATTAGACGATTATGTAATAATTATAATTGTGACAGCCCTAACTGTATGTGCAACTTAGCAGAAATTAGAGCTTCTTTTAGTTTTTTTGTTTATTTTATTAAATGTTCATCCTTTAATGTGTACATAGTACTGTTGCTTAGCTCCAAAATGCTTTGAAGTGATACATCAGAAATGATTTGCCATTCATAATTCTGTCTGACACCCAGCCAGCACTCTTGATACTATAGCCTATGGGCCGTAAACTGGATCACAACCTAATGTAAAATCATTAGCAGTAGTGATATAAAGTTATTAATTGCAACAGTTAATATGAAAACAGGCACATCTTGTCCGTAAATTGTATCTTGTCCGTGAGTAACGCCTCAATGTCTATAGCTGCTGACCTGTTGTGACATCACATTGTTGTGACATCACATTGTTGACATTGTGACATCACATTGTTGTGACATCACCTCATCAAAGATCAAACCCTGGATATCCATACATGGAGACAACTGGATCATCACCTAGATCTCCATATATGGAGCTGACCTCTACATCTGATTCCCAGATGATGCCCTGTTAGGGAAACCACACTAATAGAATCCCTTTTATGCCCATCAAGCCCATATCTGGGAATGCCCATACAACAGAATCCCTTTTATGCCATCAATATTAAGCCCATATCTGGGAAAGCCCATATATGGACATATTGTGTGAGTCTCATGTGGTCTATAACATAAGAGATCTATGATGTCAGACATCAGTCATATCCATATTTGGGGAAATATTTTGTCCACATTTTGTCCAACTTAAACAACCGACCGCAACTACAATCACACTTGCAAATGAATTCCGTCCTGTGCGAATTTCGTCACCCTTAGTAGTGTGGTACGATGCGTCCAATAAACAGCTCCCGTAGGATTTTTGTGCTAAAATTGATTTTTTTGCAGATCCTGGTTCTATAGAGTCCAAACTATGAGAAAATGATGGGTGTCAACTTTTCCGGACCGCCGCCCCCTTTCTGGGGGCCATCTAGTTTAGGACCACCCAGAACAGTACGCCAGCCAGTTAATGTCCAATTTTCTTAATATTAGGGTTGTTTTGTAGGTTTTAAAACATTCTGAGTTCATTTATTACACTTTTGAAGCAGCCAGAATAAGCTTTCTGACTTTTGGTGGTGGTCTTTCCTCACCTGGGACCCCCCAGATGGACCCCTGAGCCTATCTCAGTACTCGCTCTGCTCCTGCTCCAGAAAAATGTCATATTAGATCATAATTGAAGCATCAAAGTTTTTTCTGAAAACAAAAATAAGTAGTAACAAATACCAGGGGTCTTCCATAGGGGCTTCGGGACCCCTGGGGGTCCTCAGAGTTACTACCAGTGTGATACGAAGTGTACTTCTAAGGATTTCTTTGCTAAAATGTATTTTTTACTGCTTTGGCTTTTATAGGGACCAAACTGTCAGAAAATGATGGGTGTCAGATTTAACTGACCCCTGTCCCCTTTCTGGGGGGTCATCTATTTTAGGACCTCGCAGAACAGTATGCCAGCCAGTTAATATCCAATTTTCATAATATTAGAGATGTTTTGAAGGTTTTAAAACATTCTAAGTTCATATATTGCACTTTTGAAGCAGCCAGAATAACCTTTATGACTTTTGGTGGGGGTCTCTCCTCACCTGGGTCCCCCGGAATGACCCCTGAGCCTATCTCAGTACAGTCCTTGCTCTGCTCCTGCTCCAGAACAGTGTCAAATTAGATCATAATTGAAGCATAAAAGCTTTTGTACCTGTACCTGGGCTCTGTACCTGACAACAAAAATGAGTAGCTAATACCAGGGGTCTTCTACAGGGTCCGGGACCCCCAGGTGTCCTCAGAGTTACTACAGGGGGCCAGCTAACGGCTGTTTCAGTTTTGGCCCTAATCTTGCAACCAGTTCTGCAATTTGCTATCTATTTTTGAATAATATTAGAAACTGTTAGTTTTATGTATCCTGGGTTTATGTAGTGTACTTGATGGTTTATTAGTATTCTCAGTATTATTTACTAGTAAGATGACTCAGGGCGCCAATTCTTTGCCATCTGGCCAGTGATGTATATCGGACCTGTTACCCATATATGGAGACCCCTGTTACCCATATATGGAGATATGCGGTGAGAGCCCAAACATGTTTACTCAGTTATTTGTTATGTGAAAGTCCTATGATGTCTGATGACAACTGACATCATATCCTTTTATGCCCATACATAGAGATCCCAGTCTGTAGAAGCAGCCACACAGATATGGGCTGTTTTGGCATCAGTCTTGGCCATATATGTATTCTGTTAGTGTGGTATGTGGCCGATGTGGCCTCCATATATGGGCATTCCCATATGAAGTCCTGTTAATGGGCTTAATATTGAAGACATCAGGGAACTCCATATATGGACCTTGTCATACATCTTGAATGTATGACCTCAGCATCAAAGGCTGGATTGGGGTATGTCCCTGTGACAAACTATTATCATGTCCACTGTCCAGGGGTACTTGTACATCAAGCTGCTTCACAGAAACAGGACATAAGCTGAATTCCAATCCGAAGGGTTTGCACTTTGAAGTGCGCATTTAAAGGGCTATGACGTCACTGGTCACAGATCTACAAGCTCACAATGCGTCGCAACGCAACGCATTGTGAGCTTGTAGATAGCTATTTGGCGCGGCCCAGTGACGTCATAGCCCTTCAAATGCGCACTTCAAAGTGCGAACCCTTCGGATTGGAATTCAGCTATAGACTCCTGCCCTATGAGCCTCAGGGCTGGGCAAGGCTTACTTATTTCCATCAACATTGGAGTCATTGGAGCACTTTGGTCCAACAACCCCGCATCTGTGATAATGCAGGGTAATGGGATGGTATTTCAGTCAAAGAACTTGGAGCTGCACAGCTACATATCCTCCATGTTAACTACATCACAATGCAGTATAAATGATACCTGACAAATTGCCCTGAGCTTCCACCAATTAAAGAAAATGGATGGAATTCAGAGAGTGGAGGGTATTTTCCAGTCAGATGTCTTGGCTGACTGGGAGGTTGGGGTGACCAGAGATTTGGCTGGCCCCTTGTAGTAACTCTGAGGACACCTGGGGGTCCCAGACCCCCTGTGGAAGACCCCTGGTATTAGCTACTCATTTTTGTTGTCAGAGCCCAGCTACAAAAAAAGCTTTTATGTTTCAATTATGATCCAATTTGACACTGTTCTGGAGCAGGAGCAGAGTAAGGAGTAATGAGTAATGAGATAGGCTCAGGGGTCATTCCGGGGGTCCCAGGTGAGGAAAGACCCACACCAAAAGTCAGAAAGGTTATCCTGGCTGCTTCAAAAGTGCAATATGGACTTTTAAAACCTTCAAAACAACTCAAATATTAAGCAAATTTGGACATTAACTGGCTGGCATACTGTTCTGCGAGGTCCTAAATGACCCCCCAGAAAGGGGGCAGGGGTCAGGAAAATCTGACACCCATCATTTTCTGACAGTTTGGTCCCTATAAAAGCCAAAGCAGTAAAAAAAGTAAGTTCAGCTAAAAAAAATCATTAGAAGTACACTATGTAGTAACTCTGAGGACCCCCTAGGGGTCCCGAAGCTCCTGTGGAAGACCCCTGGTATTTGCTACTACTAATTTTTGTTTTCAGAGCCCAGCTACAAAAGGAGTTTTTCAATTATGATCTAATATGACATTTTTCTGGAGCAGGAGCAGAGCGATTACTGAGATAGGCACAGGGGACCGTCTGGGGGGTCCCAGGTGAGGAAAGACCCCAACCAAAAGTTAGAAAGCTTATTCTGGCTGCTTCAAAAGTGTAATAAATGAACTCAGAATGTTTTAAAACCTATAAAACAACCCTAATATTAAGAAAATTGGACATTAACTGGCTGGCGTACTGTTCTGGGAGGTCCCAAACTAGATGACCCCCAGAAAGGGGGTGGGGGTCCGGAAAAGTTGACACCCATCATTTTCTCATAGTTTGGACTCTATAGAACCAGGATCTGCAAAAAAATCAATTTTAGCACAAAAATCCTACGGAAGTACATATCGTACCACACTATTAGGCGTCTTACTGGTATAGTACTGGTATAATAATACTACTAACACATAGTTACTAGGACAATAAACTATTCTGCCTGAGGAAGAGTGATAAGAGTGATGTGTTGCACCATAGTACAGTAGCTGCATTCTATCTTTGTGTTCATAGCCTTTATTATGATTACTTTTTGCATTCAAGTGACTTCTCAGCCTCTTCTCTAGATTGGCTTATTGTCATGATCATTCATAAAGATGTTAATTTATTCAGGAACCATAGAAGGGAGGTCCAGTATGTATTTGTTATTAAGCACAATGGAGAGAGACAGGATGGCAAAGGCCATGAGTGAGATTGTGCTTCCAGCCTAACTCATCTCAACTGAGGTGCTACGAAGTAACTAGTAAGCAGCAGCATATCTAACTATTCAGTCTACATAGGCAACAGGTGGGGAGGGGGTCTGCAGTCTTGAGTGAGTGCCCGCGAAGTCATTCCACATCTTGAGAGCCAGGAATAGGAGAAGAGTCGATAGGATGCTTGGAGTGATGGCCATGGTTTTGTAGGGATGGCCAGGACAGACGTCCTGCACTAGACTATGACATTTTCTGGCAGATTCATCAGTTTTCCAGGCTAGACAGACCATACCACCTATGCCATAACTTACTTTGTGCCCTTTACAATACATAGCCTACCTCAATAAAATGATATAGTCTGCACATCGAAAAACTTGAGATCAGGAAACAATGTGGGATATTATGTCTTCTTTTATATTCCTGGACTGATTATGTGACGTCAAATTATACCCACTTATGTAGGTGATGTGTATTTAAATTTGTTTTGACACATATTGTATTACAATATACATATGTACAGTATATAATATCACCTGTAACCCAGTGCCTGGTGTAAAAACAGACATACAGACAGACAGACAGACAGACAGACAGACAGACAGACAGACAGACAGACAGACAGACAGACAGACAGACAGACAGATTGACTGACTGACCTCAGGGATAAGTACAATAAAACTCTGACACTCCCACTCCACAAACACAGCCACTGATAATCATTATTCCCCTAATGACACAAACCTTCTCCCACACGCACATAGCAACTCATTAGTTACACACCCTCTCTGCAGCCACCCAGACAACAATCCCACATCAAGGCCAAAGTTCACGCTCCTCCAGAGGCACGAGTGAACCCAGCCACCCTGTCACATGCCTGAGGCTTCTATCTGGAAATATTTTAACCTTGCCCTTGAATCGAGGCTGTTTGCCTGCAGTTTGACCATGCAGTGCTGTCCAGTCATATACCATGTGTTATTCTAAAACCTTTGTCAAATGGTCCTACAGCTGTATATAGAACCACGATAGACATTTACACTAAGATGAAGAGCCAGTAGAGAATCTAAAGCAGGGGTTCCCAAACTTTTTTGTCTTGGGGCACCCCATAAAAAAAATCTAATCCGAGGCATAATTTTTCACTCCCAGCACCTTTATATATATTTATAGCATATCGCCGTTGTCGGGTGGAAACCTTGTATGTCCAAAACCGTTCGTTTTGTATTTATCATCTATAAAATGTACTAAACTAGTGAAAACAGCTGATGCGAGGCGTTGTGTGCTTGTAGATCGGCTGTTTTCACTAGTTTTGTGCGACAGAGGTTTCTGCCTGACAGTAATGATATTTTAGTGATTATGTTGCGAGGAAAACGTTGAGATAACAGCCATTTTGGTTAGAACTGAATAACTGTACTTCAAGTTAATAAAATGATACTAAATATTTTTTTCAAGTGTCCAAATAAATTCCAAATATTATCAAATGATCTCGCGGCACCCCTGGACTGCCGTCGGGGCACCCCAGGGTGCCCAGTCACCCACTTTGAAAACCCCTGATCTAAAGGACCATACATTCACTTCACATGTTCTTTGTATGTCAGTGTCAAAGACCTACACTGTGATATCCTGAGTCTTAATTTATATATTAATTTATATAATATATAATTTATAATATATCAGGTCGCACTTGTTGGTGGTGATGTCACCGAGAACGCTGCTCCTCATTGGCTAAGGGCCCTGCCTTTGTACTGTCGGTCATTCTTTTGAGGAGAATAAACTTGACCTATAAAGTTTTGGTATAACATGCTGGTCTCCCCTTTCAGCGAGCCCACAGTTAACGTACCTTCAACCAGAGAGAAGGGGGGATGTTAATCAGTGTACTGTGGATTCAAATATCACATGTTAAAAGAAGGAATACAATTGGACCCAAAGGTCTTCTGCTTGTCTTACCAGGCTCTCCCTTGTTGATGACCTTCACTGCTTTTTTCTGCCTGGATGAGCCTGCAAAGACATTCAATATTTGTCAACGTATATTCTATTTTCCAGCAGTTTCAAGTAAAGTTACGTATGCATGATGAAAGGCACGCACTACTTTATGCAGGTTATTAAAATTGGTCCATCCATTTCTGTATAAAGACTTTTGGTTGGACAGGAGATCAATTTG
The DNA here is from genome assembly GCF_963921795.1 of Nannobrachium achirus. Classification (NCBI taxonomy): domain Eukaryota; kingdom Metazoa; phylum Chordata; class Actinopteri; order Myctophiformes; family Myctophidae; genus Nannobrachium; species Nannobrachium achirus. The sequence goes on along the minus strand of NC_137816.1, from coordinate 18,785,077 downwards.
AAGATTTTTTTCTTGATTTCACTTTATAGAAAGTCGCAGCTGTTTTTGTTTATTATTTGTAGTATTATTTTTTTGTCTTTTGACTGTGTAGTGGACACTGTAGTGGAGATTGGTGGTGATAATCTGTATAGATCCAAACAAGCTCACCTTAGACCCACTGCCCCCAGAATGAGACATATGCAAGGGTCAGTAGGGCTAAACAAACATTCACTGTGTGTGTGTGTGTGTGTGTGTGTGTGTGTGTGTGTGTGTGTGTGTGTGTGTGTGTGTGTGTGTGTGTGTGTGTGTGTGTGTGTGTGTGTGTGTGTGTGTGTGTGTGTGTGTGTGTGTGTGACTGCGTGTGCGTGTGTGCATCTGTGTATTGGCTTGCAAACATACTCTACCCTTAGACATAAATTAAGTAAATAAAGTGTTAGTTCAGTCAGGAACACTCTTGTCATAGAATTAAAAGAGTATTTCACCTCCAAAATGACTTTGTTTCTTACTCACGCTATGGAGACTTGAATTCAATATATTTTTAGTTTTTTGTCGCATTGCTAAGACAATAATTTGGTTACAATAAACTTAACCCCATTCCAGATGGGGACCTAAATGCATTTGGGTCCCTATCCGGAATCAATCGAGGTAAATTGTCTTAGGAATGCCACCAAAAACAAAAATAAACAATAGGAAAAAAATGTCATTTTGGGGGTGAACTACACCTTTAACCATTTATTGCAATAAATACAATACAGTTCTAGTTATGCTCCATTTACTGTACTGAATGTGTACTGTATTTTGCTGCTGGACATTGTTTGTCCGTACCTTTCTTGCGGACCCATGCAGGAACAGTAAGGGTCGATTCACACTCTAATATGGGTCGTCGTCCCCGGTTCGAGGGGGGCGTCAAATGACTAAACTCGGCTCCACGGTGCTGCCGAAATGTTGTGAACTCCCGACTTAATTTCTGTACTCAGCGGTGTATTCTCATTCATACTGCCCGGCTTTAAGTTCATATTCTCGGCTGTGAATCCAAGGAAACAGCGGTCGTTTGGGAGGGAGACACGCCGACTTTCACATTCTTGTGTGGCCGTGTATTGAGCGTCGCAGAGCGGATACATTGTCAGCTGGTTCTCGCTCTGGCTGGAGACGAGAGTCAGTGATGGACTGGGAGGCGCGTGCGCGCGACACACACACACACACACACACACACACACACACACACACACACACACACACACACACACACACACACACACACACACACTTTGCTGTGTGTCTCGCTAGTCGCCGACCATTTTAATGAGAAAAGGAGCTTAAACACAACTTTGCTAGTGTTCCGTGTTGATAGGTTTTCCACGACGAGTTGTGACTGTGTGATGACATGCATGCAGCAAGAGAGGCGGCACGTCAATAATGTGAGCTTGTAGATTAAATGTTTTCGACAGTGCTCGAGCATTTGTGAGAGTTAGTGAGAGAGAGAGAAGAGACCCCGTCACTGGTGCTACTGCCTGCTGGAGCTGCTACTCACTGGACCTCCAGTCATTCAGCGTGCAGCGCGAGGGCCAGTCAGATATGTATCCGCCCTGCAACGCTCATGTATCGGGCTATCGGCCACAAACGTTGTCATGCCATGGACCTCCAATATGTACAAGCGACTTCGGCACTAGCCATTAAGAAAGTATGAATGGACTCCCCCCGAATTTAAATAATTTCGGGTCGGGGAGCCCTCCCGAACCGAAATTAGTTAGGCTCCTTATTAGAGTGTGAATCGACCCTAAGTGTTACCATTTGTAACCGCTAATGGGGATCCTAAGAAACTAAACTAAACTAAACTAAACCCATAATATCTTACATAAAGAATATGATGGACATGGACACTAATGGATAATCTTGGGACATGAGGGACACTATGTATACTGAGGCCTACACCTAAATGTGATCCAGGACCAGGTGAGAACATGAGAGTGAATGGGAGGTATAGGGCAGCTCTCCATACCAAACCTTTTGCCTATCACTGTGTAAAGAGTGTCCTCTACTATCTGTGTGTCTGTCCAGGCAGGCATATTATATTCTACAAGTGATACAGTGATACAGCACACAGTGACTATAATACAGGAGTCTGTCTGCCTGGCTGCCAGTGATCAGTGCATTGTGTGTGCACTGAGACCAGTGAGAGTCCTATCAGTCAGTCTAATATTTGGACTGCAGTGGTATTAATAGCAGCGGATAGAGCAGGGTTTTACCCTCGCTCTGTTTGTCCTGTTTAATTATTGTCTTGAACTCTGGGGAGGTTTGTCACAAATTGTGTGTGCGTGCGTGCGTGCGTGCGTGCGTGCGTGCGTTTGCGTGTGCGTGCATTCTGTGTGCATGTGCACGTGCATGTGAACATGGGCATGTGCATTTGCCATTTGTGCCTGCATGTATGTGCAGAGCAATCATTTTACTGTACAGATAGTTCTACATGTTATGGGGTTTTATGCATAAAAGTTGAAATATTAGGATCAGAGTTTTCTGTTTGTCAAATACAGTATGTGAGTTGGCAAGTAAAAAAACATTGAATTCGATGGCATGAAAAACTCCAAATACCGTCGTGTTCATCACACTTACATTCCTTGGCACTGCATTGTGAGGAACATGGCTTACACAGAGCCAACTGCAAGGGAGAACGCAACTTTATGGCAGTGTCTGAAATGAACGCACCTTTGGATCACAGAGTTCAGGTGTGTGTGTGTGTGTGTGTGTGTGTGTGTGTGTGTGCGTGCGTGCGCGTGCGTGCGTGCGTGCGTGCGTGTGTGCGCGCATGTGTGTTGATACTTAGAATTCTCAGAAATAGACTTTAGGAGGACAATTTTCTTGGTCCTCACAAGAAAATACATATATTTAACGTTTATATTTAGGCTAAAGATCCAGGTTGGGATTAGGCATTCGGGCTAGAGTTATGCCTGATTACACCGGTGTCGCACACGAAAATAGCAGGTCTACAAGCTCACAAGAACGTGACGCAGCGCGACACATTGTGACATTGTAAATCAAAAATGGTAAGAATGGCATTTATAACATTTCCATCTTAAAATATTGATGTCCTCACAAATATAGTAGCCTGTGTGTGTGTGTGTGTGTCACTCACATCAACCTAGAGATACAGCCTGTCAACAGTTTATGAGCTGACAAAACTCACTAAATCACTTTTGAGGGAGAAGGGAGGGGTCTGTCACACATTAGTATGTGAGATCACTGTGTGTGTGTGCGTGCGTGCGTGCGTGCGTGCGTGCGTGCGTGCGTGCGTGCGTTTGAGGAGTGCGTGCGTGCGTGCGTGCGTGCGTGCGTTTGAGGAGTGGCATTCAACGAGCCAAGCTGCACACACGCTGAACACACACGCACGCACGCACACAGACTGTGGTGATGTAATTGACAGTGACAGTGGAGGTGATTTGTTCTGTCCTTGATTGGTTACAGGAACCTGGACACCTCTCAACTTCCTGTCAGCTTCCTGTGAATTTCCTCCCAACCAGAGACATGTTGAACGTATTGATTGATAAGCAGCACCTCAACCCCAAACAGGCAATATACCTCCCACTGCACACACGCACACATGGACATGCACTGTACACACAAGCATGTGTGCATGTTATATGAGATACTTCAATGGTTTCCAGTGGAAATAAGCTTAGTCTTTTCATGGATCTCCTTTTAGTAGACCTTGTACCAGTGAACTGTACCGTCATGAAACTGTACCTTTTCCTATGCAAACTTCTAATAAAGTCTTCAATCAATCAATCAATCAATGCAGACAGACTGCATACACACAACTCAGTCAGGCACACACCCACACGCACGCAGACACACACATACATTCTGATTGATTCAGTCAATGGCTCCAGCACCTGACCACATGTGTCCAATTTTTTTTCTTTTTGCACAATCTACAGCATGACCGATCTTTAACACACAGAGACAGAGTGCACACTCGTTCACGCATGCATGTGCACTTGTGCACACACACACACACACACACACACACACACACACACACACACACACACACACACACACACACACACACACACACACACACAAACACACACAAACAAACAAACACATAAATTCAACATTTCTTCCCCATGTGTAGTGGGAAAGTGTATCTCAGGTCTTTAACTCATAAATATGAAACCGTGATTGACAGGAATGGGCGTACATCCCATATCAGTAACCACTGTAACCATGGTTACAGGAGGCTGGGGAGGGAGAGCAGCCAAACAACAGAAAACACTCTTTAGAAGGTCAAAGGTAAGTTCATCTCTTGGGAGAGCCCTCTCTTCTCTTCTCTTCTCTTCTCTTCTCTTCTCTTCTCTTCTCTTCTCTCCTCAGAGAGTAGAGGTAGGGACTGGAGCCAAACAGCCGCTGGGTGCGTGTGATTCCAGTTCAGGCTGTGAGGAAACGACCTTCATACTGAAATCATCAATGCTGCAGGACTGAGACCATTACCATAAGAATTACCATATTTCTCTGGTGAGGTTTGGCTCGTCTCTTCTCTTTGAAGAAGAGAGAAGAGAAGAGAAGAGGAGAAGAGAGGAGAGGAGAGGAGAAGAGAAGAGAAGAGAAGAGAAGAGAAGAGAAGAGAAGAGAAGAGAAGAGAAGAGAAGAGAAGAGAAGAGAAGAGAAGAGAAGAGAAGGCTCTCCCAAGAGATGAACTCACCTTTGACCTTCTAAAGAGTGTTTTCTGTTGTTTGGCTGCTCTCCCTCCCCAGCCTCCTGTAACCATGGTTACAGTGGTTACTGATATGGAATGTACGCCCATTCCTGTCAATCACTGTTCCATTTTTATGAGTTAAAGACCTGAGATACAGAACAGAACAGAACAGAGGGAGTTAGTTCGTGTTTTTAGAGAATAGATCATTTAGAACCTAACTAATGCCCATTGTTCCTCCCCTATACAATAGGTAGCATTAATGTTGTTGCTACAAAAACCAAAGCAAAACAAAGACAGGAGTCTAAAACAGAGGGAGAGACGAGAACAGAAAGTAGAGAGAAAGGGAGAAAAGAGAGTGCAGGGAAGACAGGAGTGCTGGGGTGTATTCCCACACAGAGGGATAATTTGGATCTATAGCAGATTGGAATGGTTCTATAATCCAAAGCCAAACAACTGTCTTCAGGGTTTATGGTGTGGTCCACCAAACACACTGGTGGTACTCAAAGAGGCAATTGGAAAGCTCCATCCTTATTCATCAACTGCCATATCTGTTAATACCACTATTAATACTGTTAGTGCACTTTGACAGTATTTATATTTATCTTACAATAAATGCGAGAAGTCTGCGGTCGTGTGTTGTGTGTGTTGTGTGTAAAGAATACTGTCTCTACTTTTTTAAACTTCTTTTTGGATCTCTTTAGCTGTCCTGTGTTTCATAACTGTGATATTGCCCATGGCCATGCTACCTGTTTCCCCCCCTGTGGGATCAATTAAGGTCTAGATCCATAAAGGTAAATGTGCCCTTGAGCAAGTGCAACCACATGGATTTGAACCCATCTCCTGCATGGGAAATAAACCATTCACCACTCATTCTAAGAGAATGAGTGAAATTCCCTCCACACTC
>NC_137816.1:18737001-18774501 GCF_963921795.1 Nannobrachium achirus | reverse complement strand
AACAAAATGGCTATTATCTCACTTTCCTCGCAACATAATCGCTAAAATATGCTATAAATATAAAGTGCTAGGAGTGAAAATTAGGAATACAATAATGTAGGGGTGCCTCGGATGAAAAACATATTTATAGTGGTGCCCCGAGCCAAAAACGTTTGGGAACCCCTGATCTACACAGTATAGAAGAAATCATTGTGGTAGTGGAAGTGATTCTCCAAGAGAAAATGTAGTTCAAAGGATATTTTGATTATGACACTCTAACATGATTTGAAATATAAATAAATACAAAATAAAAAACTAAACTTTAAGTAACTTTTAAGTGGTAAGTAGTGATTGTTAGACTACACTAAACAGTACAATCCTCAGTAGTTCATTAATCAGTTTCTATGAGAGGCTGCCAGAGTGGAGCAGGAATCAGAAGGTCACTGGTTTGACCCTTGGCTCGACGAGTGTACAGTACGTAACGTGTCGAAGTGTCCCTAAGCAGGACACTGAACCCCTAACTCCTCTCCATCTCATGCGGTCATCAGAGCCATCTGAGCAGCCATCAGCTGGTTGGAACTGTAAAAGCTACCCCTCCACGGGGACCAGAAAATACACCCCCTTAACTTTCCTTTACCGTACGAGCCCATTTGATTAGATTTGTACACTTTAGCTACAGTAAGTGATTGATAGTTATGAAACCAAATGGACCATTACGAGGCTTTAATTCAGAGTGTCCATTTGGTTAGATATGAACACTCTCGCAGAGTGTGTACAGTATGTTCCCAGCAGCATCCGTCAGTGAGGCAGTTTTTCAGGCCAGTTTATGAACTGTATTCAACACTATATGGAATAAAGACCTCCTGGCGTGCATTGTACATAATTCAGTGTCTCGCTTAATCAAATGTACTCAAGAGTGCAGTGTACTGTCTTGGCTGAACAGTGTGTCAGGGTGACACTTCACTGACCTTTGCAGAGTCAACATGGGAGATGTGACTGTATTGTTGCTGTGAATAATGTGTGTCTGAGGTCTTATCAGGGCTCAGTGGACTGCAGGTCTCAGCACTATCAGCTTTATAGCTGCAGTACAGGGACTTGGCCGCCAAGTTTTATTGTTCTCGTTGTTTCACTGAACTCAACTGTGGACAGAAACTTGTTCATCACTGGGAAGACAAATTTAAACTCATCAGGGTGAAATCAGGAAATCTGGAACAACTGTTACAACTTCAACTTCTGTGCTGAATTTCAGGTTGCAGAAATTCTGTTTTGCTAAAATTGTCATGCTAATTTAACATTTGCATGGTTTCAGTGAGCTGTAATTATCACAAACAACAAACATCTAAAGTAACTTAACTATCTCTACTCCCAATAGGACAAATTAATTCAACGTAAAAAACTATATTTAAAATAACAGAAAATCACATTTCTGTAACCACATTAACCCTAACATCCCTAATTTGCATAGACTAAAAGTACTTAATTCCTACATGAAATCCTGAAAAGTTCAAATGATGGGTCAGACCTCAAGAACTTGGCTTTATGGATGTAACATCTCCACAGTCAAATTAATGTTGACAATTCGCTGAAGTTTATGGTTTTTGTTTTCATACTATAATACTACATCCTTATTCCAGCTTAACTGAATGATTGGTTTGAGTGTGAAAATAGTTCTCACATTTCAGCCAGAATCCTCATGTGTACATGTGTGGTAAATTATAAAATAGGCAATATTTTATATACATTCTGATATCCACAAATCTAGTGTCAAATGTGTTGGTGGAATAAATACAGTAGAGTTGTGACTTATAATATTTATTCCTTATTATTTAGGTAGGTGCCATTTCTCTCTCTCTCTCTCTCTCTCTCTCTCTCTCTCTCTCTCTCTCTCGTAGTGGCATTATAATCAGTGTTCATTCTTTCAGCAAATTTTGATTTATCTTAGTCTTAGTCTTTTGAATAACACACAATTTAGTCTTAGTCCTGTCTTGGTCTTCTGAAATAGATTTTGTCTAGTCTAGTCTTAGTCGACTAAATATAAAAACATTTTAGTCTTAGTCTTTTGGGATTAGTTTTAGACTTTTAGTCTTTGTCTTTTAGGATTAATATAACCACATACTTCTGAATAAGTCATTGTCTTCTGCTGCCTGTTATTTGGTCAAAATAAACCATACATAAAAGATGTAACAGAACAATGCTCCGGTGCTGTTAATATAGTGATGTTTCATTTTGTGGAGGAAGAAATTATGGATGAAGCATAATTGTGCTGCCATAAGAACCATTAGTACGAAAGTACGAAACGGATTCTGGAGCTCTGACATATTCTTTTATCCTCTTTTAAAATAGCAGATATACAAGCTCACTGTGTGTCACATGGTGCCAATTTTCTTTTTTTTTGCGCTTTTTAAGCACACATTTTCTCTTCAGAGGGTCCTTGCCCTAGCACAAAACATTTTCAGATGGGGGGTCCCCGGCCAAATACATATCATTTTGGGGGTCCTTGGCATGAAGAAGTTTGAAAACTACCGATATAGAAGGCATTTGTGGAATCGGCCTCAGGTCTTAATGGGTTAAAGGTTCAGTAGGCCTAGTGTGTGTTTGCTGTGAGGTTGAGGGAGTTGTACCATTAACCTGCCGTGTACCGAGTCTCCACCCTGCTCTCTCTCTGTTTGAACAAGGGTTAAATAAGCCGTTTTCAGTGAGTCAGCTCAGAGAACAGGCTGACATAAAAATAGACTTTGGCCTGGCCCTCACCTAGTGACGGAATGATCTTAGGGTGAGCGAGACTATTGTTGCTAGGTGGGTGATTCAGGCTCACTGCGGTTTCATAATGCTGACTGTAGAGAGGTCACTACTACATTCCATTCCTGTCAGATTAACTTCAAACTGTGCTTAGTGTTTCAACTGGATGATAATTTGATCGGGGGAAAAAAAACTACCTTCAATTCTAAACTCCACTAGAAATGTACTCTGTTCTGTACTGGAGGCTATGTCAATATGAACTGCTGTGTTGTAATTATGTGAAGCTAGAGATCAACCAAGTCAAATTCCTTGTGTAAATCCACTTAGTCAGAACTGATTCAGGTTATAGAAAACAGGGTTCTCTCTTCTACAACCCAGTGATGATAACGGAGCAAATGTTATTCATTTTATAAAGTGAACACAATGCTGAATAACGACCAATGACGGCAGTTCAACTTTTGTACTCAATTTTAATTTACAATGCACGTTTCCCCAATATACTCTTATAAAAAAAGCAAGTCACAGCTAAAAGAGAGAAATGCTGCCCAGCAACATTCATACCAAAGCAAAAATATGCCCTATATCCATGGAAGTTGCTATTGCAATGTCATTTTATGGATAAAATTGGGTTTTGGCTTCATGTCAAATTGTGTGCATTTTTTTACTCTGACAAAGATGCTGCAAACCTGCATAATGTTTGACAAAATGCTTTCAATATGTCATATTGTACAATTTCCCATCTTTAGAGTATAACATTCCAACTGTGTGCCCCACATGCAAACTTTCAAACATGCTGCTCTTTCGCTGAAGTAGTAGAAAATAAAATTAAGGGGAAAAAACCTAGTGGAAAAGGTTTTCTGGAAAGCTGTTAAGACTGCCAGGCACGTCTGTTAGAAAAGGTTCAAAGTACACCACTCCAAACAAAGACTGACTCTAGATAGAATTTCATCCAAATATCAGTGAATTAAATTCACTGATATTTATAACACACACACAAAAAATGTCAATAAATAGGTTACCTGAAAGCAGTGATCACTATTAGGCAAAGGTTTCTAATGCTATTTTTTGAACTTCCTTAAATCAAAAAAAAAAAAAGAAGAAAAAAAAAAAGCTATGAACTCATCCCTACATCCATAATTCACATTTAAAGCTATGTTCAGACTGGCAGCCCAAATCCCGTTTTTGGATTGGTTGAATGATTGGTGTCACGAACACACACACAAAGAAAAGTTGATTTATGCGTATCAGATTTGAGCCTGGACACTTATGCTTTGTAACAGGACGGTGTCACTCACCACAAATAGCAGATCTACAAGTTCAATTGTGAGCTTGTATCTCTATTTTCTTTTAGCGTGGCGCCATCGTACGACAGAGCACGCCTATGTTGTTACCACAGCAACTAATGCAGAAAGGTCGACAATATCTGAATACACACATGTGATGCGACAGTCAGTCAGTCATAAAGATCAGATTTGCCTGCAGTCTGAACAAAGCCTTAGTTAATTGGAATGAAAACCCATTTAAGTCTAGAGTCACTCCTCAGTCTGAACAGACACAAACATCATCCCAGTGGGATTTGAACCCTCCTACACAGACGATCCCAACAGCACCACACCTCGCCCTAGCGAGGCTGCAGGCAATCACCAAGCCTACAAACACCACCGCACAGGTAAATACAAGAACACACAGCCAGTCACGTCTCAGCCCGTCTATCCACCGTGGTACGGGGGTGGCGGTGCTCCGTTAATTAGCGCCGTGGCTAACGAGACAGATGCAGCTTAGAAAATGATACCATAATGGGCCTCCGACCACGTGGAAAAGACAAGGTGGGAGGGGATGAGAGAAGACACGTAGAAATGTACATTTTACACATTAGCCCCTAAATCCAAGACTCTTAATCCAGAGCGCCTGAGTGACGAGTGAGTGGATAATAATGGGGAGAGGGACTGGTGTGTTGCTGAAATGCACACTTTTGATAGACTGTGTGCAGAGAACAGGATTAACCACATGAACCCTAGCGGGCCTATTCTGGGGCGAGCATTCAACAAAAATAGTCTACCACCTCACAACGCTTGTAGATCGGCCAAGAGATTTTTTCTTGAAGGGGGCAAAAAAAAACAAAAAACAAACAAACAGAAGTTGTGTACATAGGGTCTAAATGGCTATGGCTGTGGCATTTTAGTATGAACACACAGGGTCACCGGGACAGCATGACCAGAAAATGGGTATGCATTTTAACATAGCAAAGGTCTAGCAAGGAAAACCTCTGGTAGACAGAAAGACACATGGACAGCACACAGTGGGTTAGTATGACTGTCTCCATCTGTCTGTCTCCTGGGTTTTTGCCTGAATCAGAGGATTAACGTGGAGCGAGGATGTGGTTTTGATGCCACCACGAAACGTTCTACTTGTAATACCTGCCGAGTGCTGAGATTAGCCTGTGGTGTCTGCCTCTGGGGCCCTCCTAAACCACACACACCTTATCCACAAACACAAACATCTGTCTGGGTCTAGGATGCAGGCTTGGAGAGTGTGCGTGTGTGTGAGGTGAGATAAATACAGCACAGACATCTCTGCTTCACACCCACCGTCTGCCCTTTTACATAAGAGCTTCAAGAATGAATCATTCCGCTCAGTTAAGACATACAACATACATGAACAGATTGTATACATCAAAATATGGAAAACAGTCCCTACGTTACCCATAATGTGTTAAAAAACATCTAAAAATGTAGTGAACATACTTAGTCTTAAAGTGATAAAACTATTTTTATCAAAGCTTTTTGGTGCAAAGACACAAAAAGACCTGAAAAATGAACTAACAATAATTAGAAAAGTTCAAATACACATCTCACCAGTTATAATTATATAATTTTACATCTCTAGTTCCACTGGAACATTTCTGGGATGCCATAATTTATTGATAAACCTTCAGGATGGGTCAAATTGAACCAAACATCTGTGATGATAACGATACACTCTCTCCTGTAACATCTAAACCAGCTTTAATATATACACATGAACTGAATGGAACACAGTGCCTTTTCATTTCAATTACCAACTGCTTGCTTTTTACTGGACAGGACAAACATCTATTTAAAAGAGATGGTGAATACAGTTGGGTCCATGGGTTAATAGTCTGAATCATTTATGTGAGCAAATGTGAACACACAAAAAGAGTAAAAAAGAAATGAAAGAAATAACGATTTTGAGGGTACATATCTGAGAAGGGAATGGAGCAATTCTCCAAAATGATGATAGTGAGGTGGTCAGCCACCCAACAACAACAACAAACAGCAAAGCAAACATAAGTATAACCTTATTATAATTAAGGTTTTTGATGAATGATAACTTCTTTGTTGGTCATTGTTGTTGCTGTTGTTGACCTCATCAGAAACTGCTGCTGTTGTTTTTGTTAATTGTTGTTGTTGACAGTGTCCTCATCATTGGCCATTACTGTTATTGTTGTTGGAGGATGCGGGGCTGGTGCCCTCGTTGATCCCACCCCCAGACGGCTGGGGGGCGTGTTCAGCCAGGTTGTGGGCGTGTTCCAAGAAGAGGTCTTTGAGCACACTCAGTTCCTTGCTGAGGAGTTTGATTTTGGCCTCCAGTCGTTCGTTCTCCTCCTTGAGCTCGTTGACTCTCGCCTGAGTGTCCTGAGCTTTTTGTTTAGACCTCATGCGACTCTTCTTCACCGCCAGGTTGTTCCTCTCCCTGCGCTGGCGGTACTCATCACTGTCCTTCTCTGCGTGAGGCTTCTTCATCTTGCTGGGAGGTACTGCCTTCCCTCCTCCTCCTCCGTTAGCCAACGGTGGTGGGTTAACCGGCACCAGCTGGGGCACCTGCCAGAGGATAAGAAATTATATATTATAATTATGAATTATTATTATTATTATATTAAGAGCTGGTCCACACACACTCCCATTTTTCTCCTATACACATTTATCGTGGGGGAACAACTGACCAAGTAATAATAAAGCAAATGTCAAAGTGCTACATTAAAAGGAAGGACAAAAACATTTAAAGGATTACAATAATAATACAATGAAATTAAATGAATACATTCAGATCAGTGATCAGACTAACCAATCAGCATTGGCCTGGCTTGGAAATTCTACCCTGAAGTCCATACTCCATAGAGCTACATGGAGTTGATACAGTTGATCTTACTATTCCTTTTAAATAAACATACCTGGCAATGTTTATTTATTCATGGGGTTATGTGAAGGATATTATCAAAAGATTTGCATATTGTGAGGACAATGAGATGTTTTCTTTATGCTGTTTACCGAACAAAATCAAAATACAGATGAACGTATCCTGTGGATCAAGCTCCGTTGCAGACAGGCCCTGTGCCCGCGCCTGGAAAGAGCAAGATGATGGCACAACTTCTTATACCATGTTTGGATCGCGGATTCGCAAACACATTTTTATGGGTTGCGAGTAAATATCTATTTATTTCGTTTCCTACCTTTACAAATATATATTATTTCAAAAAGTTTAAACAAAAGAAATCGCAACTTTACAAAACGATTCCAAAATTTTACAAAAGTATTATATAAATAAAATGGTATACCGTAATCTTATAATTTCCATAAATACATCTACAAAAGCTTGTGGATCTGCTATTTTTGCTAGTTTGCCTGGCAAACATCTAATTTCTCTTTTGGGTCTTGAGCTAAAAAGTTTGGGAACCACTACTCTAGATATCTCATAGACGACTAGATGACTGACATGACAGGCTGGCCACATGAAGTCCCAGATCCACATTGGAACCAACCAAGCCGTTCCCATGTGGATCCTGAGATCCATATGATTGGGCTGTCCTCGACGCAGGATTTATCAAGTCGACTCGAGTCGCGGGGGTTAATCCGACGCGTCAACGAATCGTTTATGTAAAAAAAAAAACACGTCAACGTAATACAATAAAACAGCAATATGTTTTAAGCCTTTAAAGTGAATTAGATCCATGAACTACCGTGCATATTGAGACATGATAGCGGTGGACAGTGACACTGGACATTAATGACGATAAGATTGCGTCCAGCCGTGCGTAATTGTGAATTGTGGAGCAGAGTAGAACGGGGGAGAGAATAATGCATCTCTTTGACAGCATGTCATGTATTATTTCCACAAGTTGTATTTTCTCAGAGCAAAGCGCTGCTGTATCAAAAGAGCTATGTTGCCGATCTGGTGCGAGATAATAAAAAGAAAACAGTTCGCCCGTCGCTATTCCTCAGCCTGAGTCCAACCACCACACACCCACGGCAGTGAAAGTGAAAGCGCGTCGCGCTGGCTCTGCTGCTTCTTTGGCCAGCTCTCAAGTAGAATAACAACACGTCGACGCATTTCCTCTCCAAGCAGTTAACTTCAAAATAAGAGCTCCCTGTCATATGATCAAGGCAACTTTCTAACCCTAACCCTAACCCTTTATTTTTAAGTCTAGTTTACAAGTAGTAGGAAGTATGGACTCAATAAGAATTACATGACAGTTACAGTCCAGCGCTCTCATACCGCACCACAGTAACTGGTGTGATAAAAAAATATATATATTTTTGACGGCTCGACTCAAACAATTGGCGTCGATTCCGGGTGCTTAAAACGACGCGTCGATTCGTCAAAGCACCAACTCACGTTGTCTAACATTGCAATGGTGATTGTGGGGCCCTTGGTGAACGAACAGTGTATGGGTGTTGGGGGCATCATTTGCCTTGGAATGTTTTCAGAGGGCTAGCTAAAGATGCTAGTTTAGAGTGAAATCACTATTTGTGACCCAATGTGAGACCTTTACATTTGGTACAAATCCCTCCACGGCACAATGAAGACCTTTATAACGGTGACTAAGGCTGGGATGGTATAGATTCTTTCTTATCGCAGTGAAAAGGTGCGTTTTTATTGGACTATGTCCATTGTCTCTAAATGAAGCACTTATACTGTAGCTATCAGCTGTAGCCCACATCTTTTCAGAGCAGCGCTACTGTATAGAGCTAAATCCTTTAAAAACCCAACATGACAAAACGAAATGCAGAGATAAAAACAAAAACAAGAACTGAGTGTTGACGTTGAATGCATCATGCCCAGACAGGCTCTCACTTTACCTTGGAGCTCTCCCCTGAAAGTAAAGTGACCCAAGGTTTGTTTTTCCTTATGATGAAAAACAGTCAATGATGACAACTAAACTATGATAATTGTGTTTATGGCAAACTTACATTTCATATTGCACACCATATGCACTCCTGTAACAAGAGGTTACTGTGTCAAGTTACAGGAAAGCACATGGGCGAGTGCACGCATCCACCTGGATGACGCCAGACTGCTGGGCGAGCGCTGGTGCTTTGGCATGGGATCAACTTTGACCCAAAAAATACACAGACCAGGTTGGTTGTTTATGTTGGACAAACTGTGACCAAACTGTGGTCATATTTTCTCAAATATGAAGATGACTGACGTCTGACATCATAGATGTCTGATGTCATAGACGTCACAATGTGTCCATATAGTCGCGGGCGTTAGGGAGGTAACATGGCCATTTCGTGCTATATTAGTCTAAAAGCGCCAAATTTCGCACAGATGTAGCCCAGGGCATGCTCTAATGATTTAGCTAGGGCGCCCGAGTCGGCAACCTTCGGGGTCGCCACAGCGGCCAAATCAAGTTGGGCTCCCATCGACTTTCTATACAGGAGGAAAATACCCTGAAAAAATATATATTTTTATTTTAGTATTTAATTAGGATGTGAGGGGTCTAACTAGGGGTTGTCATGATGCTGAATCCATTGCAAGCATTTGTTTTGCACAAAAAACTATTCCTTGGGCTATAAATGGCCCCAGAAAACGTCATCACTTTTCACTGTTTTGTGGGCATTTTCTTGGGCCATTTATAGCCCAAGGAATGTTTTTTGTGCAAAACAAATGCTTGCAATGGAACCCCTAGTTAGACCCCTCACATCCTACTTAAAGCAGATTCTTTTCTGAGTATTTAATAGAAAGTCGATGGGAGCCCAACTTGATTTGGCCGCTGTGGCGACCCCGAAGGTCACCGACTCGGGCACACTAGCTAAATCATTAGAACATGCCCTGGGATACATCTGTGCAAAATGTGGCGCTTTTAGACTAATATAGCAAAATATCCCTAACGCCCCCGACTATATATGGGCATTCCCAAGGGACAAGGACGGTATTGCATCAGTGATCTGATGTCATCAATGTGTTCTGACTAGTGATGCCGCAATACGATATATGTATCGCATATCAGGAGTGATACGAGTAAAAAACAATTATCGTATCGGAATTCAGCTAAAATGACTGATAAAACGCTCCGATACAAGCACTCCATTCCAGGAGTCTGCTCCAGTGACAGAAAGCAGCATGTCAGTTTTTTGTATTAGCAAAGCCAGCAGACCCAACAGCCCAGTGCAAAACTTGCGAAAAAGACAACCACACACTGGCTCCCAACGTTTGAAAAGCGTGAAAAACGTTATATGTGGCATTCATGCAGAGTTATCATTAGCAGCTAGCTTAGCCACCGACTGACTGCCCACGGTTTCGGTACAGTAAAAAAAAAAAAAAGAAAAAAAAAATCCAAAGATTTCAGTTTATTTAACTTAAAATATCTGTAAAGTAATTACAGGGTTCCTGCACCATTTTAAAAGTAAAATTTAAGACTTTTTAAGACCTTTTTAAGACCTCAACAAATGTAATTTAAGACCCAAATCGCCCTCCCGGGCCGTTCGCCCTACCTCGCGCTCACCGCGCTGACGGTGGAGATGACGGAGGCGCGGCATCTCAGGCGACCTTGATCCACGTGAGACACTGCCGAGCGAAGCTAAAGCAAGCGAGTAGCCATGTCGAGCGTTGCGAAGGTCGCATGAGCCAACTCAGCGCCGTCCGAGTTATGTCACGATAGGGACAGAATAGTAAATAATTTCAACCCCAATTATCATTACGCTTGATAGACACCCAGGGCGAACGGCTGGGAGGGAGAACAACAACTTGGGGATTGTGTGTGTATTCGGACAGCAGGTGGGTCAGCAGACCACCGTCACCGTGGCCTGTCACCATTATTCAGAATTGGAGATGCACAATATTGTCTTTTGAAACCATAAACCCAGCTTCTGCAGTGAATTACAACTACAAGATGCTGTATTTACTGACTCATACATACAAACAGCAAAATGTTGGGAAAAAAATAAATTAAATATTAATATACAATAAAAATATAATAAAGCCTATGATATACAGATCCAAATAGCCAAGTTAGGGACTTGTCTTAGAAGACAGGCATACATCACAGCTGAGAATGCCACCCCTCAATGTTAATCTCAGACAGTCTGAGATCACCATAACAAAGGAAATTAAATCTACTATGTTCAAGTTAGAGGGTTGGTTGAGTTCCTTTATTTGGAATGGGAGGAAGCCTCGCCTGAGAATGGCCAAGCTTCAGATGGCCGGTGCGGATGGTGGTCTAGATCTGCCTAATATTAGGCTTTACCAACTGGCTGCACATCTCAGGGTGCTTACTGGCTGGCGTATTCCTGACCCATCTTCAATTTGGCTTGATATTGAATCCTCTCAATCTAGATGCTCACTTTGGAACTTATTGTTTATCAAAGACTTTAATCTGTGAAGGAACTATGTTCTAACCCCATCTCACTGTGTTCAATTAGGGCCTGGAGGGCTACACGTTCTATCGAGAACCGTTCTAAACTAACATCTCCTCTTACTCCAGTAGTGGGTAATCCCGACTTTAAGCCAGGTTATGAGGATGGGGGGTTCGAGGTCTGGCGGGCACAGGGCATCAGGAAGCTCGGAGATCCATTTAAAGGTCCAATTTTGATGTCCTTCGCACAGCTGCAGCAGCGTTTTGGTTTATTGAGACCTGAACTTTTTAGGTATTTCCAAATCAGAGCTTTTATTACTAAAGACACCTCACTGTTAACCAATTGTTCGGCTTCACAGGTGGAAAGTACTCTTTCTCTCCGATTGGCTAAAAACCTTATCTCTATTTTCTACCAAGTTCTGAATTCAAATTCCTCCACAAACTCCCATGCTGTCAAACAGCTATGGGAGAAAGATTTCAACATATCTATCGATAATGCTGATTGGAATGAAATGTGGACGTACGCAAAGGAGATTTCTGTCTGCAATCGGACTAAATCCATACAGTACCGCATATTACATCGTATACATATAACTTCTGTCCTTAAAAACAAAATGGATCCTAGTGTGTCCCCACTTTGCCTCAAATGCAAAACAGAAATTGGTAATTACGTTCATTGTCTCTGGTCATGTGTGAAGCTCCAGAACTACTGGTCTGATGTCGTAACAGAACTGTCAACCATTTTCGGTGTCCCCATAGAACCAAACCCCTTGTGTCTTATACTTGGTCTCCCAGATGGTCATATTGTCAATGCCAATCATAAGAGGCTATTCAATGTGTTAACGTTCGCTGCCAGGAAGAATATTCTCCTATTTTGGATCAAGGATGTTGCTCCTTCCAAAAAGTCATGGCACAATATTATAATGGAATGTATTCCTTGTGAATACATAACATGTATGTTACACTCCAAGATAGACGCCTTCTATAAAATCTGGGACCCCTACTTAAGATTTATCGGGCCCACACTGTCTGCTGCTGTGCTTAAAGGGTTCCCATGTCGGCCTTGACTTCTATCTGTCGCTGTTTCACTTGTCTTGAAGTTTCTTGACTGGTGCTGAACTGTGCTCAGTGAATCTAGTTCCGATCTGGTTCGGGTGCCTGCCTTCTCCATTCTGAGGGGGTCGTGGGGGGGCTGGGGATTGTGTGCTTCGCTCATCATGTATTAATCTTATTGCCTGAGCTTGTTATGTTTATTCTTTTGTTTTTGTTGTTTCAGTTTGTTTGTCTATTTTTCCTTTTCTTGTATAGTGTTGTGTGTTGTATAGTGTGTTGTTGTCCAAATAATGTATGTTTGAAAAATTAATAAACATATTATTCAAAAAAAAAAATCTACTACCCAGATCAGTGCATGTAATCATAGTGAGATATCCACTTAAGTAGTGAATATTAGTAGGCCTATACATATGGGTCTAACATTGCTTCAGTTATTAAATCAAATTCTGTACACCTACTTCTGGCGTTTTAATTGCTGAAATTGTACCCATCCTTTTCCAATGCAAGTAAAGCAAGTATAATAAAATTATCAAAATCAGAGTTCCATATGCACCCCCAAAAATCTCCTGAATTCTGACTGTCTAATGTTGGCAACCCTGGTCACTGAGTTAAATTATTATATTACTGATCGTGAACGGTACTGAGAGAGAGGGGATACACGGTGTATTGATGAGCGTGTAGAACGTAAAAACGCTCGGTACAACAGCTGTTGTAAATCACAGATGATTGGTGGATTCTCCTCTTTGAAAACGGGCTGACTAATGACTTTATGACTGTCAGCTACTCAGCTTCATTCGGTCTCACAGGCAGAAGAAGGAATGTGACAATATAGCCTTAGCATGTAGCTCGGCTAGCTAATTCCACATGGTTGAGGAAAATCAACAAACATCGATTACCGGGTATGTTACATCCCCGCATCAATGCAGAATCGCGCACGGCCGCATCGCGAATTGTCTTAATCTAAAACTTTTTAAGAAGTCCATCCACAGCCCACAAGCACATCTCCACTACACGCCAAATGTGTTTACTTGTATGCTCTCGTCTGTGCTCACTGCTCACTCACATACAGTGTGAGAGCGCTACATAACTAGGGAGGGCAGTTGATGTGACGGGAGGCTAGGGGAAAGGAGCGCTTGTTTTGTTAAAAAACAAAACTACCCTCTTCTCCATCCACATACATCACCACAGTACTGACAAAACGGGCGGAGCCGAGAACAACAAGCAAGCTCCTCTTCCCACTGACTGCTGCTCGCTTCAGCCTGTTAGCGGTCTCTCGTCGTCTAATATTAATAAATCAAATAAACGAATCAAATGAATACGTACAAATGTTTATGGCTTAATTGTCCCATGAGCCTTAAAAACATCATCTTCAAATTTAATGCCTACGGTCAAATTTAAGACCTTTTAAGACCTTAAATTCACGATTTTTTATTTAAGACTATTTAAGACTTTTTAAGGACCCGCGGGAACCCTGAATTAATGTAATTGTTTTCCTATTCAGACACATACTGTATTTTCTGCCTTTCATTATTTTCAAGGAAAAAAAACTTATATCCCTTTATTTGATGCCTTCCATTATTATGCTCAAGGGGGGAAAAACACCTCATGTCATTTTGCCTCACGTGTGGAGAGCATGGTGGACAGAGAGGAGAGGGGAGATCTGTTGCAAAGAAAACTAAACTTTACAAAGGTTTAGTTTACAGCAATTATACATCAACATTTAATCTCTGCATAAAGATTTAAGGATGCTATGCTTATAATGATTGCAAGAAGAGCTGTTATCTGTCACAGAGTATTTTGTTGGAACTGACATAACTTTTAATGAGCTCCTAGTGACTGGAGAGCGTTAGGTAGAGCCAACGTTAGGTAGAGCCAAATCAATCTGCTAATTTATTAATGAGATAGTGTCGCCTGCCGAATATGGACAATCTACAGGCTCCCTAGTACGTGCCATCATGCTTGTGGATCTGCTGTTTTTGGCGAGTAACATCAGCCGGATTCACTCGCGGATCACGGACAACTCCGCCAGTCATTAATGTATTTATTTTTGACCAAAGAATTGCGATCCATAAAGGCATATTGAACCGTGCAGGGTGTACCGTACAGTTCAGTTTTAAACCGTAAAGGCCTGTCCATACTTTGAAACCGCCCTTTTCCGTCAAAAGGTCCGGTTCGACTTAGGGCTGTCCTCGACTCAGGATTTTTGAAGTCGACTCGACTCGAGGGGTTCATTCCGACGCGTCGACGAATCGTTTTATAGTCTACTTTGTGTAAAAAAAAAGAAAATGTTGCTTTAAACCACGTCAACATAATACAATAATACATTAAGATGAATTGAATACACAGTGTTTTTGGTGATATCGGTGCGCGAGCACAAACGTTATCTGCATATCAGTGTACAACACACCGAACAAATAAAACTTCTCCGCTGTTCAACTCTGCCCCGTCTCGGCAGCGTGCAGTAGAGATGAGACATTCGCGAACGATTCCGCTCTCTTGAACGGCTCTTTTAAATGAACGATGGGATCCAGTCCGCAGTCGCGGGACAGAGGATCATAGACAGGGGGAGGCACAGCTCCCAGCTAGAGCCAGCAGTGTGTGGACATGTCACGGACGCAAACACAGCGAAACAAACAGGATTACAACACTGGAACAATTCAGAAGCACCCTAATTAGAAAATGTAACTAGTAGCCTACACTTGCGTATGTTAATTTGACTTTAGTAGATTGTTTACTTCGTGGACGTGCGTTTGTGCTGTGGCAGGTTATTTAATATGGGATTTTGACAGCGTGCTTCAGCTCTCCTCCCGGCTCCGAATGTTTTAACGAAGCGGCGGTTCTGGCCGTTCCGTCTCACTTTCACCCCTACGCTGGTGCGAGACAATGAATGACTGTTCGCCAATTGGAAGTACATGACACCAGTCCAGATGCACCGCAGTAGTAGGCTAACTGGTGATATAAAAAATATATATATTTTCGACTCCTCGACTCAAACAATTGGCGTCGATTCCCGGGGCTTAAAACGACGCGTCGATTTGTCGATTTTTAGAGGACAGGGCTAGTTCGACTACAAAATGACGTCACTCGCGACTTCTGAAAAGCATTAGACCGAATGAGAGTTCAGAAATTTGCATGTCGGAAAGTCCAACTCGGACAGGCCACCCTAGTGTCTACTAGCAGGCGGCAGCAGGGGCCAGGGGCGGAGAAAAAAACAACGTCATAATGGAAAGGGAGCAGTTTACAAGCTCTCAACATGTCATGTTGCAAGGCGTTGTGGGCTTGTAGATCATCTATTTTCATAAAAATATCACTTGATCAATCTTTTTTTAACATTCCAGACTACAAAATCAGAAATAAATAGTAAAGTTATAAAAGTGTGCTGCCTGCCAGATAGACATCATAGAAAGACCTAAAATATGTGCTGTATCGTCTCGATCGATTTCGGAATCGTATCGATTTAGATGCTGCCATATCGTATATATCGTATCGAAGGTGAAAAATCTATATCGCAGTATCACTAGTTCTGACACCATTGTGATGTAAGAACAAGGTCAGCTATCTCCTTCTGCTGAGCTGGGATGAGGTGTCACGCACTGTGACGTACGCCCAGGATCTGCAGGTTTCTATAGTAAATGCGACCTACGGTCGCAATAAGACATAACTTCCTAAACAAGATAGTGAGCACTATTATTCTGTCACAAGAAATGTGCACTAAAAACAAAAACATCATATTCTACAACAGGTCTATTCTGCAGCCATTAATCATGTTCAAGTAAGGATAGGCGATAAAACAATCTTGACAGTGGATCACAGTTATATTTCCGTCAAACGATGATAAACTTTGGCCATTAATACTCAATAGGAATAGATCTAAAAGCCCATCATAGCAGAAATAAATGCAACAGCCAGTCAGACAGCATTTCTTTCTGTCTTGCTCATCAAGTACATGCCCATTTCCTACTGTGATGCACTATTTACTTTGAAGTGAAGAAACAGTGGAACAGAAGGGAAAGCAATGAGGGTGAAAGTGCATTCGTATTATTCTCCAACAGCGATGAAATTATTGATACAAAAGGCTACTCGACGTCCATTAGACAGAAGTGGATGGATATCTCAAAAGTGACACAAAAGATGACTGCTAAGGCGGCCTGCAAAATATGCCATCAGTGGCAGTGCCAACCAAAACAGGAAACACAAATCATTTCCATTACAGGCACCATCCTAGAGACCACACTCAGTATGAAAATGTAAATGGTAAAATGTGGGCTCAAATTCCAGCTACAGGTTTTTCAGAGTACAGTACCACCACAACAACAATCAACCGCATCGTCTTTTTCAGCCATTCCTCTACATGGGAATGACAGACCTGCCAACCCTGGGAATTTTTTTGAGTACTCATGCGTGGGCACTTCGTGCCCGCGAGGCGCCCGCAGCGCCCGCGGTGCAAATTTTGCGGTTTCGCTGTGCATCGACTCGCACGACACCACGGCCATTCTCCGTATCATCTTCTTTATACATTAATCTGATTAATATCACTGTTATGTATCCGAACAATAACTCGTTGGCGTCGCTGTGAGATGCATGCATGCTGAAACTAAACCAAAACCACCTTCTTATAACTCTATGACCAAAACAAACAGACTCCGTCCGCCAATCGGTTAAATTCTTCTTCTGTCGACAAAACGAGCATCGCTTCCGTTCTAGTGCTCCCCAGCGCCATGCACCCCATTCGCACACCATTCATGTGGTGCCTGGGAGGAACTACACGGGACAGAGCAAAAATGTTCGCCTCACTTTGAGCCACAACACCATGTACAACACTGATGCAGAATGTGGACCCCCGAAAATGCGTAGCCGTTAGAGGAGTTTGTGTACCTGCGTACAGAGACTAAAAATGCGTGCTTACTACGCAAAATGCGTACAGGTTGGCAGGTCTGGAATGATCAGAAAGTAGTGTATAACCAGTGCAGTTTCTTACTTTATAGCAAAATATATGATGCCCCTGAGCTGCCTTTGTTTATACACCATTTATAAACAACATGGTTGTTGATTTTACCATGGACACGCAATGTCGGAATAAGCCAATGGTTGTATTACTTGTCACAACTCTGTGATCACAGGAATAGACCGTTTGTCAGCCTTCTGATTGGTCCCTGAGACTCCCTGACTGGCCAACCAGAAAAAATCATTCACTTTTTGCTATCGGGGGTGGAGTTGTGCAGTGAGAGAATGTTGCTTCAGGCTTTCAACAACGGTCCGCTCTGCGCGGCACGGAGAGCGTGCAGTACGGCGGCGCGAGGTGATAGCGATTTCGCTCATTATAATGAACTAGTCCTTACCCGTTCAAAGATATGAGCTCTGAAATGATGTGCAGTGTGTGGGTTATGGGATGTGCACTGTGCACACAGTATTTGAGGGATGGAAAGTAACTTTAACTGGTGCTTGCATGATAATATGTAGGAGCATCCATGTAAGAAATACCCGTTTCGTTTAATGGCTACAGAGATACTGTGTACCGATCTGCATGATTTTTGGACAAAATCTGTAACAGGGCCAGACAGCAATGGGGATTCTGTCCCACTGGGATTAAACAAATTAAAACATATATTTTCGTGGGAAACCCCCTGTTTTGCAATTTAACTACTGTAACTTTGACTTCCCTTTTTATTAATATCACCTAGATGTTTTTCCTTTGGTACTTTAAATTGCAATAATGAGGCAATGAAAATACCCTCTCCCCCCATTCACTGCCACTATAAAAACAATCTGCCCAGGGTCATTTGTACCACCATAGTAACAGGGCAGAATGGGGCGGGATTTGCAAATGAGAGAATTGTAGGATTAAGTGGAGCATCAGACTGGAGCTTCAGACACATTTTTTTACTTGATTCATCACCCACAAAACTGGCTAGTACTAGTTTACTTTTTCAAACTGTATTAATTCCTTAAACTCAGTACAGAAAACTAATGAGCAAGCTAAAATGTAAATACTTTTAAGAAGAAATATGCAAAGAATATCTCCAGAGATGACCAGACCAGAATCTGTCATGGAAACTAATGTAATAATAATACTACAGTCATCTCACCTGCTGTAGGCCTCCGATCACTGGGTGGAGAGACGGCGACGAGGCAGCAGTTACGACGACAGCAGTAGCACCAGTGGGCGGGGCTCCGGCAGTGTGAATGACGTGGTTCTGGATGACACTCACACCGTTGTGATCCGATTGGTTGGTGTGTTTAGGCTGCTGCTGCGAAGGCCTGCTCATTTGGTTCCAATGTGAACTGTGACTGGCCGACCAACCGTATGGAACGGGGGTGGGTGGGGTGCTTGGGTGAAGCTATCCAAGCTGATGGTGAAGGCTCGGGTTGATTTCGTGGGAGATCCTCCTAATTGACAGATCTCCCGTAGGGACAACAGATTCTGGAATCTAGTGAGGTGAGAATGAGAAACAGTCTTTTAATACCGTGTTTAATAATAAATCATCCAATTAGCATAAAAAAAGCTTTTATAGTCTAATACTTTATATAAAAGGTTGGTCAGATCAACGGGCACCACACTGACTCCCTCGAGTCCTTGCTAATGCGCGCTCCAGGTTTTAAGTTATTATGCACATGACCATATATGGGTTTAGTGGTCGGATGTGTGGCTCTGGTCAGGTTCTCCAATATATTATGCCTATATATGGGCATATCGGGTTTGTTTATGGTAATATGTCTGACTCATAGTGACATACCTTTATATGGGCATATCAGGTTTGTTTATGGTTATTCAGAGCAAGGAGAGGGAAGCACGCACATCTCCAAAAAAAAAGGGAAACATCGTTTCGACCCATATGGGTCTTCATCATGAAGACCCATATGGGTCGAAACGTTGTTTCCCTTTAAAATAAAATTGTCGCTGGAGCTGCTGAACAATGTGCAGACTTCTCTTCTTCCTATGTTGTTTATGGTTATGTCTGACTCATAGCGACATGCCTATATATGGGCATATCAGCTTTGTTTAAGGTTATTTCTGAGTCATAGTGATGTGGTCGTGGTCCGTGGGCCATGGTCAATTTGAATATAGGATTCATCTTGATTATTTGATGAATCAAAAAGCAGAAGAATAATCAATAGTTGCAATCCTCCCTATTGTGCAACCCAGAATGAAGATCACAAAATATTCCATCTTAAATGGATTTAAATGTTTTGGGTTTATTAGGGCTTCCAGCATGAGGAACTTCAAATCACATCACATCAGTACTGTTGTATTGTCTCCAAGGATTCACCAGCTTGACCACATGAACCCTATCGTCCCTATTATTCAGTGAACATTTGGTGAAAATAGCAGTTCTACAAGGTCACAACGTGTCACAATCTGCTATTTTCAGCGAATAGATTTGCTGTAGAGAGAAATACTAGAGGACGTAGTATAGAGCCCAGGGGAACTCCAGACAATAAGTGGTTAATCAGTTACACACCTGATGATAGCAATGGGTAGACAAACTATTAGAATACAATAATCCTCCTAACTAATAATAATAATAATGACACAAAATCTTCTAGTGCTTGTTATATTTTACTACCCAAATAAAAGCAAAATTAAAACTAAATACAAAGATATACATTTATGATGCTACACATACAGTAGTCTAAGTTACAAGTAATTTCAGGCAAAAATATAAGATGGAAATAATTTTGTTTAAATGAAATCCCAGATTAGAATGGAAATAACATTCAGATCTCGTTTTAGGATGATGCTGTGAACTAAGCATGCACTTGGTTTTCCCCCCCACTTCTTCCATATGTCACACACAGGAGGAATATGACGTTAAGCAGCTAACACAGTATTCTCCCCCTTGCCATGATGTAAACCAGTTCCAGTTTTAACTCTGGGGGTGTCCTCAGCAATTAATTATTTATTAATATTCTAGAGATTGCCAATTAGCTGCCTCGGTCTGATTGGTCCTCGCGTCACTATGTGTCGGGTAAACGCACCAAGCAAGCGGCTCCAGATTGCCTGTGGATTGCATCATCACATACCTCCCTTTGTGTTCAGAGAGAGAGGGGGCTAGCAGGCAGTGGTTGAAAAAGTACTCACGTATTTTGCTTAAAAGTACCATTGCTGTAATATAGAAATACTCTGTTTTACACAAGTAAAAGTCTGGAATTCAACATTTACGTCAGTAAAAGTGTAAACGCATTGGTATCAAAATGTACTTTAAGTACCAAAAGTAAAAGTATTCAAATCTTTGAAAATAGCATATATATATATATATATATATATACATATAAAAGTATATATAGGCTATTTTCAAATAGTCAAGGTATAATTAGGGCTAAACTTAAGTGTTATATGTATGTTTTATAATATAATGTATAGGCTATCTGCAAAGTAACTAACTGATGTTTTCAAATAAATGTACTGGTGTGAAAGTACAATATTTGGATCCAATATGTAATGTGATAGAAAGTCAAACTATTGGAAATTAGATTGTAAATACACAAGTCAAGTAAAGTAAAGTACAAATGCCTCAAAAAGTAAAAATGTGTATGTTTGTATTGTACAAGTTGTACTTTACAATACAAACCCCAAAATCAATCCTCCAGTTCTAGTTCTTACATACAGTACTTGAGTAAATGTACTTAGTTATTTTACACCATTGCCACTAACAGGGGGAACTCCGTAGTCATGCAGCGGTAAGCACAACCACAGTTCTGGTTGGGATGTTGAGGATTATCCATCCATCACCGGCACATTGACAACACCCTTCATCAAACGGGTGGAGAAAACAACTTTATTTTATTTTGTTCGTTATAAATGTGCTGTAGTACGTTTATGACCACTCGCTCTGCGTTATGTCATAATATGTAACGTAACGTTACACAATAAACAGACATGCTTCAACGCAGTTTGACTGAGACACCGCGATATTAACGTACATAACACAAAACAACAGTAACGTCATTCTATTCAAGTGGTTCATCCTCATTATGTATGAGTAGTTTATCACACTTGTTATTATTTCCCCGAGCAGTTTTTACACAGTTAGCTGTAGTGCTAACAAGCTAACTCAGCTCTTTCTCTTTGGCGACAGTGAATGGGTCATTAGAATAAACACGACACACGGCTTACCTTCACGGAGCGACCGTTAAATTAGTCTTCCATCAAAGTTTAGAAAGTTTAATCGGTCTCCTTTTTTCGGCGGAGTTGAGAAGCGCTGATGTTTTTGTTTAGAGACAAGCAGAGAGAGGTGTGCTGGGCTGCTGTTGCGAAATCTCTGTTACCATGTAAGGACAATGATCGGAGTCAGCCAATCAGAGCGGGCCTCGACTACTATCAGCCAGTCACAGTGCCCGGCGGAAAAGAGTGATGCAATCCCCTGTGTGACAGACAGTTCACTGGGCCAATAGAAAAGTAAGGTTTTTGGAGCTGGGCTGTTTATGTAATAGGGAAATATATGTCATGAGTTCACAGTGAGTGACTTCATCACCTAGACATGAGAAAATAACAATAAAGGAATATTGTTCTATCCATCCACCAATTAAGGGAAAATAGTTTTGCTCATGGAGTCATTATTATGAATCCTGAAGGGATCAGAGTCAGTCAATATGTATTTATAACCTGTGCATTGTACATCATAATGGTATTATTCAACATAACAATGTTATTTCTAGTCTAGTAAAAGTTCTGATAGTATAAGCATTGATATAAACACTTGTGAAAACACTTATTTTATTTTAAGTTATTTCAACACTTGAAAGGGATATTTCACTTAAAAAAAACTTGTAACACATAGCCTATACAGTAGTAAGGGAAACATGTGAAAATCTGGCAACTAAATCGTTACCAATACATTTCTTTACCAATGTGTTCATAAAGGTATGTAATAACATGTATTAAAAGGTTGAAATTCAACTCCCGGGGGAAACTCTGAAAAAAACTGATCAAACTCGGGGTACCGAATAAAAAAATCTTTAATTTGTCCTTAAGTAACTTGTGAGCACTCAAACTAGGGGTTTTTCATGATTCTGAGTTGATTGCTAGCATTTATTTTTCACTACAACCACTCCTTAGTGGAAAAACTGCCACGCCCACTTTTGCATTTTATAAAGTTGCATTTATCTATTATAATTAGAGAGGTCAGTCAGTAGGTCAGTCACACAATGCATTTCCACCTTTATCTATTCACTCGCTTCAGCAACTGATCCCAACTTTCACATGGCATTGGCCATTAGCATTATACAGTACAGACGGTGATGGAGCCCGATTTCCATTTTTCCCAAATTCAAGCTATTTATTAGCATTTCTTCACCACTTCTGTTCAACTCTACAGCCTGTTGTCAGGGTTACGGTCCGTTCCTCCAGGCCATGGGATCTGTAGCCCCACACACACACACCCCTCTCTCTCACAGTTAGGAATGTGCATGGTCTCTCTCTCTGCTCCTTACATTATGATGCTCCCACATATTCTCACGCACGCACCAGTTACAGTAACTTTCCCCACAACTCACACTCTGCACATATTTTGGAGCAAATGTCTTTGAACGGGTAAGGTCTAGTTTCAATTAATTGAGCAAATACTGATCCACCATGTCAAATGCTTCAGGAGTCTTGTCTGAGTCCTCTTCAACACCATCATGGATACCATTCTTGCACATAATGCCTTTACAGATGCTGAGATGCATGTGGAGTTTTAGGGTCGATTCATCACACTCTAATAAGGAGCCTAACTAATTTCGGTTCAGCACTGTCCAAACCCAAATATGGGTCGTCGTCCCCGGTTCGGGGGGTCGTCAACCGACTAAACTCGGCTCCACGGTGCTGCCGAAATGTTGTGACCTCCGGACTTAATTTCGGTACTTAGCGGTGTCTTCTCATTCATTCAGCCCGGCTTCAAGTTCATATTCTCGGCTGTGAATCCAAGGAAACAGCGGTCGTTTGGGAGGGAGACACGCCGACTTTCAAATGCTTGTGTGGCCGTGTATTGAGTGTCGCAGAGCGGATACATTGTCAGCTGGTTCTCGCTCTGGCTGGAGACGAGAGTGATGGACTGGGAGGCGTGCGACACACACACACACACACACACACACACACACACACACACACACACACACACACACACACACACACACACACACACACAACACACACACACACACACAGCTTTGCTGCGTGTCTCGCTAGTCGCCGACCGTTTTAAAGAGAAAAGAAGAGCTTAAACACAACTTTGCTAGTGTTCCGTTGTCATGCCATGGACCTCCAATATGTACAAGCAACTTTGGCACTAGCCGTTAAGAAAGTATGAATGGACTCCCCCCGAACTTAAATAATATTGGTTCGGGGAGCCCACGGTACATAAAACATGAACCACGGCATGAAACAACTGCTTAAATCGTTAGTTTTGTAATGTTTCAACCGGAACAGTTGCCAGTACTGTAGTCTCGCGTAGCCAGGGAGCATTTGCAAATCGCGATAGGCAACAGTCTGGCCACGCGAGACTACTAAATAAGCGATTTAAACCGTTTTCCCAACGCCGTGGTGCATGTTTTATGTACTGTGGGATGGAAAACCATAGTCTGGGAGCGTGGAACTACCTTTACTTTTTGGATACAATTTCTAACTCAACATGGATGCGTTCCACACCAGCCCTGGGATACCTTTATAGGACCTCATCTCGGAGCACAACAGTATGCAGCGACGGGTGAGGTTCTATATGGGGCTAGTGGAGTTTTTACATTGGAATATGGAATGTTCATTTATTCCTTATTGGAATATGGAATGTTTGATAGGATCACTTCTGTGCCAGTCCTTTATAATGCACAGGTTTTGATTTGGATATTGAGCTAATAGGAAGTAGATATTTCAGTGCTCTGTGCCACGTGGGTCCCTGGCATGGAAGTGTCTTTGTGAGAAGAGAATTGGACGCATGCGGGCAAGTTGAAGTGTTTACATGTTTGTATGAGGGAAAGGTTTTTCCTTTTTTTGAGCATACGGCTGAGAAGAGCACAAGCTATTATGATGCATTATGATGCATTTTTTTTTTTTAATAGTGGAGAGTTAGACCATAATTCAGCCCAGGTCACTATTGAGCATGAATGAATCATACTGTGTAAAACAAAAGTTACTCAAGTCCAAAAATCAGTCATCGGTAACCCAACTTTGAGCAATTCTTATGAGGTTTCCCCCGGGAGTTGAATTTCAACCTTTTAGTACATTACATTACACACCCTTAGAACGCATGCATTGGTGAAGACATTTCTTATAACGATTTAGTTGGCAGATATCTGATAAAATGTCCTTAATTACGAACTATGATAATGACACACAGTGGGAGAATTCTGATTCAAAAACACGTGATGTTAACATACATTTTATTTGTGCCATTAGGTGGTGGCCTCTGGCAGAAGGCTGACATGCGGGGGGTTTCATGTCGCCACCATCCTTCCTCCACAATTCATCCGTGATGGAAGAAGTACTCAAATGTTTTACTTAAAGGAATATTTCACTTTCAAAAAAACGTTTGGTCATTTTATCGTCTAATCAAGCTTTTATGAACACCCCGAACAGATTTTAATTTGCTTGATTCAATATTTAGATATTTGATGTAAATGTTATCAGGCCGTCCAGGCCAAGGGCCTCTCCCCATGCACACCCTGTGTGGCATGCAGAGCTCATTGGCACCATGATAGATTCATTGTTATTTTTTCGATAACTTTTTTCATTTTTTTTTCCATTTTCCCAAAGAATTATTAAAAATAAATGTAAAAAGTTATTGAAATAACACGGCCTGCTCACGTATTAGGAGGGTATTATGAGTCACCAGAAAAAAAATAATTGGTGTTTTTAATGAATCTATCTATGGTTAAAATGGAGTTTGAAGTTACAATGGGTGTGTATGGGGAGAGGCCTTGGGCCTGATAACATCTATACTATAATTTTGCGAATGTCTGAGTGAGTGTCTGTCTGTCTGTCTGTCTCAGCGTTTCTCCTCAGTGGCTGGAGCAATTGATCTGAAATCGCATCACCATCAGCATATGAACACACCTGACATAACTGTGAAGCCCGTTTGTCACTTTCACAAATCGTATGCTGTATAATAGCATTTTTATGGTGTATCTATATCTATTTAGCCTACAGTACCTTTTGTGACCACACATGTTAAGGGAGGGGCGCTGTTGTTCAGGCCATGCACAATCACACACAAACCCACACACACACACACACACACGGGGGCGGGGGGGGGGGGTTCTGGCCCTGTTACAGATGTTGTCCAAAATCATGCAGATCGGTACACAGTATCTCTGTAGCCGTTAAATGGAACGGGTATTTCTTACATTGATGCTCCTACATATTAGCATGCAAGCACCAGTTAAAGTTACTTTCCATCCCTCATATACTGTGTGCACAGTGCACATCCCATAATCCACACACTGCACATCATTTCGGAGCTCATATCTTTGAACGGGTAAGGGCTAGTTTACATAAAATATCTAAATACTGAATCAAGCAAATTAAAGTTAAATCAAGTTAAAATATGATTATTTTGGGGGTTGCGGCCGTGATGCAATTATTTTGTAATAATCTAAATATACAAAGTAATTAGTAACTAAAGTTTTCAAATGATTGTAGTGGGAAAATACCTCAAAATTGTACAGTACTTGAGTAAACTGCACACCACTGCATCTCACCACTGCTAATTAGCCCACTATCTCCAGAAGGCTGGTATCTGTTATTATGTTATTTTGTACTCGGCCAGGTTCTTTGACAGCCCATTACATACCCAAGCTGCTTCAGACTCAGAGGCAGTAAAGTAATCAGGTGGGAGCTCTATAGATCAAGAGGGGCAAGACGCCTACTGGGCTACAAATTTTGTAGCCCACAAAAGAAATATGGGTGAATCTTAGATTCCTTGCAGTTTACTTTACAATAATTAACAACAAAAGCCAACATTTCACCAGGCATGCTGGCTTCATCAAGGTTTGTGGCATACAATTCAAACAATGCTTATAGCTTGTATAGAGTTCATTGGGGTGTTCTCATTACAGTCAGTTTTTAATTAGCCTTGGTTAAATCCACGGATCCAACAATCAGTGTCCATCAAAGAAGCACTATTTCTGGGGTGCCGATGACCAAGTGGTTAATTTGCGTACAACATTATGTTTTAATGTCTGACAGCGTGTCCCCACTGAACCGGGTACGATTTCCAAGCCTGGTGGTGGATTTGCTGCGTGTCACTCCCTGATTCTCATTCCCCGTTTCCTGTCCACTGTACTATCAAAAATAAAGGCAGACCCCTCATCACATTATAACTAACATACAGTCAGTTATAAAGTGTCTTTAGAAGGCACTTTATAACTTTGTATTGTAGTTATAATGTGCTGTCCCGCTGAGATTATAATGCATTATGACCAGCCCTTATATTAGTTCAGAAACCTTGTTATAAGTTATGCATAATTAATAATTATAAACATTATAGACCCAGCCTTTAAGTAAAGTGTTTTATTTTGTATTTATTTGTTATTATAATTGTTTTGATACACATCCCACCGGGGAACTTCAGTGTTCAGCTTCACCCATCTAGGGTGGACACTTCGACACAATGCTGAGCTGGAATCTCACCTGGGCGCCTAGGACTTCGGAGTCCTAGGCGCCTTTAAGAAAATAAATCCAGTGGGTCTCCCTAACAAATTATACATCTTCCTGTCCTCTGGACTACCTTCTCAATGCCAATACTATATTATCTTAATGAAGTAATCGATGGTTGGCTTCTACAAAAGGGTTAGCAGCAGGATTAGTCAGATTATGCACCAAATATTGTTATGATGTTCTTCTTTTCTCTGAGTTTGAATTATGTTTTCTTATTATAGGCCTTACTATTGGGACAACTAATGGTAGTGTTTTTTTATGTTTTACCTTTTTGAGGACGTTTAAATGTTGAGCATGGATGTATGCTGTTACGTACACTGCACGCACACTCCACTCTTATAACAACCAGCCTGTATAGGGGATACTGTACGCAGAAGAGCCTGTGACAAGACTTTTGTTAAAGGACGGTCCCATTTGACTTAAAGATCTCTCAAATTTGTGTTGTTTAGAAGTCATAAGAGTTTACTGTAGCCCATCAATGTACCAGAACGAGCTGAACACTAGCCCAGGTGCTGCAGTGCAAACGCAGGGGAAAAGTGATACATTTTAAAGAGCTCCATCTGTACAGTAGCTGACACTACAAATCATCTACACCCCCTTTCCACGGGACAGATTTTTGTTCTCCAGCCGTGTAGTATATCACATCTAAAACTAGAGTTCTTAGAATGAGATCTCTGGAACAGTTTATACACAAATGGAGGTCCATAGGCATGTGAATCAAGGCTGGTTCCTTGACATACAGTAGATTATTTCATAATGGCAAATCATTATATAGTGGGTAATGGAATTTTAGTAATGTTTCAATCTTTCAATGTTGAAAGATTACAATTAAATAAGAATACCTTTCATATCTCTATTGAATATACAGTAATTCTGAGCAACTCAAGATATTGTGCTACATACAGACTATACGAGTATACATAGCCTATAACATTTTCAATCCACGCCACCATAAGGCTTATTTTGGCTTACATTGGTTCTCAGAGTAGGGTCTCCCAGTGGTCCTTGGGGGAGTTCAGGGGGGTCCCCAGCTAAAGTAGTTGGCGATTCACAAATCTACAAGCTCACAGTGCTGCGAGCTTGTATGCAAGCTGCTATTTTTGAAAATTTGAAGAAAAAAGGGGGGGAGTATGTATTGTATGTATTTATAATAATAATTTTGAATTTCTGAACACAAATATTCTCTTCTGGGGGGTCCCTGAAACTAAACATTTTCATTTTCAGATGAAAGGGTTTATGGCCAAATACGTATCAATTTGGGGGGCCATGGCACGAAGAGACCACTGCCATAAGCAATGTAACAGGAGGTTGGGCTCTGTGCTGAAGCTGGCAGTGACGTGTATAGTCAGAGAGGACATGTGTGCCCAATAGAAGAATTGAATTGAAATCTGATACCGGTACTTGAACTAGGAATGGGTTTGCCATTACACCAGGCAGGCAGTGATCAGAATAATGTCCATCTGCCATGAATTTATATAATACAGCTTCATATCACAAAGTTCTAAACTTAAGTTTCATTTACCACTAAATCACAATCAGAAACACTTTCCAAGTATGAGGTTCATACAAGAAATGTGCTTTAGATTGTGATGTAGTGATTGATACCCAACAATTACTGTAGCAAAACCAGACTACTGCTCAGATGGACACAGAACATTCTAACGGCACATTATACATTACAACATAGCCTACTCTCAGAGAGTATAGACATACTGTAGATAGCTTCAGTCCGACTTCTATACCCAGAAGTTCCAGAACCTACCATTAACAGAACATAGTAAGACAATATAGGTCTAGATTAGACATAGATTATTATATGTATATTTAAACTGTAGATTGTACATCATTCATTACACAATACTTAAGCAGCAGGCCAAAGTCACCACTTTAATATTGGGTAAGCTGATGAAGATGCCATTTTAAAATGCATGGTATTTGTATAATATTTTATATTATGGGTCCCTGTGAGATGCTGCATCTCAAGGGGCCTTCAATAAAAATCTTACAAATATTAAATATTGAGCACCTTAGTGTAAGCTTCCAGTCAGTGTATGAGGAGTAGTACGCCTAGTAGTGATCAGTCTGATCAATGTGGCACTGTCATGCAGTCGCCTATGGGCTCAGTCAGTTGTCTACTGAGCACTTAATTGCTGAGATGCATGGATGATATTGCACAATAGTGTACATAACTGTAAAACAAGTAGCTGCAGGGAGTTATCTGCCTCCCATACATTGTGTTGGTAATGAGTGTTGGTGTGCGGGCTCTGTAGGCGGTAGAGGGTTAAACAGTAATAATGGGACAAGGGTTAGCAGGCTGCTTAACTCTGACTCATGGAGCACGTGTAGAAATAATGTGGTCAGGAGGAACACCCCTCTATATCTCACCTCGTCTCTCTCTTTCTGTTTGCATCTGTTGGTATGCTTCTCTGTCCACAAATATCTCTGTCTTTCTCTCTTTTTGTCTGTTAGGCTACTTTTATGCTTTTCTTCTCTCTGGTCAGTCGATTGTTTCCGTTCCTTAACGATAGAGGGCGATGTTAGCCCATTCATAGTGGCTAACATGCTCGTCCAACCTGTGGCGTAGTATTCCTCCTCTTAGCTTGTTACTTTATGCACGTGTGCTGTCCTATGGTGCTGTCAGTGGGCACTGGCAGTGCTGCATAAAGGTGCACCAATTTCTAACGAACCAAAACCATACACTCACAAATTAAGTAATGCAGAAGTTTATCAATAATTTAACTCTTGAGAGCGTAAAATGAAACCCCGTACTCTCAAGGGTTAAAGATCTACAATAAAGGGTCCATTTGGTTACCAACTCTCCACCATTTAGCTAGGGACCAGTGGTCCCCGGACCACTGGTTGAAAACCACTGTGTAGGCTAAATAGAAGGTTAGACCATGCAGTTATACCATACGCTACGCAAGTGAATATTCCACTTATTCTCGATTCACTACGCCTATTTTATAAATTAAGGTAGCCTATAATTTATGTGTATAATTGTAGGTTACATACCCACTGAAATTGATAGGACTATCTGCATCTGTGCGTTCACCGCGGGGCATTTCTTTCAATTTACAACACCACTCACGACGCGCCGTTATCGCGCGTAAACGTGCGTAACGTTTTCCCGATAGCGACCCGCAGGGAGCTTGTCTCAGCTGGAGGGAGAGATGGACCCCTACTCGCTTCTCAGGACCACTTCATTATCAGCCTAGTAGGCCTATCTCCCTGGCTGGCAGACTGAAGCTCCCAGGCTGTGTCTGTCTGTCTGTCTGTCTGTCTGTCCGTGGTAGTAGCCTAATTGGAAGTCAAACGTGTCAAATCTGCAGACAAAATTAATAATCTGACACATCATCACTATTTTATATATATATATATATATATATATATATATATATATGTATATATATATATATATATATATATATATATAGGTCTACATATACACCCTCCACAATCCACATATGAGTTGCAGAATTATCAGACTTTTAAATGAAGGACAAGACATGCACTCATATGCATTACAATATTAGGCTACTGATGTCTGTTTCTGCATTTTTTTAACTAAACGTAAACGAAAAGGCTTCGTGATCGTGATACAAGGACCTAAATCTTATCACCACACTTGAATAATCTACACACAAATGTCTACCTCCAGTCAGTGGTATTGGATTGGGACGTACCCGACTGCCCGCCCCCCTCTCCACCCCAGCCTGAGGTATAAATACAGCTGAGCCTGTTTGACAGCTGAGAGAGCGTCTTATAGTGCTCTGGCTATCGCCACTTTAAACGATCTAACCAACAACTCACATTGAACTGAGCACAGCCCGTGTCAGAGCTGTCAGGGACCAACTCATCTGAGTAAACCTGTTGCTTTTTGCCGCTTTTCACTGCCGAACAGAGACTGGAACCCGTGTTCCTTGTCATTTTGTAACTTGTGATATTCAAATAGCCTATATATATTTTTTTTAACCGTGCCAGAGCGGCTTCGCCCCGGTATCGGCAGCAAGCTGGATTCCCGGAGCTCCTCACCATGTCTGGCGGGTTTTAGATACTCCATGGAGCACGCCAACCTGTACGAGGTCGCTCCTCGGCCGATGCTCACCAGCCTGTCCGCCCACAACCACAACCAGCCCGGCTCGTACTGCTACAAGGACCCGGCGCTCGCCAACGACCTCGCGGACATCTGCGAGAACGAGAACTCCATCGACATCAGCGCCTACATCGACCCGGCCGCCTTCAACGACGAGTTCCTGGCCGACCTGTTCCACCACAGCGCCTCCAAGCAGGACAAGCTCAAGTTAATGAACGGAGGAGAGTACGACTACTCGCACGGCGTCTCCGGGGGCGCGCCGCTGAGCGCGCAGCAGGGCCAGGGCGCGTACATGGCCAACGGCTACCTGGACTCGTCCAAACTCGAGCCTATCTACGACCAGAACCCGTCGAGTCGGATCAGACCAGTGGCCATCAAGCAGGAGCCCCGGGACGAGGAGGACATGGGTCACTCTCTGCCTCCCACCTACCACCACCACCCGCAGCACCACTCGCAGCACCTACCGCACCTGCAGTACCAGATCGCGCACTGTGCCCAGACCACCATGCACCTCCAGCCGGGTCACCCCACCCCTCCGCCCACCCCGGTACCGAGTCCCCACCACCACCACCAGCAGCAGCACCACCACCCGCACCAGCAGCAGAACGGGATGCCGGGCACGCCGGGCGGAGCCTCCATGAAGATGATGGGTGGCGGTGACCGGGAACGGGAACGGGAACGAGGGGGAAAGAAGAAACACGTCGACAAGAACAGCCCCGAGTACCGAATGAGGAGGGAGAGGAACAACGTGGCGGTGAGGAAGAGCAGGGACAAAGCCAAGCTGCGCAACGTAGAGACGCAGCACAAGGTGATCGAGCTCGCCTCGGACAACGAGAGACTCCGCAAGAGGGTGGAACACCTGACCCGAGAGCTGGACACGTTACGGGGCATCTTCAGACAGCTGCCCGATGGCTCCTTCAAGCCCATGGGCAACTGAGCTGCCCCGGAGCCACTGGACTATACTGACTGTAATATTGTACCGCTGGACTTTCTTCTAAAGAAACAGACTTTATACAGTGGGGACCGCTGGATCATTTACGGTTTGACTCTCAAGTGACAGATTGTGAACCAGTTGACAGTGACGTGCGGAAAGGCCAGGCAGCTGAGGTTTATACATGTGCCTTTAAAGAAAAACGATAAGCTCATTCCCCTCCGTCTGGACTGATGTGGGCTCTCTGTGGTTTTTGTGCCTTTTTGTCTAAAGACTGTGTGCGTCGTCACGCAAAATACAAACAAAACACACACACACACACACACACACACACACACACACACACACACACACACACACACACACACACACACACACACACACACACACACACACACACACACACCGATCTGAGTGCAGCTAAGGTAGGGCATGGTTGGTACAAGAATCACTAGTCTTATGTGTTTTATCAAGTTACCATCTCGATATTCCTCTCCTTTGTTAGATTTTACGCATTGTCTTATAGAGCTATATAAAATGCACACTGCTTGCCCCATATTCTATATGTTTATATATATATATAATATTTATATAGTCTATATATAGGCTATATATTTTTCTTTGCAGAGAAAAAACGCATGAATATCTTGCCATTGTTTGTCCCTCCAACATAAAGTCCATATTCCAAGCTACAGTATACTGTTGTGTGTGTGGTGCTGTGCGTGCTTGCATTCACAGGTTGAGGTTTGTGTTGGACCGAACTATATGCCAAAGTAAAGGACTGGAATTTATACTGTGGTATACCTGCTTCATAAGCAGTTTATTGTATGCACTATATGTCGTCAAAATGCGACCAAATGAAGCACATTGTATTTTTAAAAGAATTTACCATGTGGGTACTGAATTAAAGAATGCCTCTCATTGTACGACGCTTTCTAGCTTGTAGCCTATTTATGTGTAATAATGGATAAAATGTGAAAAGGGTTCCTATGCAATGTTCTGCCATCCTGTGTTGATTTTACTATTTTTTTTAAGGCATTGGTTCTCAAAGTGGGGTCCGGGGACCCCCAGAGGTCCTTGAGGGAGTTCCAGGGGGTACCCATAATGATAGTTAGGAACCAAATAGGACCCTTATTGGGTCAATTTGGTTCCATTTGTACCCTCTCAGAGTTAAATTAACATTGATTTTACAATAATTATAAACTGTCTCAGAGCCATTAAATGAGGGTCCATAGCCTAACGCATGTCAAAGTGGGGGTCCTTGAAATTAAAATGGTTGGGAATCACTTCTAGAGCTGTTAAAATCTTCTCTTACGGGGGTCCCTGGCATATTTTTTCAAATGGGGGTCACGGGCTAATAAGTGTCAATTTGGGGGTCCTCAACATGAAAAAGTTTGAGAACCACTGTTTTAGCTCCCCCCTTTCTCTATATCTCTCCGTCTGACAGCAACACCGTATTTTCAGTGCCTTTTGAACCATACTCTGTCTCCATTTGAACTCTTAATTCTTTCCTGTATTCTGAATTCATATAGAAAAAGATTTAGGATATGCCTAAAACAGCAAGGAAAAGCACTTTTTACAAGCTATCATAGCCTACAGATGTGTTCAAACCACTTTTTAATTGTAAAATATGTATACACACACAGACACACACGTCACACACAAAACTGAATTATTGTTATTGTAATAAAAGAGCCCGTTTTATCTGAGTGGTGTCGTGGATTGAGTGTTTTATGTTAACATGCCAATTTATCCAAAGATTGTTAATTTTTCATTTTCTATAGTAGGCTATATTTGTAGTTTCTACACACATACTGTAGCATTTGAATGGCAACAGATTCTTCCTTTTACCAAAACAATGACGAATAGAAACGTAACTGAAAACTGACAGCTTCTACAAGACCGTCCACACTACAGTAATTACTGCGGTCGATAGGAGGCGCTGATAGCCTGGCCTACAACATCAATTCATCTTTCTTAAAAAGTCAGTATTATTTACAGTAATGACTAATTGAGTTGACATATTTGATCAAGTTAACATTTCCTGTATTTTTTGTGCAGTATCAGCTATTGTTTTAGGGCTTTCTTGACAATAAAGTAAAAAAAGAAAAAAAATACATAGGCCTAGAAACATGAACGCCAGCATACACAATGCTGTGTTTTATATAATATGTAGGTCTATCAGTGAGTGAAATAGTAGGATATAAGTGATAATCTTGTTATAAATCTAGCATTTTAATTTATATTAATCTGATAAACTTTGAAACAGTAGAAGCTATTCTGTGGTGATTGGATATTCAATATGATCAGCTGTAATAGCAACCAATCATTATCAGCATGTCTGCCTGCTAATAGAAAAACAAATAGTTTGAGAGAAGGAGAAATGGATGCAAAGAGGACGTGATAAAAAAAATGAAAATGAATACATCTGACTGATATAATGAGACACCTTTGATCCAAATAAATAATTGATCATCATTGTAATTGGGAATATGGGGTGTATATTTAACCCTCTAAGACTGAAGAACTGTGGAACGCCCTACCAAAGGCCCTAAAGGAGTGTAAATCCATACTTTACTTTTAAACGGCTGCTACTCCAACTGGTAACAGTAAGCCTAACCTTCCTCCCCCTGACCTTTCTATGGGGCTGTTAAAGGAGTAGTTCACCCCCCAAATGACTTTTTTTCTATTGATTACTCATGCCATGGAGAGTAGAGTTCAATAATATTTTTTGGTTTTTGTCACATTCCTAAGACAAAAATTTGATTTGAGTAAATTTACCCCCATTGATTCCGGATGGTGACCCGTTTCGAAACGGGTCACCATCCGAAATGAATGGGGGTAAATGTATTGTTATCACATTTATGTCTTAGGAATGTGACAAAAAACTAAAAATATTATTGAACTCTACTCTCCATGGCATGAGTAATCAATAGAAAAAAAGTCATTTTGGGGGTGAACTACTCCTTTAAGTATGACATCATTTTGTAGGCAGAGGAGAATTTCTGCCCCCAGTTTCCGTGAATCTTTTTACAATTTTTACTATTTACACATTTTTCTTCTCTTTGTTGTTGAAAGGAAAGTGCTAGAATTATACTTTAGTCGTTATTTTTGTCTCGGATCTGTTGAAATAGCGAGGGACAGAAAATGCTCTGGGGGCAGAGTTCTCCTCTGCCTACAAAATGATGTCACGGCTTAAAAGCCCATTTATTTTTTCATTGTGTTTTTTTACAACGGCTTTTCTTATTTTCTCTGTAGTACTGTGTTTTATCTGTCATTCAATGTTATATGAGTAAAACAACCTGGTACCAGTTAACTGCTGTCATGAAACTGTACCTTTTCCTATGCAAACATCGAATAAATTCTTCAATCAATCAATCAATCAATAGATAAATAGACTGCCAACTAATAGTCAGGTAGACAGATAGCAAGTCAGCTGCTGTCCCACTGTTGAATCAGTTCTCTCTTCTTCTTTTTTTTTTTCAAAGATTTGTTTTGGGGCTTTTATGCCTTTATTGATTGTACAGTAAACTGACAGGAAATGGGGAGAGAGATGCGGAGTGACACGCATCAAAGGTCATTGGGATCAGGACTCAAACCCGGCCGCGACACGCTGTCAGTATCAGGCGCCTGGACCGGTAGGCCAGCGGGCGCCCCCCCCCCAAATTATTTCTCTGTTGGACTCTGATAGCATTTTATTCATCTTTAAGTACTTGTGACAACTTTGCTAACAAGCCTTTTCTCTTAATGGTATGACGGATTACATTTTACATGCAAGTAATTTATATGACAATCCTAACCAGAGACTTGCCATAAGTGAGCAGGTGAACTTCACTATTTTGCTCACAGACATTTGGACATGACAACACGGCTGTTTAGCGATACTTCCGCCCTTATGTCAGTCAAACCCACAGCCGTTCGGTTACAGAGAAGTCTCAGCCACTAAAACCATAAACAGATGTATTCTTATTAGTTATAATTTGACCGTATTGGGGAGCTGGGAGTTGTGCAGCTCCTATTGTCCAACAGTAGAACAGCGTGGTCAAACTGGGCAGCTCCCAGTGGCCAACAGTAGAAGACAGTGGATGTACTATGATTCCAACAGTAGAAGACAGTGGATGTACTATGATTCCAACAGTAGAAGACAGTGGATGTACTATGATTCCAACAGTAGAAGACAGTGGATGTACTATGATTCCCTGGATAAATGAAGGTTAAATATGAGTCCTACCAGAGGACAGCAGACAGCTGTTGTGTGTCTGTTGGACCAGATGTTGGCTCTCGTCCAATTACTGTTGTCTGTTGTCTTTGGTTTTTCACATGATCAACCTCTCTCTCTCTCCAGCACTGCTGTTACCAGGATCCTGCTGAGATTCACACACACACACACACACACACACACACACACACACACACACACACACACACACACACACACACACACACACACACACACACACACACACACACACACACACACATAAAGTGCATATTTAAATGCATTTTTGTGTGTGTGTGTGTGTGTGTGTCCATGATGCATGCGTGTGTCCGTGTCCAGTGTAATCTCAGAAGGATCCTGGTGCATGCATGCATGCGTGTGTGTGTGAGCTTGTTCACACGCCTACATCTGAGTGCATATCATGAGCTCATAAACATTTCTGCATGTGTGTGTGTGTGTATGTCTGTGTGTGTGTGTGTGTGTGTGTGTGTGTGTGTGTCTGTGTGTGTGCGCGTGTGCACACTCGCACATTGTCATGCCGACTTCTGAGTGCATATGAGCTCATAAACATTGGAGTGTGTGTGTGCGTGACCTTGGCTCAGCCTCACAGCCCTCCAGGGGAGTAGAGAAGGGCCTCTTTCCTCTGCTCTCGGCCAGCGGTGTGCTACGCCAATTTTCTTCCCCCCTGTCCAGCCCTCCAGTGGTTCCCTTTTAACAGGAACCAGGTTGAGTTCTGACCCGCTCTGGGATCGGAGCACTGACCCGACAGGTGAAGACAGCTTCAATCTGAGCCAAACTGGCAACCCGCTCCTCTTAGGGATCCATTCATACGCACACAGCCCTGCACAATGCATGCGTTGACCCAGCTACTTTCATCGTTTCATCTGCCAGCTGGCATTTTTGAATGGAATAGCACGTCCAAATGATGGTTGGTAAAGTACACTAAAGTAGGGCTGGGCAGAATATCCATATTATATCGATACTGTGATGTGAGACTAGATCATGTTCTGAGATTTTGGATTGTAATATAATATGTTGTCCTTTTCTGTTTCTAATCTCTTAAAACCAAATGTTATGCTTTCAAAAATGTAGCACAAATAAACAATCTACAAGCCCACAACACAGTTGAAAGGTTGTAGATCTACTATTTTTGAATAGCTGAAAAATAGTGTTTAAACTGTTTATTGGTCGCAAGATTTAGATTTTGTCCATATCGTCCATATTGTCCATATAATGTAGCATCCAAATAGAATAGAACTGA
>NC_137816.1:18724501-18727001 GCF_963921795.1 Nannobrachium achirus | reverse complement strand
GTTGTGCCTATCAAAGCACAATGCAAGTACAATAATTTCACTTTGTACATCATGAAATATATTTGATTTATTTATTTGCACAAAAAAAAAAAACAGTACAAGCTTAAAGAGGAAGACCACCCATTTTCAACATTGAACTATGTCATTAATGTAACAGGATAGGATAACATCAAATAAAAAGTCCATATCATTCCCAGAAACAAAATCCCTTCTATGCCCATATATGGATGGGCATAAAAGGGATTTTGAGCCTGCTTTACTCGGATTTACACCCTACCTTCCCCGAAAATGTTAATATTAAATCCATATATGTATATGGATACTGTGTATATTAATAAAGGATAAAATAAATAAAATCTCCATATACAGTATGGGCATTCCCAGACGATGCCCTGTTAGGGTACTCCCTTATGCCCATATATGGAGATCCCCAGGCATCAAACCCAGGCCCTAACTTGCCGAGGCTCTGCTTGGCTTTACTAATTAACATATGTTTTATGCCCATATATGGAGATCCCTGTCCCAATGTCATCAATATTAAAGGGGAAGACCACCCATTTTCAATATTGAACTATGTCATCTAACATATAATTTTCCGAATGTCTGTCTGTCTGTCTGAGTGTCTGTCTGTCTGTCTGTCTGAAACCGCGTTTCTCCTCAGTGGCTGGAGCAATTGATCTGAAATCGCATCACCATCAGCATATGAACACACCTGACATAACTGTGAAGCCCGTTTGTCACTTTCACAAATCGTATGCTGTATAATTGCATTTTTATGGTGTATCTATATCTATTTAGCCTACAGTACCTTTTGTGACCACACATGTTAAGGGAGGGGCGCTGTTGTTCAGGCCATGCACAATCACACACAAACCCACACACACACACACACACACACACACACACACACACACACACACACACACACACACACACACACACGGGGGGGGGGGGGGGGGAGTGTGTGTGTGTGTGCAGGCGGGCAGGCGGGCGGGCGGGCGGGGGGGGGGGGGGGGGGGGGTTGGTTCTGGCCCTGTTACAGATGTTGTCCAAAATCATGCAGATCGGTACACAGTATCTCTGTAGCCGTTAAATGGAACGGGTATTTCTTACATTGATGCTCCTACATATTAGCATGCAAGCACCAGTTAAAGTTACTTTCCATCCCTCATATACTGTGTGCACAGTGCACATCCCATAATCCACACACTGCACATCATTTCGGAGCTCATATCTTTGAACGGGTAAGGGCTAGTTAATATAACTTAGAGGAGTTGTGTGGAAATAGGAAAAAAGTTCCCCCACTTCTGTGTTGCCTAGAACTGGAGGATTGATTTTGGGGTTTGTATTGTAAAGTACAACTTGATGACATCACCCCAAAATCAATCTTCCAGTTCTAGGCAACACAGAAGGGGGGGAACTTTTTTCCTATTTCCACACAACTCCTCTAAGGTATATTATTGACATAGTTCAATATTGAAAATGGGTGGTCTTCCCCTTTAAGGACATATCTGTGAATGCCCATATTTGGTAATGCCCGCATGTTTTGACATAACATATATGTGGTCCGATATACATCACTGACCAGATGGCCAAGAATTGGCGCGGGTGAGGTCCCATGTCGCCCTGAGGCGTCTTACTAGTATGGATTGTGTCAGTATAAGGATCCATATTTCTTCCTTCTGAAGGCCTAGAAGTGGTTAAACAACTGGGAATCTCCTAAACTAATATATTCAAGCCAAGGCATTGCTGACAAAAACTATAAACCAGACCAGAATCCACATTCTCTCCATTCAGCTTCTATGCTCCAGAGTAAACCTCTCTCTCTCTCTCTCTCTCTCTCTCTCTCTCTCTCT
The DNA here is from genome assembly GCF_963921795.1 of Nannobrachium achirus. Classification (NCBI taxonomy): domain Eukaryota; kingdom Metazoa; phylum Chordata; class Actinopteri; order Myctophiformes; family Myctophidae; genus Nannobrachium; species Nannobrachium achirus. Next base: position 18,725,145 of record NC_137816.1, on the reverse strand, counting down.
CTCTCTCTCTCTCTCTCTCTCTCTCTCTCTCTCTCTCTCTCTCTCTCTCTCTCTCTCTCTCCTCTCTCTCTCTCTCTCTCTCTTGTCACCACAGAGTGAACATAGCTGTTGCCGTGGCAGCAGACATGTCAGTCCCTCTTCAGGTATAATGACAGATAACGAGGCACCAAGCCATAATGTTCTGATGATTTCTTGCTTGAATGTAAAGTCTCCATGGTTCTTGAAGCTCATAGACTGTAGTAGACTGGTTTATGGTTTCAGCAACACAGGGATAGTGGTGAAAAAAAATAACGATTTTCACTTTTTTTAATATTCCAGCATACCTGAGACAATGGCTCTGTTTTCAACAGATAACTTGATGTTGCATCAAAAGCTTGAGGTGTGTGTGTGTGTGTGTGTGTGTGTGTGTGTGTGTGTGTGTGTGTGTGTGTGTGTGTGTGTGTGTGTGTGTGTGTGTGTGTGTGTGTGTGTGTGTGTGCTTGCGGGGGGAGGGGGTGTAGTGGTACTATGTGATATTGTACAGTACCATTTATTAGGCCAACCAAGGACATGCTCTGTTCTCTCAGAAGCATGCACACACACACACACACACACACACACACACACACACACACACACACACACACACACACACACACACACAC
>NC_137816.1:18707001-18722001 GCF_963921795.1 Nannobrachium achirus | reverse complement strand
TATGAGCTGTAGTAAAGAACAATGGTGTGTGTGTGCTTGCGTGCGTGCGTGTGTGTGTGTGCGCGCGCGCGTGAGTGCGTGAGTGCATGCGTGTGTGTGCATTCGGGTGCTTCAGTTCATATTGTGCAGGGTTGAAATAAGTTTGACTAGAATATTTTGTAAAAGTATTGTTACTAGTACTGATGTGATATGTTTCTTAATCGCTTTGGCATCCATATTTTGGGCAAACATTTTAACTGTTAAAAAGTAAAAGTTAGTACCTAAGAATCTAATCTAAATAATTCAAGTAAGAGCAAGATTGTCATGCTCCATGCACTGCAGGAAGGCAGTACAAAAATGCAGCAGGATATAAACTATACTATACATTCTTATTATAAAGTGCATACTGTAGTAAAAGATGACCACATGCCACATGCATAATAATGTCTCCCAGCACACAATGATTGGATTGACAAATGACATCAGCCAGTGACAGAGAGGTGCACAGTGCACACGCCCCCATGATGATTAATTGAAGTCCCTTTGATGTCACAGATGTGTTGGGTATTTGTCTAAAGAGCAGCAGTGAAACCCCAGCTTTTGGAGCTGTGTGGAACACAAGCTCCCTATACGTGGCCGTGTGTGTAGGTATGTTTGTAGGTATGTTTGTGGGTGGGTGGGTCTGTATGTAGCCTGTATGTAGTACCCTGGGTGACCAGAGAGGTGCTGTTGAGTCTAGCCTGCCCTGAGCATCAACTGCAATACACACACACACACACACACACACACACACACACACACACACACACACACACAGCTCCACTTCGAACAGAGGTTCGATTTTTTTGACATAGCCTGGAAACCCTGGGTTCTACAAGGCCTTTTTCTTAATGTGGTTAAACATACTTAAAATTATACAGTATATTGTGTGTGTGTGTGTGTGTGAGTGTGTGTGTGTGTGTGTGTGTGTGTGTGTGTGTGTGTGTGTGTGTGTGTGTGTGTGTGTGTGTGTGTGTGTGTGTGTGTGTGTGTGCGTGCGCGTGTATGTGCGTGTGTGATGTCATGTGTGCGTTTGTGAGTGAGTGGGGGAAATTGCGCTCTTTCGAACGACCATCATTTCGACCGGAGGGTTAGCGACTCACTCCACGGAGGTTAGGGTTAGGGTGAGGGTGAGGGTTAGAGTCGGGTGTCGAAAAGATGACATGTAGTAGCCTATCAGCGACACGCTCCCAGTGAGTGCACGTGTGGCTGCATGTGTTACTGTTATACCATACAGACAGTAAGCAAAGCCTTTGTGTGTACTATGCATTCATATTATGTGTGCCTTTGAGAGCCTGCGTGTGCATGGCTGCGTGCGTGCGAGTTTGTGCGGGTGTGTGCGTATTTGAGTGTGCATGTATGTGTGCATGTGTGTGTACACTCATGCACAAGGTGAGACCAGAGTTCAGAGTTCATGCAGGGTTTACACAAGGAGGGGGCAGATCGTTAACCTTCCCCCTCCCCCAACACCCACTCACCTCACCTCAATGGTTAAAGTCCTAAGAGAATGACCTCCTCTCCTCTCCAGTGTGACCGCTTAAACCATGGTTATCAACCTTTTCAGGCTGCGACCCCCAAAATAATCACATTTTAACCTGGGACCCCCGCCCCACACACCCTGGCGATCACTAAGAGTTGAGGCATTACATTTTGTATAACACGGTTCTTGTGAAAATAGAGGACCTACATGCTCACAACGCCTCGCGTTGCAAGACGTTGTGACTTGTGAGCATGTAGATTGTCTATTTTCAAAAACTTTGCCTCTAATATTTGACAATTTGGCCAATGTTTAACTCGTCATTTTAGAGGGATTTTAAAAAGTCCTTAAAATTGTCACTTTTGAAATGTACAGATACCACATAAAAAACTTTAAACTTTACATTGGTTTGTTTACACATGTTGCACATTAAGTTAATCATCATCTGGTGGTCCTCCTGGGGGTCCCGACCCACAGGTTGAGAACCACTGGCTTAACCAGTAGGCCTATACCAGGATTTCCCAGGGCTCCGTCCATACCAAACCCGCTCCTTCTTCCCCTCAACACCAAAGTGTCTTATAGCCATGCATATTAGCTGATCTACAAGCTCACGTCGGCTGTTTCCGCCAGTTGTTTGCCCCCATGGAATCTGGACGCTGTAGGGTTCACGTGGTTAAAGTCCTAAGAGCAGTCTGGGCTGATAAGTGAAGCCTGATAGAGGTGAATAACTCTAATGTGTACTGACTGACCACCACAGTGTTTGCTCAGGGCCTGATAGGGTTGCCCCCAGGGGGCAGATAGATAGGTGGAGGTGGGGTGGTGGGAGTGGTGTTTGGGTGGAGTGGAGAGGCCAAGAGGGTGAATAAAAGCCAGTCCAATCCAGTTATAAGAGAGTGTGTTTGGGCTGGCTGCTTCTGTGGTATTCAACCGCTACAACCGCCTTGCGTCATGTTATGAGAGAAGAAGACGTATGCTTGTTGCAGGGGTAATATATCGTCATTGTCGGGTGGAAACCTTGTATGTCCAAAACCGTTCGTTTTGCATTTACCATTTAAAAAATGATTTAACCTAGTGAAAACAGCCGATCTACAAGAAAACAGCCGATCTACGCCTCGCACCGCGAGGCGTTGTGTGCTTGTAGATCTGCTGTTTTCACTACTTTTGTGCGACAGCCTTGTATGATGAAGCAGGGCTTTACTTTGCAAAAGAATGTACAAATTTGAAACTTGGAGATACAAGGTTTCCACCCGACAACGACGATATAATGTCCTCATTAGCCGCAAGGATAACGGCGCCTGCCGCTGGGATCAGCCTGGCATTGTTAGCCTCGAACATAGAATGCAAGGTTCTCTCGGTTGCCTGTATAGTCTGTGATGTCTCTTATTCTCTGCCACATGCGTCGCATGTCACTTTGTTGGAGTCACTTTGTTTGTCCTTATAATGCTTCTTCTTGGTGTCCTCTATTGCCTGCTGCGGCCTATTGCACAGCGCTCTGTCTTCTGTCATAATCTCCTGACACAAGTCTCGCATTATAAGCAGCTCACACTAAGCAGAAGTGTGAGCATTTACGGCAACATATGGATCTGTTGACCCGCGGCTTCTAGGTTAGGAAAAAACCTCATCAACTACCGTTGCCACCAAGCTCTTCATCACCTCCTTATAAACTCCCTTACATTCTTTCCAAGCCAGGCACGTGCACACATAGACATCAAAGGGGGCTTGAGCCCCTGCCCTTTTATTCGTCTGTAAAAAGTGCCCTCTGCAGACCAGACATGAATGCAGTTTTTGCTGTGGTGAAATAAATGCAAATGCCCTCTTCCCATGCCGTACCTGAAGGCAGCATTCAAGAGCCTTGTCCAAACTCTCCTGAACTTGAATGCAGCATCTTATGTTGAAAGAATTGCCCTCTCTGTGTAGAAATCCATGCCGTTATGCCACATCTCCAGTATTGACTTGATTATATGCTTAGTTCAGTGTGGTATCACACACCAAAAATAGCCCACCTCCAATAGCCGACCTCCAAGTCTGCTATTTTCAATATTTCCACCAAAAGGTCCTTTTAGAGATTTCAGCCCCTGCCTCTCTAACATTCACTGCACGTTCCTGCTGTGAACGACTCTCCAGGAAAGTAGAATGGACGACACATGATCGTCAGATGTTGTAGGTCAGGCAAGCAGGAGCATGAGGGGATTTTAATCACCCATAGATTAGACCAGTTATTGTTCGTCATGAAACAGACTCCTGCACCTTTCCTTTTTTCTCAGTTTCCTCTGTTCTGCCCATGCGGAAAACAGAGAAGTGCTCTGCTGGAGTTATTGCTGGGTCTAGTAACAGGGGTGTCAGCCATGTTTCCGACAGACAAAAGATGTTACAATCGCTTGCATCCCATTGGAAGTGAATGCTGGCCCTCCAGTCATCCAATTTATTATCGAAAGATTTGACATTTGCGAGCAAGACACTGGGCCGAGGAGATCGGTGTGCCTGGATTCTCAACATATTTGGTGCTGCCTCCTCTCCCCCCTGGGTTTCTCTTTTTGCTTCTCTCTTGTAGAATCTCTGCCAGCCACAACCAAGCACTGGAGCAACAGTTCAGAAAAGCTTTGAGATTGATGTAACCGTGCTGTAACAGCACTTCATCAGAACAAACTTCTATCCGTCCATTCATCTATCTATGCTTTCACATTTTCTCATCTGTTAAACGTATGTTTGCCTCACTGAGAGACCTGTTCATTTTGTCTAGTATCCTGTGGTTTTGGTGAGTTGATGTTCAACTGTTTTGAGCAACTGTCTTTGAAAATGTTATCATATATATCCATCCATCCATCCATCCATCCATCCATCCATCCATCCATCCATCCATCCATCCATCCATCTATCTATCCACACATCAATCCATTCGTCCATCCATGCTTTCATCCATTCATCCATCCATAGGAAGAGTTAAAAGCACTCAGAACTTGTGGGCAGTGTGCTTACATAACAGATGCATAATGTATGGTGTGTGTGTGTGTGTGTGTGTGTGTGTGTGTGTGTGTGTGTGTGTGTGTGTGTGTGTGTGTGCGCGTGTGTGTGTGTGTGTGTGTGTGTGTGTGTGTGTGTGTGTGTGTGTGTGTGTGTGTGTGTGTGTGTGTGTGTGTGTGTGTGTGTGAGATTGATGGTAGTGTTTAAAGCGAGGGGAGGTTGTTAAAAGATTGCTATTGTTTCAGTTCTTTGGCAACGACAGAAAAACAACAGTGGAGAGAAAGACAAAGAGAGCAGAGAGGAGGAGGAGGAGAGAAGAGGAGGAGTGGTGATGAAGAGGAGGGTAAGTGAATAAGAGAATTAGGAAAACAAAACAAGAGTGTCTGATCTCTGCCTAAGAGACGCTTGTGCATTTATACTGTAGCTGTGAATGTGTGTGTGTGTGTGTGTGTGTGTGTGTGTGTGTGTGTGTGTGTGTGTGTGTGTGTGTGTGTGTGTGTGTACCAACTAAAACACCCTCTCTTTCCAAGCTTACTACAGTAAGATCCACCCCCAAGCACACACACACACGCACGCGTGCACGTACGTACGCATGCACACTACCACCACACCTCCCCAACCACTGACCACAGCTATCTGTGCCCACCCCTCCCTGCCCACCCCCAGGAAGACAAACACACATACACACACACACACGCGCACGCACGCACGCACGCACGCACGCACGCACACACACACACACACAATAGTGTACCCGCACACAAACTCTCTCTGTCTTTCTTCCTCTCCCTCTCTCTTTCTGTCCCTCCCAGTCTATCCTCTAACCTTTTAGGTCTCTCCCTCCCTTCCTCCGCCTGTCTCACTCTCTCCACCTCCTCTTTCTCTCCATCTCTCTCTCTTTATCTCTCTCCCTCCCTCTCTATGGTAGACCACTGAATGTTTCACAGTTTTCGGCCCGGCTCTCCTGCGGAGCTGCTGGGAATGTTTCGGGAATGTTTTGGGAAAACAATCGGCCGGTGGTCCAAGTCCCAAAGCTAACGGCTAACGCTACGGTACGCGGCACGGCGAGGCGAGGCCCCCCGGGGGCCCGTTTGATTCCTGGTGGAGAAGGGAGGTTGTTTCAGTGGATGAATGTGTTTTATTATGAGGTCAGTTTCTAAATATGAAGTCCGGAGGGGAAGTTCCACAAGGTACCACAAGACACCGAGAGGAGAGGAGAGGAGGAGGCAAGGAAAGAGAGAGAGAGAGAGAGGGAGAGAGAGAGAGAGAGAGAGAGAGAGAGAGAGAGAGAGAGAGAGAGAGAGAGAGAGAAATGAGAAAATAGTTTCACATAAATGATTTATTTGTAGGCCTACTTCCTAGATTCTGTTTAATGTTCAATCAGAGCTTTTATTGACTATTAAAGGAATGTTGGAAACAAACTTATAGCTATGCTTTATCCTCTCCTCTCCTCTCCTCTCCTCTCCTCTCCTCTCCTCTCCTCTCCTCTCCTCTCCTCTCCTCTCTTAAAGTAGTCAGGATGTAAATTCCATTTGTGTCTCTGTGAGTCTCCAGACTCAACTGTTGTTCTTCTCGCTTTTCGAGAGTTTACATCTCCCAGGGTCTCAGTGACTAAACACACACACACACACACACACACACACACACACACACACACACACACACACACACACACACACACACACACACACTCGTATGCACGCACGCACATCTCCATATTGTTATGTTTATTCGGTGGAACAGCGAAACAATAATGAAAACAACAGAGAAGTATTTCTGAGTCCTCAGAACAAATCACTTCCTGACAGCCACACAGTCCCCTGACAACACTCAGCTGGACTACACTACCTCTCTGTGGACAGAGGTCTCTCTACCTCTCTCTCTCTCTCTCTCTCTCTCTCTCTGGAGAGAGGTCTCTCTACTTCTCCTTCACCTCCTCTCTCTCTCTCTCTCTCTCTCTCTCCCTCTCTCTCTGTGTTTGCAGTTGGCTGTATCTTTCTGTCTTAAGTGTGTGTGTGTTTGCTTGTGGTCAGGCTGTAGTGTTGGGTCGCTTCCCAGCGGCGCACAACATAAATACTCAGACACACACACTTGCGCGCGCGCACACACACACACACACACACACACACACACACACACACACACACACACACACACACACACACACACACACGCGCGCGCGCGCGCGCAACCAAACAATGTCCTTTCAAGAGAGGACGGGACAGGAAATGGAAGTGGAGGCGAGAGAAGGAGGGGATGGAGGAGGAGAGAAGAGACAGGGAGGATGGGAGACAGTGGAGAGAGGATGAGTCTTCTCCATTCCACAATGCCTTTCCTATAGTATGTAGATCACTGGTTCCCCAACACTGGGTCGGGACCCATTTGTGCATCGCGGACACTATATTTTTTTGGGTTCCTTCATTTTTGTTTATTTTTTAATTATTATTATTATTTCTAAACATTTTCAAAAAACATTCCCCACAAAAGAAAAAAGAAAATCATGAATAAATCCAAGGATTTTGTTTCCGTAATTTCATGAAGAAATAAAAGAAAAATCTAAGAAATTCCATGAATTAGAAAACCAATGTTTTCTTCGCGCCGCGTTGTGAGCTTGTAGATCTGCTGTTTTCACTAGTTTGGGTCCTGGCAAACGTCTAATCTCTCTTTCGGGTCTCGACCCTGAAAGGTTTGGGAACCACTGGTGTAGATCGCAGAGGGTCAACGATGGAGCAGTGGTTCTCAAACCTTTTAGTTACAGGCCTGTAAGGGTCCATTTGGAGCCCCTCAAGGAACCCTGAGGGGCGGTCATTGGACCCCACTTTGAGAATCACTAATGCAGAGTTTGGATGCTGAAGGACACCTCAAACAGTACCTCAGGGTTCCCCAATTAGTTTTCCCCAAGGGCCGAATCATGACTAGGGTACCAAGCCGAGGGCCACAGCATTGCAGGGGGCGACGGTGGCGTTCCCGCTACTCCAGCGACAGTTCAGATATCGTCGTTGTCGGGTGAAAATCTTGTATGTCCAAAACCGTTCATTTTGCATTTATCATTTAAAAAATAATTTAAAGTAGTGAAAACAGCCGATCTACAAGCACACAACGCCTCGCGGTGCGAGGCGTTGTGTGCTTGTAGATCTGCTGTTTTCACTACTTTTGTGAGACGGCCTTGAATGATGAAGCAGGGCTTTACTTTGCGAAAGTACAAATTTGGAGATACGAGGTTTCCGCCTGACAACGTTGCTGCTCTTATACCACCATTATTACTGGGGTTGGTGGGGGCCTGAGTCAGGCCCCCACCAACCAGCCTGACAGTAGCCCCCCGCGGGCCGCAAATGGCCCGCGGGCCGCCTATTGGGGAACCCTGCAGTACAGTTTCTGATGAGGGAGGAGTGGGAGCAGGAGGATGGGAAGGTGAAGGTCTTTGGGTTTTTGGTTTAGTTTTGTTTTGTTTTGTTTTGTTCAACCTGTATTTTCCTGCTTGCTGGAAAATCATCATGCTGATTGGCGGTATAAAAATGTCAGCATCCTTCTTTTGAGAGTAATGCTTCACATACTGGAGAGACCACTTGTGTACATAAAATCTTGAGCGGCTATTTATCCATTCCTATGTAACAATGGAACCATTTTGTACACATGCTCAGAGTTACAGAACAAAATGGATAAATGAATTTGACTGTGCACTGTAGCTGTGAAATACTATCATCCTCGACGAGCATTATAAAGTCTCTGTGTTATTGTGCCCAATCGAAATTCACCACTTTAGTGAAGCACTAAAATAATCCCCTCCCCTTCATACAACAACAGCTGTGGGCGTGGCTAACTCAAACACACACGTGTGTGTCTGTGACGCCCATCCAAGCGACGCCAGGTTGTCTCTAGGTTAGATTGTCTCTATATTTGCTAAATCAACTGTACAGTCCTTTCATTGTACCAGTTGACAAAGACATGTGGCAAATGGCTCTTTTATTCATAAAGACAGGGAGGTTCCTTCAGCACTAGCTCTCCCAGTGCACATTACAAATGATTGATTTCACCAACTTATTACCAACAATTTACTAAAGAATACTGAAGCCAAGCACTGGGCCAACAATTTAATGTAGCCTACATTATCCTGAGGCACCACCTCAGGAGTGTTACAGGTCGGTGAGTTGAAATACAGTATCTATCAACCCAAATAAAAGAAATGATCGCAAACATGAAGTGGTTTGACTAGAGTCTCGCTAGCTGTCTGCTAAAGGCATCCGTATCAAGAACCAAGGATCCCTTCTTCTGAACATCGTATGAAAAATGTCTAGGCAGTCCAACGCGTTATATTGCGACGCGTCGTGAAATTGTAGATCGTCTATTTTCAAAAAGCCGATGCATAGAGGTTTAAAATGCTCATAATATGGCCTATTCGCTTCTTTTGGGCTTGGTTGCTTCTTTCTCTCCCAAAATCTGGCAACCAGGGGTGTTGCACCAAATTCTGGGCCCTGGGTACAAGGATTCACTGCAGGCCCCCCATGAATGTTCTTCATAGGGGAGGGGGTTAACCCATTTAGACTGGGAACGCATTATTACGCTTTATTTTGTGCTTTAACTATTGAAAAATAGCAGATATACAAGCTCACAGCACGGCACCGTGTGCCGCGCTGCAAGCTTGTAGATCTGCTATTTTTGCTATTACAGAATCCCTTTTATGCCCATATATGGAGATCCCTGCTCTGAGTATCTGACATCACTAATCCCTTTTATGCCCATATATGGAAATCCCTAACAGAATCCCTTTAGTCTAGTAAATCTAGGAAAAAAATACACTCAGGTTGGACAAAATTGTATTATTTAGTTTTTTAACTGATTCTGACAGGAAATTAGGTCTACTAGCCAGGATAAAAAATCTACCCTGATCTGCTCATGGCAAATACCCACAGTGGCCTAATCAAGTTGGGCTCCCATCGACTTTCTATACAGGAGGAAAATACCCAGAAACAAATATGCTTTAAGTAGGATGTGAGGGGTCTAACTAGGGGTTTGTCATGATGCTGAATCCAGGGTTGAACAAAAAACATTCCTTGGGCTAAAAATAACCCCAGAAAACGATGGTTGATGAGTCAATCAAGTGATGAGTCATCACCTTTTGTGGGCGTTTTTTGGGGCCAAGGAATGTTTTTTGTGCAAAACAAATGCTTGCAATGGATTCAGCATCATGACAAACCCTTAGTTAGACCCCTCACATATACTTAAAGCAGATTATTTTTCTGGGTATTTTCCTCCTGTATAGAAAGTCGATGGGAGCCCAACTTGATTTGGCCGCTGTGGGTATTTGCCATGAATAGAATAGAATGAATAGATCTTTATTGTCATTGTCACAGGTACAACAAAATTAAAAGTGCCAAAATGAGCAGATCAGGGTAGATTTTTTTATCCTGGCTAGTAGACCTAATTTCCTGACAGAATCAGTTGAAAAACTAAATAATACAATTTTGTCCAACCTCTGCCTAATATTTACCGGACTTATCCTTGCTCTGAGTATCTGACATCACTGTGATGACACCTGTTTATGCCTATATATGGAGATCCCTCTCTGAGTATCTGACATCACTGCGATGTCACCTGTGATGTCACCTGTGATGTCATAGTGACACATCACCACAGTATCAGGCGTTACACTACACGTATACATATACATACATGGACAGGCTGTGCCGGTTCTGACAGTAAACTGCAACCTACGGTCGCAATAAATATAATGAGCTATACCACGGCCTTCAGTTTATGTCAACTACACTGTACTCACACACACACACACACACACACACACACACACACACACACACACACACACACACACACACACACACACACACACACACACACACACACAGAAAGAGAGAGAGAATTAAACCACTTCAGGTTTTTCTTTTGTTTTTGGTGAAGTGTGTGTTTACCACCAGACACGTCTGTATCCTAGCAACACTGTTATGTCTGGCCCAACAGATATACACTCAAATCTCCACCAATCTCCTTTCATAACACACTGTCCTCTGTGTGTGTGTCTGTGAGGTAATCAAGGTAGCTTTATTCCGTCCCCGCCCAGCCAATCCAGACAGTGGGTGGGTCCTTAATCCACCAATTATTCAGCTGCCTCCAATTAGAGCCTGTTACCTGTAAACAAACACACACACGTGCGTGCACGCGCGCGCGCGCGCGCACACACACACACACACACACACACACACACACTATTTCTCGTCCAAGTAGCATGGTTTCTGCAGATGTCTTTCAGCTCTTTGTTTCTCATTCTTTCTTTGAAATTGTCTCTCCTTTCTCCCGGACTCTATTCACTCCCTCCACCTCACACCCTGTGTTCCAGTCATTTCAATGCTCAATAAAGTTGAAGTTCATACTTGTACTGTATATGGTCCTCACTAAGTAATGCTCCTGATAAAACGTTAAAACGTTTTTTTTTGGAGCTGTGTGGAACACAAGCTCCCTATACGTGGCCGTGTGTGTGGGTCTGTATGCGTGTCTGTCTGTCTGTCTGTCTGTAGCCTACAGGACCTTTTGTGACCACACGAGGGCGCTGTTGTTCAGGCCAGGCCAGACACCCACACACACACACACACACACACACACACACACACACACACACACACACACACACACACACACACACACACACACACACACACACACACACACAGCTCCACTTCGAACAGAGGTTCGATTTTTTTCTACTTAGTCTGTGTCACATATATTGCTGTGGACACTTCAGAAAGCCACCTACAAGTGATATCATCGTTAGGCAGTTTTTTTTGGTCAACAATTAGCATTCTAACTTTCCAGGAATTAGCTTGGATTCCCCATCGATGATGTCACTAGTTTCTGAACTGTCCTCCTCTGAGACACAGACTGAGTAGACAAAAATTGTGCCATATTATCATGAGCATTAGTGAGGACTATATGAAGATGATGATGAAGAAGATGTTGAAAATTGGTGAAGTCGTCCTTTAAGTAAAAATAGCAATACCACAAAGTAGAAATACTGTATGTAAAAGTCCTGATTCAACATTCTACTTGAGTAAAGGTACAAAAGTATTTACAGCACCAAACATATGAAATAAAAAATACTCATTGTGGAGAATCCATAAAAAAAATGGAAATAGTCAGGTAACTGTACTTTGGTAAAAGTATTTTCGATCACTTTCCCTTTCCCAACATATTTCCAGTTTACAAAATGTAAGTAAAATACACACTGTACATGTTTTCCATGGTCCACAATGTTGTGTATAATATTACTAGGCTTATTATAAAATATATGTATTTATGTCTGTACATCACAACACATGACATGATGTTAGAATACATTTTTCATTCTGACAGAAGATGCAGAACCTGTGTTTGCAGTTTATTACCCATTTATCACTTCTATTCCCTCCTGTGTTGCTGCGTGTGTGTGTGTGTGTGTGTTGGTGGTTGTGTTAACTCAGACAGATCATGGTGGATGCTGATTCTGTTTTTCTACTTGTTTCCAACCACACTTCAAAACATAAACACACATTCCACACATACCACACATACACACACACATGCACATGCACATGTGCACGCGCACACACATACTAAGGCACTACTGTGTGTTTGTCAGTGCATGCGTGTGTGCATGTGTATGTACAGTATGTGAGTATTAGTAGTTAATGCTGGAGGTGTGAGGGGGAGTAAACACACCCTGCTGCACCACGTTTACATTCCTCACATGACTAGTCAGTCACTGACACACACACACACACACACACACACACACACACACACACACACACACACACACACACACACACACACACACACACACACACACACTGTATACAACATGGTATGCAAAAACACAATTATGTTCACACACGCACACATGCACGCACGCACAGAGTAATGACATGTCAGACATACGTAGCCATTAGTTGGCATAGAGCCGTGCTGTAAGAGAAGGACTTATTATTCCTATTTCCATTTATGTTTACAGTTAAATTCTGCCCAATCACTTTATTGGCTGAATATGTTTAAGAAACTTGACTGTTTACAAAACACAACTCTGTCACTACGTCACCTGAACACATATACCTGTCTACCTGCACATACCGGTACCACACGCACGCACGTACACACGCACACACGTACCGGTATACACACATGGACACACACATACTGTATACATACCCCATCCCGATAAGCAATTTGATTGAAGGAGTTAGGGTATTCAATTTTGTGGACTATTGTGAAATTAGTAGACCGGCTATTCTTCCTCTTTCTTATATTATTTCACAATTTGAGTAGGTTTGAGTTTTTACTCAAGAATTACAGACACCTGTAAGTGCTCTTTTAATGCGGTTTTGAAGGATTCACACTTCTTTAGGACCCTGTAGAGTTGTGATTGTGGACGTCTTTGACGTTTTTGAAGTAGTTTGACAGGTACATGGGTGTCAATGAGGTGTAGTGTATCTTATAGACCAGGCCCATTGCAAGTTGCTGCTGTCCTCTACCCTGAGCCAACCCATCCTGGCAAAATTAACAGGGTTTAAATGAGTTCCTCAAGCAGTAGTCTGACCAGTTTGGGATGTTTGGAGCCTTGTTTTGTAGGCCTTTGAGGTGCTATAGGGTTAGGGTTAACCTCATACCATATATGGTACGATGAGGTGCATGCATAGTCGTAGTAACATTGGATGAGTGCTTAATTTTGTGCTCCATTTAAATGGAGAACTCCTGGAAACCCCTTAAGGACGATATTGGGGGATCCTGGACCCCACTTGGAGAACCACTGTCCTAGATGACATCCCACCAACGAATTAAAATCGCCCCAAAAAATAGTGTGTTTGCGTGTGTTTCCATCTGTAACTCCACGTTCAGCAGTTGTTCAATTGTCTAAAAAACATAATACAAAAATCAATAACGCATGTACCTTGCCCAACATCAACTTTATCACCTTCAGATGTTTCTCTACTTCTCATATAATCCCAAAATGTTTACAATTGTTCCCCACGGCATATATTGCGCAATCCATAGTTGGGAGCAAAGTGTCATTATCATCAGCAGAGTCTCAGGTTACAAGAGGGAAGGGGGGGGGGGTCAGATGCACACACACACACACACACACACACACACACACACACACACACACACACACACACACACACACACACACACACACACACACACACACACACACACACACACACACACACAGAGAGAGAGAGAGAGAGAGAGAGAGAGAGAGAGAGAGAGAGAGAGAGAGAGAGAGGGGGGGGGGGATCTAGAACAAGAATCAAAAACATAGATCTAGAACACAAAATTCATAGTTCTAGAACACAGTAGTGTACAGTAAGGTACAGTAGAGTACAGTACAGTAAGATGCAGTACAGCAAGGTACACAAAAACATAGATCTAGAACACATAGAATTCATAGATATAGAACACAGAATATGTGCAGTACAGTGCAGTTAGGTACAGTACAGTAGAGTACAGTAAAGTACAGTAAGGTAAAGTACAGTACAGTAAGATACAGTACAGCAAGGTACAGTAGAGTACAGCAAAATACAGTACAGTAAGGTAAAGTAGATTACAGTAGAGTACAGTACAGTAAGGTACAGTAGAGTAGGATGGATGGATGGATGTGGATGGATGGATGGATGTGGATGGATGTGGATGGATGGGTGGATGCATGGATGGATGGATGGATGGATGGATGGATGGATGGATGGATGGATGGATGGATGGATGGATGGATGGATGTGGATGGATGGATGGATGCATGGATGGATGTGGATGGATGGATGGATGGATGGATGGATGGATGGATGTGGATGGATGGATGGATGTGGATGGATGGATGCATGGATGGATGTGGATGGATGGATGGATGTGGATGGATGCATGGATGGATGTGGATGGATGTGGATGGATGGATGGATGGATGGATGTGGATGGATGGATGGATGGATGGATGTGGATGGATGGATGGATGGATGGATGTGGATGGATGGATGAATGGATGGATGGATGTGGATGGATGGATGGATTGCCATTTACACTATTTAGCATTTTGGAAAAAACTGCATATTTAATGTTGAGCCATCCTAAATTTGTATTGCTTAGCTGCCCACTGGACTGTATCCATCTCTGGGTACAGGGGACTTTCACATAGGAAAGGGTCCAGGGGGCTTTATTCTAGTTTAACGTATAGTAGAAAGACTGTGGTCGTGTGTTGCTGCCACTGGGAGGTGCCCAGGCCAGTACAACCACAGTGTGAATGTGTGTACTATACTCTTCAGTGTGAACTAGGGTGTTGCCTTGAAAAGGCATTCATGCTCATTCTCTGGATTGGCTAATAAAGGACAACAGCATGGGAAAAATAGTAAAAAGGAAGAGCATCTGGAGATACCGTACGTACAGTACACACACACCAGGTGACTGGTCTGAGAGCTGATGACAGTGGACAGAAGAGAGAGAGAGAGAGAGAGAGAGAGAGAGAGAGAGAGAGAGAGAGAGAGAGAGAGAGCAGTAAGGGGGGGAGT
>NC_137816.1:18684501-18702001 GCF_963921795.1 Nannobrachium achirus | reverse complement strand
GATAGCCCTACAACCACAGACATCACTCACACACACGGATGCACACACACGCGTGTGCCCATGCACGCGCACGCGCGCACACACACCCACACACACACCCACACACACACACACACACACACACGCACACACACACACACACACACACATTCCGTCACACTCACATGAAATAAAAAATGTATACATTACATACATTACTTGTGATTGGGATCATAACTGTCTGTCCTCTTTACTCTCCTAACCACACTGCACAGATCTATACTATTGTCTCCAACATTGACACAATGGAGGCAATTGAGCTGAATTCTATGTGAAATGATCCTTTACTGTTAAAGCCAGTCTGTCTCCGTCAAAGCTGTTCTCATTAAGCTGGTCCTTTAACACCAAGCCAACACTCATTTATCCATGTTCTGTTTGGACTGGGTTGTGTCCTGCCTTGTTCTGTTCCGTTCTGTTGTGTTCTGTTCTGGTTTCTTGTGTTGTGTTATGCGTTTGTTTAGTTGTGTTGTTCTGTTAAAGCATCAAGATCTGCTCCCCAGAGAATCATTAACAACATGGACCTTATATATAAACCACGCTCACTGAGAGAGAGGCATGGCGGTGTGTGTGTGTGTGTGTGTGTGTGTGTGTGTGTGTGTGTGTGTGTGTGTGTGTGTGTGTGTGTGTGTGTGTGTGTGTGTGTGTGTGTGTGTGTGTGTGTGTGTGTGTGTGTGTGTGTGTGTGTGTGTGTGTGTGTGTGTGTGTGTGTGCGTGCATGCATGCATGTGTGCGTGCGTGTCACCGTGTGCACGCGTGCATATTTCTATAATGTGTGTTTGTTGGTGTTTTTACGTTCATGAGGCTTTGTTGGAATGTGTGTTTGTGTGTGCTTTATGTCATAGTCCTCCTGAGAGAGAGAGAGAGAGAGAGAGAGAGGGGAGAGAGGGGAGGGAGGGAGGGGGGGGGGGAGCGATAAAGAGTTTAGTTTTACCTCCAGATTGTAAACTCTCAGTGAACCAAAAACAATCAGCCGCAACTCATAACGAGGTGTGTGTGTGTGCGTGCATGCATAGCGTGTGTGTGGGTGGGTGCGTGCATGTGTGCGTAGCGTGTGCATGTATGTAGGTTTGTATGTGCAGTGCATGTTTGTGTGTGTCGGTGTCTGCATATCTTTAAGCACAACCATATCATGCCTTGACGTGCAGTTTGTGTGTGGAATCTGTGGATGTGTGTATAGGTGCATATTAGGTTTCGTGTTTGTGTGTGTGTGTCTCAGTGTGGGTACAGTCTATGTATACAGTATCAGGCTGTGTGTGTGTGTGTGTGTGTGTGTGTGTGTGTGTGTGTGTGTGTGTGTGTGCAACAGAATATTGTGTTCCTTTTTTTTAAGATTTGTTTTGGGGCTTTTTATGCCTTTATTTGATAGGATAGTAGACTGACAGGAAATGGGGAGAGATACAGTATGGGGAATGACATGTGGCAAAGGTCGTCCGGATCGGGAATCGAACCGGCGACGCCAGCAGCAGTAGTATGTGGTATGCACCTAGACCACTAGGCCAGCGGGCGCCTCCCTGTGTGTGCCTTTGCGTGTGTTTGTGTGTTGAGTAAATGTTTAAAACTTTAAATATATTGTTGCGACCGTAGGTCGCAGTTACTTGCACTCCTATACTATCCAAACCTCCACCGGCTGTCAGTCCGTCAGTCTGTCACACGTCACAACGTCACACTTTTGCCCTGCTCATATCTTCGCAACCGTTGCCCCGATCCATGCCAAATTTTGCACACACACTCCTTACCTGCCAAACTACTGGCAGGTAAGGTAAGTTAAGCTCAGGTAAGCTCCAGGGACCCCCAGGCCCCTCGGGGACCCCCAGGTGTAAAAAATGACCAAATGTGCAAAAATGACCAAATGACCACCCCGACGGGGCTGCTCACAGGGAATTCCCGGGGACCACCGACTCCTGGTGCTCCAGAACGGATGCAAAAGTGGTGACGCCCCCAGTGGAGGACCCCCTCCACTGCAGCTCACATAAAATGCCGTAACTCGGGCTAGGAGCGTCCGGGAGAGCCGGGGCCGGTACCTATTCGTCCGCCAAGGTGGCGTGGAGACCCCACCCCTCATTTCTCACATGGCCCTCTTCTAGCGCCACCATGAGGCCGATTCTTGCTCCCACAATTTTTGCCCTAAAATCACGCAAATCGGTACACAGTAGGTCTACACTCATTTCATCAACTTGGATCTGTCCCATATTGCGCCACCTTCAGGCCGATTTTTAAAACACATTTTTGGCCACTGCTCCTACAAATTTTGCCCTAAAATCACGCAAATCGCTACACAGTATGTCTACACTCATCTCATCAACATGAATCTGTCCCATATAGCGCCACCTTCAGGCCGATTTTTAAAAACACATTTTTGGACACTGCTCCTACAGATTTTGCCCTAAAATCACGAAAATCACTACACAGTATGTCTACACTCATGTCATCAACATGGATCTGTCCCATATAGCGCCACCATCAGGCCGATTTTTTCAAACACATTTTTGGACACTGCTCCCACAGATTTTGCCCTAAAATCACGCAAATCGGTACACAGTATGTCTACACTCATCTCATCAACATGGCTCTGTCCCATTTAGCGCCACCTGCAGGCCGATTTTTTAAAATACATTTTTGGACACTGCTCCTACAGATTTTGCCCTAAAGCCACGCAAATCGCACAGTATCTCTACAGTCATGTAATCAAAACGCATCTGTCCCATCTAACGCCACCATCAGGAAGATTTTGGGAAAACAAATTTTTGCCCTATTTGTGGAGATAAGCGACCAACGGTCGCTTATCTCCCGATTAGGGAGTCTTACTGGTTATTTGTTTCTGTAACCGGTCTTGTCTAATCTGTATTATTTGACCAGTGTGTGTGTGTGTGTGTGTGTGTGTGTGTGTGTGTGTGTGTGTGTGTGGTGTGTGTGTCTGAACAATAGTGCACGCCTGCACAGGTCATCTAACTTTGCAGTTGATAAGTCTGTTTGATAAGGTATGCTGTACATATGCTGTACAGAATGAAAAAAATCACACTCGTGTGAACTGAGCGGTGGTGTGTGTGTGTGTATGTGTGTGTGTGTGTGTGTGTGTGTGTGTGTGTGTGTGTGTGTGTGTGTGTGTGCAACAGCGCCCCTCCCTTAACATGTGTGGTCAGAAAAGGTTACTGCAGGCTACAGACAGACAGACAGACACGGAGACAGACAGACAGACAGACAGACCCACACACACGGCCACGTATAGGAGCGTTGTGACCACCGCTCAATAAATAAGACCTCGAAGAAATGAGAGGTAAGGAAAGAAAGGGAAGGGAGAGGAAAATAAATGGCATTTACCACCACAGAGAGACCAAACTGACAGAGTGAAAGGGTATAATGAAAAAGGATAATTTGAAGGATTTTTAGAGCTGCACAGTGTGACTATTTGAACCTGGCTTCCTGCACAAGTGCTGCCATTTTTACCATTGAGCTAATAGAGACTGCCAGCTCTTTACCATCAGGTCGGTGAGACATTGACATTATATACCGGTAAATGTTACAATAGAAGAGCAGGAAGACAAATTATTTACAACCACCCCAATTGTATAAGTTATATTGTATCAACATACTCTACCAAACAGACTGGACAAAATTACATTTAATTCATTTAAAAAGGCGCTTTAATGTAGCCAGGTGATGGTAACCAGGGATAGTAACTAGTGATAGTTAACCAGTGATAGTAGTCAGTGATAGTTAATGTAGCCAATGATATCTACAGAAGCCAGCCCGTGATAGGAGCCAGGGATTGATAATGTGTGATAGAAACCAGCATGGCACGCAGAGATAGCTAGTTAAAAGATCTAGTGCATGTATTTTCACGTTAGTGTTCAGATGCTGCAAAAGCAGAAGTCAGCATTCCTGCAGAAGATCCAGACATGATCGAATCGTTGAATTTACAATAAACAGTGGACAGTGATAGTTAACTTGTGATGGGTCCAGTCATAGTGGCCAATGATAATCAGCGATAGTTATTCAATTGGTGTTAGCCAGCCAGTTATAGGAGCCAGACAGTGGTACTTAAAGAGTTTTTTTTACTGATAGTGCTAATACACTTTGTTTTGTTTTCCTTCTATTTTTGACTACTCATGAAGATGACAGGTTACCATGGTAGCTGTGAGCCTGACAGACACACACACACACACACACACACACACACACACACACACACACACACACACACACACACACATACACACACACACACACACACACACACACAGTGTAAATCTCCACAGAGGGGAGGATAACGTGCTGTTTTTAGCTGGCATGTGGCCACATGTTCTCAGTCAACCACCTCCACACTGCTCACACTGGTCTGTCAAGTTCAGCTTAACAACACAGCACACACACACACACACACACACACACACACACACACACACACACACACACGCGTAAATAAGTCCGTAAATAAGTCAGCCATGACATGTCGGCCTGCATACTGTATATCTTACAGTGATGTTTTCCATGCGGTAAATCTTCATGCTGTATAATATGGGCACTGCAAAACGTACACTTCTGTGACATTCACATGAATTGAGGTATCTCGGGTCAAAGCCGGTGTTGAATCTTGGTTGACGAGTCGACGACAGAGCTCTGCTTAGTTTGCACCATGCTTAACTACTGTATGTTCTTTAGCCCTGGCCATATTCATCATGTACCACGAGTTCTTGTGCCATATCTTTGCAATAACCAATAGCACAATAATTACGATCATTGTGGTTATATAGTACAAATTAAAGGCAATTAAATTGGGTTATTTTACACACAATATAATGATCCCCTATGTGTAAAAGATATATAATATCTAACTATCACATCAGAATCCACACTGAGATGTTAGATTGCCTTAACCAAACGGTCAGATATAGCATTTAGCAAATTAAACCACATCTTCATTGTCCGGAGTCCCCTGGGGGTTTTGCCTCTCTGTGCCAAATATCTTGCAGAAAAACTGATCGGCTGTTGCCAAATGTTTGCCCAGAAAAGGGACGCTACGGTTCAA
The DNA here is from genome assembly GCF_963921795.1 of Nannobrachium achirus. Classification (NCBI taxonomy): domain Eukaryota; kingdom Metazoa; phylum Chordata; class Actinopteri; order Myctophiformes; family Myctophidae; genus Nannobrachium; species Nannobrachium achirus. Next base: position 18,696,936 of record NC_137816.1, on the reverse strand, counting down.
GTGGTTAAACTTTTCAACGTTATGTCCGCTAGAGTCTAGAGGGGTGTTCAGTCCTATAGGGGAGGCTCAACACCAATAAAATTACAAGAACAAGTTTTAGGATGAAGAATTGTTCCCTTCAACCACTTTTTCAGAGCAAATTACCTCCCAGGGCCCTAAAGAAGAATCTCTCTAAAACACATACTGTAGTGTATGCCTTTTCTTCTTCATGTCTGTCTGCTTTTTCGTTTAGAGACTATACAGTAGCTGAGGGTTACTGCTGGTCATTAGAAGGTAGATTTGCATGCTGAACAACTCTCAGGAATGCTCTCTACTGCTCAATAACAGCTGTTCCTGGGTTGTATCTAGTATTTATCATACTACTATAATATGCTGTACTCAACTGAGACAGTGAACTCCATACAGGCTACCATACATTGTACTCATAGTATAGTTGAACAGCCATGATCAGAGAACATCAAAAAGCTCAGACTCTGTGTACTCTGACACGACTACCTTGTCCCCTCTCTCTCCCATGCACGCACACACGCACTACCTCCTCCTCCTATCCCTATTTCTCTTTCTTGTCCTCTCCCTATCTCTCCCTCTCTCTCTCTGTCCTCATTGCTTCCTCACTCCTCTGAGCCAAGTTCCCTAGACAAATATACACACCATCGCTACGTGCTCTCTGTTGTGTGACTGGGTTCCTGTGTGTGTGTGTGTGTGTGTGTGTGTGTGTGTGTGTGTGTGTGTGTGTGTGTGTGTGTGTGTGTGTGTGTGTGTGTGTGTGTGTGTGTGTGTGTGTGTGTGTGTGTGTGTGTGTGTGTGTGTGTACGCGCGCACACGTGCGTGTCTGTGCCAATGCTGACTGCCCTACAGTACATGTTGAAAATGAAAATGATATGTCTCTGTGTGTGTGTGTGTGTGTGTGTGTGTGTGTGTGTGTGTGCCGTCTGTCAGACTGTTTACTGTCAGCCTGGAGAAACGGCTGTGCTGTCTATTTGGAGCAGAGGCGTGTATTTATGTCTGAATGTATACAACAGTGAGGAGCCGTACAGACGCACTGAGGGTCTGCGGTTCCCTGCTACCAGTCATTTTGGGAGAGAGCTGCTTTCACTGAAAATAAAAGTGGAATATTTTAGTTTTGGTCTGAGACGTTTGAGACCTGAAGTGATCCCTGGGTTCACTGGGAGCAGGACAGCCAACCTCACATCCATCACTCTTATTCAAATTAGATGACATGACATCACGTTACATAAGACTTTTTTGATCCCCAGGGGGAAATTCAGGGTGTCACAGCAGCAAGGAATAAAAAGAAGGTACTTGTAGACCTTGATTATATTCATCCTGAGAGAAATTCAGGTTCAGCTTCTCCCAGTTGATGGCTGCTCAGAGGGTGAGAGCTGTTACTGCTTAAGTGTGTTGCTCAGGGAGCCTTCGACGTACTGTACTGTATATGCCGGTTTGGGCCAGAAGTTGAACTGTTGAGCTCCTGATTACCAGACGGCCTATCTACCCACTAAGCTACAGCCAGGTAGTTGTAGGTAAATGGTAAAAGTTCCTCTTCTTCTTTTCATGTATTTTTCCTTTATTTCTTCAGGGAAGCCCATTTAGAGCAAGCTCTCTTTTTCAAGGACACCCTGATTACAGCATGATTACATATAATGAAAAGCAATAACAAACATTTGAACTACATTAAAACAAATCACAGATGCAAATAAATATTGGATTATATGAAACACTGCCAGGTAACGTGTCCTCAAGAAGCACCCTGGAGACCAATCGAACCAGTTTCAGAGAGTCCTGAAGTTGTTCCATTTGGAGCGTAATAAATGGAAGCAGTCTTTCCTTTTTTACTCATGCTGGCTATACGACATTTTCCCATTTCTTTACAGATTTTTTCACATTATTATTTAACTCCATAGCTGGATGGTATGGTCTGTTTCTTCACATTCACAGGTGGTTGGGACAGATTTGCTCCCCTTCTGATCACAGAATGTTTTGATCGTCCCGTTCTTGTTCTCAGGCGGTTGAGTGTCTTCCACTGGACCCATGGTGCTTCTGAGCCAGGAGAAGGACTTCAGAAGGGGGCATACTCATTTCGAAAGGAGGAGGATCATTCTCAAACTTTTTTATCCATAGCTGGAGTCTTCGTGAGAGGTTGTCACCCAGTCAGGAAGATTCTCCTTACTTCAGTCATTGGGCTGGGGGATGACGTCCATTGAGCAGGTGGCGTTCATCACCAATAGCTTTTACCATATCTACTCGGCTGGCAACTTCCCTTCTGACAGAAGGATATGCCAGTGAGGATGTGCAGCCGCAGCCTCCTCAGTGAAGCTGACCGACCCAAAAGAGTAAACGTGCCCAATAAACAATAAATACAGCAATAAACCAGTATGTAAATACAGTATACTCTACATAAAACTAGTAAGACGCCTCAGGGCGACTTGCGACCTTGCCCTTTATTCTTGGTCATCTCACCAGTGATGTATATCGGACCAGTTACCCATATATATGGAGACCCCTGGTACCCATATATGGAGATCTATGTACTATGGAGATATGCTGTGAGAGCCCAAACATGCCCAACAACAGAGCATGATGTCAGAGCGGCAAACCCATTCTGTCGAGCGGCAAACCCATTCTGTTAAGAGTGGTTCCCCTGACATCACAGTGACATCAGAGCATGATGTCAGAGCGACAAACCCTTAGAACCACAGTGTCAGGCGTTATAGACAGAGATACAGTACATACATACATACATACAGTACATACGGACAAGCTGTGACCGTTCACATACTAAAATTGCGACCTATGGTCGCTATAAATAAATAAACTCTACTAGAGAGAGTGCATTCGTTCTGGGTTGTGGGTTATGGGTTGTCTGTGTGTCTGCAGCTGTATAAACACAAATGTTTAGAAATGAACCAGTTCTGGGTTCGAAGGTGTTTATTATTTGTCAATAATGACCACCTTGCAGTTCAGTATCTGGCTTATTACGCTGCTACTTAATAAATCAACCAATAAATAAATGCAGGTCACTGTTTGTTCCGTTTGTTTCCCAGGTGTATGAGTTGCTGTCCTGCACTCGTGTTATGCTGACAACACTGACCAGGAGGCTGTCCAGACCATAGATACCTCATTCGCTGTTGCAGTTCATTGGAGGGACCCGTATTCCCAGGCAAGGAGGAAGTGCTGAAGTGCGGAAGGCTTGCTGCCACTCAAAGTGACTACTGGGCTGGCCAATCACAGCGTGTCTTTTCCGTGGCATGGAAGCTTGTCTTCCCTTGAGATGCGTGTATCAAAACACCATCCCACTTCCAGCAGTGGAAGCTTGTGATTGGCTGAACCGGAGGTAGGGAGGTGCCGAAAGTCGGGGGGACGAAGATTTACTATTCGGTGTCTCCCGTGGCTCATGGTCGCCTGAGACGGCGTGCCTCCGTCATCTCCACTTAAAACAAGCGCTCCGCCCTTGGTCCATCGTTGGAACTGGGATGGTGTTTTGATTCACGCCCTCGAGATACAGATGCTCCAGAGCCAGAGGAGGCATCTACCTATGTCTGAGGTCCAGACTCCAGAAACAACTCCATGGAGGGTCCTGACTCCTCCATGATCATGGCTGACCGGGTGAGTAATGTGATACGTCATGAATACATAATTAACACACACACACACACACACACACACACACACACACACACACACACACACACACACACACACACACACACACACACACACACACACACACACACACATGCATGTGCTTATACTTTGATTGCAATCAAAGTATATCAACAACAACAAATATTCTTTTGATTTAAAATGTTACTGTTACTGAGAAATTGTCTGCCATCGAGAAATAACAGATCACAGAATGCCAGGGTTAATCCATCAGAATCAAGCATTCAGCCAAGCCATGAATATAATACAGCATATAGGAGAGTATAGGACAGGAGGCAGTAAAATAAATACAGTGAAACACAGGGCAGGAGACAATATGGAAGGAAAGGATGGACAGAGGATATAGGATTAGGTATACATCCATGATGCACTGTAGCATATACATATTCATTTTTACCTAGAAATAACAGTGTTCTTGTTTATTTGTTGCATATTTTTCAAGAATGAAATGTCAATGTGTTATTATTACTGGTTGTTGCTGTTTTGATTGATTGATTGATTATTTTATTAGACAAAAATGGAGAACAGTAAAAGTATAGTCAATACAATTGAAATACAGTTATACACCCTGCCTAAAAGGAACATCCCAAATAAGACTATTTAGGACAGTGAGTATTGAACATGGTGTTTCTGTCCGTTGTGTTTTCAGTGTATGAGATGTTTGAGTGGGACTCGCACCAACACATTTCTGACTGTGTTTACTGTTTACTTACTACAATGTTACCAGGATATACAGCAGCTGGTCAGCCTGAGTTCCAGCACACATGCGTTTGTGCTTTGTGTTCTCACGTATTGTACCTACCGTACCTTACTCTTTATGTGAGAGCTTTGTGTTCTCACACATTGTACCCTCCTACCGTACCTTACTCTTTATGTGTGTGCGTGCGTGCATGTGTGTGCATGCATGCGTGTGAGAGTTTGTGTGGGTGTAGTATTTGTGTGTGTACACATAGTGTGTGTGTGTGTGTGTGTGTGTGTGTGTGTGTGTGTGTGTGTCCGTCCGTCCGTCCGTCCAGGATGTCAGGGCCTGCCTACAACTCAAACACAACAGCTGCTGGGCTCATGCCGGGGTCAGACGTGGGTCAAACAAGAACATATCACAGACAATAGAATGTTTCATCCAGTTTCAACTAGTGTCAGAATTAATGAAGCAGAGTTAAAAGGTTGCCTCTATCTTTCCAATACTAATATTGACAATGTTTCCTTTTATTGTTTCTGCAGTCATGCATGTCTGTTTGTTGAGGTGGATCCTGGTGGGTTCTGAATTTGAAAATTGAATCAAAACAAAAAACGAAAAAGAATACTAAAAATCACTATTCGTGAATGCCCTAATCTGTAGCTGTCCTTTTTTCCTTCTACACCAAATCTCTCAGCTGAAGGTTCGATAGCTGATTTACAAGCTTCATAATTTGCAGAATGGAAATCCGTCCCCTCCATTTATTTAAGAATGAATGCATTTCTTCCCAATTTACTTGTGGATCTGCAATCTTAGCCGATTGTTGGCCCCAGAATTGGGATGGTAGGGTTCATGTGGTTAGATTTGACTGTGTAGCATGGGGTACTCTGGTTGTACTGTGTAGCATGGGGTACTCTGGTTGTACTGTGTAGCATGGGGTACTCTGGTTGTACTGTGTAGCATGGGGTACTCTGGTTGTACTGTGTAGCATGGGGTTGTACTGTGTAGCATGGGGTACTCTGGTTGTACTGTGTAGCATGGGGTACTCTGGTTGTACTGTGTAGCATGGGGGGGTACTCTGGTTGTACTGTGTAGCATGGGGTACTCTGGTTGTACTGTGTAGCATGGGGTGCTCTGGTTGTACTGTGTAGCATGGGGGGGTACTCTGGTTGTACTGTGTAGCATGGGGTACTCTGGTTGTACTGTGTAGCATGGGGTACTCTGGTTGTACTGTGTAGCATGGGGTACTCTGGTTGTACTGTGTAGCATGGGGGGGTACTCTGGTTGTACTGTGTAGCATGGGGTACTCTGGTTGTACTGTGTAGCATGGGGTACTCTGGTTGTACTGTGTAGCATGGGGGGGTACTCTGGTTGTACTGTGTAGCATGCGGTACTCTGGTTGTACTGTGTAGCATGGGGTACTCTGGTTGTACTTGGCACTTCTCAGGGACCACCAGTATAGAATGCAGAGGTGAATCACACTGTTCAGCTGGATTCATCACATTAAACAATTGAACCCCAGCATTGTATAGTGGGGAAAATAACAGACCAACAAGCTTGTTGATTTGCCATTGTCTGCAAAGATATGTAGTGTAGTGTAGAGCAAAACAAATAAAAAATAAAATAAATAAATAAATACAAAATCATTAGTTTAGGGCCCTGAGGGAAAGTATAGGAATTAAGTGGTTAATTGTTTTGCCCCTGTCTGATCTCTAGCCACTTCAACAGCCGTACCGCAGCGCCAGCCAATCGCTGCCGTCATCAGTGTAACGACGGCCAATGAGCTTCCTCCTTGGTGACTTGCTCATGCCTGTGCTGTGTCACTGTGAGCGGCTGACTGTAGCTTATATAATGTTAGAATGAAGTCTTACAGGAGCCTGTTTATTCTTTATACTGGTTTTATATAACAAATAACTCCAAGCCCTGAGATGTGTGTGTGTGTGTGTGTGTGTGTGTGTGTGTGTGTGTGTGTGTGTGTGTGTGTGTGTGTGTGTGTGTGTGTGTGTGTGTGTGTGTGTGTGTGTGTGTGTGTGTGTGTGTGTGTGTGTGTGTGCATGTGCATGTGCGTACGTGTGTGAGTTTGGGAGAGAGAGAGAAGGAATTAGAGAATGTGTGTGGTGTGTTTGAGAGAGCAAGAAAATGAGAGAACGTGTGCGCGTGTGTGTTCACATGCGTGTTTGAGCGCAAACGCATGTGTGAGTGTGTGAGAGATTGAGACAGGGAGAGAGTGAGAATGTGTGTGTGTCTACTTGTGTTTGTAATGTGAGATTGTGAGAGTGACGGGGTGTGCGTGTGCGTGTGCGTGCGTGCGTGCGTGCGTGCGTGCGTGCGTGCGTGCGTGCGACTGTGTGTGTGTGAGAGAGAGAGAGAGAGAGAAAGAGACAGAATGGGAGTCAGAGAGAGAGAGAGAGAGAGTTCAAAGTCCATCCATTTCCCTCACAGAGCAGAGCAGAGCGGTGGTGTATGTGTTTATCAGAGCACACTTGAAAGCAGACAGGCCGTTTCATTCAGACAAGTTACTGAACAACTCCTCATGGTGTCCCCGGGGCCTGAGCTGCATGCATGGGGTCAGAGGACACCACAGGGGACATACCATGGGCTGTGGGTCTTTGGAGGGATGTTGACACGTGGCCAGCAATACTGTAGATCAGTGGTTCTCAAACTTTGACATTTGAAGGTCTCCCCTTAACAATTGGACCTGTTAGGGTCCAGTTGGTTCCATTTGTACACCGTCAAAGTTAGACTTGTAAGTGTCAATTTAGATCCCTATATATGAGTCCCTGAAATCCACTTTGAGAACCACTTTTGTAGATGAATGGTCAGATACACCTTTGGAAGAGCAACAAACAGTTTTATTAGCAAACGCAGATTACCATTAAAATCACTTTTCTGTATGTGCATGGATGATCCTATTTGTCTAATCTAAAAATACTGACACATCCTAATAAACATATTGTAGTAGTATGTTTAGATTTTGTACCCCCCCCATTCCGACATCCCCCCATTCCGACACTAACCCTAACCTCTATGGAAGTGCCGCCACTCCGACAATTAGAAGTCAATGTCGGAATGGCAGCATTTCGTAAAGGAGAGCGGACCCTACATGATATACATGATGCATTTTTGACATAGACCTACTATACATGACAACATCTAATAAATATACCATATAAAGTATGTGGCAAAATCTAAACATACTGTGTATACATGACAAAATTTAAGACGTTATCACTATCTAACCATACTGCAGAATATTGGACAGATTCACGGCAGTAGGTAGTAGATCAAAGAGAGCAGGGGAATAATGTGTTCAATGGTTAAAGGGGAAGACCACCCATTTTCAATATTGAAATATGTCATTAATATACCTTAGAGGAGTTGTGTGGACATAGAAAAAAAAGTTCCCCCCCTTCTGTGTTGCCTAGAACTGGAGGATTGATTTTGGGGTTTGTATTGTAAAGTACAATGTGTGATGTCATCAAGTTGTACTTTACAATACAAACCCCAACATCAATCCTCCAGTTCTAGGCAACACAGAAGGGGGGGAACCTTTTTTTCTATTTCCACACAACTCCTCTAAAGTATATTAATGACACAGTTCAATATTGAAAATGGGTGGTCTTCCCCTTTAAGCTTGTACATACTCAGTTAAACTTTGAAAGGTCACAATATTCAAGTGAGGACCATGAGGAATATTGTTTTATTATTCTATATATTTGACACTGGCTCGATGGTGAGAGCTGGAGCAGCTAAGCGCCTGTGGTCGAATGTATTCTTATACAACATACTGTAATGCTAATATGATGCATTCCACTGGGAGAACTCATGAGCGTCAGAAAACTCGGCGGCGGTCCTCGGCATAATCCCCGCTTCAGAAGTTCTGTATTAGAGGTGAACTGAGCATAAATCTCATTAGAAATAAGCCGGTGGAAGTCAGCAAAAAAGGAACAAAATATCAGATTTCCGTGTTCAGCGAGGCGGTATGTAGGGGACGGACCATGGCCAACCATCGCCTCCTGGGGTAAATACCTGATAACTTTTACTGCATGAAAATATTCAAACTCTGTCATGGCCTGTTGAGCAGGGCAATCTGCTGCAGTCAGACTCGCCTCGCTGAGAGAAAGAGACATTTATTCAGCCGCCAGCGGGCAGGAGGAATGAACACACAGCCACAAATGATACACATCCAGTTCTCTGGCCTCTGTTCCACTGATCACTGCAACATTAGCCTGTGTGACGAGAGAGAGTGGGAGACGGACAGACGGACCGGTAGAATAAGAGCAGGTTGGAGACAGAGACAGAGTAGGAAAGACAGACAGACGGACGGACGGACGGACGGACGGACGGACGAGTAGAATAAGAGCACGTGGGGGAGGTAGAGAGGAAAGACAGACAGACACACAGAGAGTAGGAAAGACAGACAGACAGACGAGTAGAATAAGAGCAGGTGGGGGAGGTAGAGAGGAAAGACAGACAGACACACAGGCAGGCAGAGTAGGTCGAGGTGTGAGGACTGGGAGACATACAAGGAAGAAAGTAAGACAGCGAGAGAGCAGGAAGAAAGAGAACGGGGATAGAGAGAAAGAAAGGGTGCGAGAGACAGAATGTGTGTGCGGGGGGGTACACATGGCAGAGAAATGGAGCAGGGATATTTGTGGAAGGCTCCATCCATTCCGCTCTGGAGTGGTTCCACGCGCTCTGAGGGAGAGCGCTGGGTTGCTCTGCTGCGTTCAATCATTAACGTTGTGCATACAATGCATGCCATTCAAATCCGACCAAGAAAAATACTGGCTGTTTGTCATATTGCACGTCCGAGGGGCAGAACTTCACCACAGTGACTGGGCTTGGAGACACACAGAGGGCAAAGGTTGCAGAAGACTCCAGAAACTAAAATAAAGTCCAATTATCGTCCCTTTATATTGTTTTGTTTCTGAATCTCAGAAGTGATTCAGGATTCTAAAAAGAAAAGGCATCTGAAAAGAAAAAACCTGTGGCTTTGTGAGCGAGTCCAAGCTAAAAATTTGATTTTCTGCTCACTCTTAAGCCAATCTTGATGGATATACTTTGGGGCCCACCAAGCACTTAACTCACATATGCGCTAACATACGCACATGTACAATGCGCGCTTGCACATCAAGCAGTGAAGCACTTAACTCGCACTCATGCACGCACGCACACACGCGCACACACACACACACACACACACACACACACACACACACACACACACACACACACACACACACACACACACACACACACACACACACACACACACACACACACACACACACAAACACACACACACACACACAAACACAAACAATCGTTGTGTGTGACATCGTGTGTGACATTGTGTGTGACATTGTGTGTGAATCGTAACAATCGTTGTTAGCTGCTCTGCATTTCTATAGTGCCTTTCTCCAGCTAATTTTAACTTCAATCCCAGAGCCAGGGGATAGAACTGGGATAATTTCAGTTCCCAGATGGCCACTCTCGGCCTCCTGACCCACTGTTGTTTTTTCTTTTAGTACTTAAAGTTTAATCTATCCCAGTTGGAATCGCATTGTGATGCGTTGTGCACATTTGTTCACAGAAAATTGAACATTGAAATATGTTGACAAGCTGTCATTGTGGTGGCAGCAAGAGATTTTGAACATGTAAGAGTGAATGTCAGTCTGCAAGACAGTGTAGATTGAATCATTAGGAACGTGGCTGTATGTGATTGGAGGTGTATGAGTGTGGGTCCTGTGGGACTATAGGCCTGAACTACTGCTAGCCTCCATAATTAAGAATAATTGGGAAAAATGTTGAAAATGTTTGGGATTTTATGCCTATAATGACTTTCCTAAAATAGAGATGCCAGGGTTAATGTGGTCAAGTATACTTTTATTCCACAAACTAAATAATTGGTATGCGACTGTGGTCATGGAGACCCAGACAACTAAGTCTTCCATTCCAATTACATTCACCTTGGCTTGGTGTAAGTCAATCCATGAATTGTGAACCGCTGATCTAAATTGAAGTTAGGCACAATATATACTTTGTGGCCTTCAATGCACACATACCATACCACCCACAACTCTGCAGTATGATCTACTGCGATCTAATATGATCTATTGTGGTCTAGTTGTTATGTTTGTTGAGGTGAGGTGAGTTGAATGCAGTCAGACTAAGCCAACAACATGGTGATTTAGTGTCGCCAAACAAATCCAGCAGGGCTGAAATGGAAATAATGAAACCAACACCACTTTACTACTGGCAGTCACTCCCCTTTGTATTTTGTATTTTAGACAGTTAAAAAAGCTGAGAGGGAGACAGCATAGCAGAGACAGACATTAGGAAAGATGAGAGGGTGGCAGTGTAGGGGAGACAGACAGTAGGAAAGCTGGCAGTGTGTGAGAGACATATTTTAGGAAACGGAGAGGGAGAGGACCAGAGAGACACATTAGGAAAGCTGAGAGTAAATCAGTGCAGAAGAGACAGGCAGTATGAAAGCTGATAGAGAGACAGTGCTGTGGTGACATGCTATGGTAAGGCTCAGAGGGATACAGCATAGGAGAGACAGACAGTAGGAAAGCTGAGAGGGTCACAGTGTTGGGGAGACAGGAGAGAAGCCTGTGGTGGGATTTGATCCTAGAGCAGCTATGTGTCTTAACCACGACACCACCGTTAGGCACAGACACAGACTTTCGCAGAAAGTGTGTGAAAGCCACAGAGAGACACAGATCTCTGAGTCAGGATTTTCCCACACTACAGAAAAGGCAGGCAAATTTTCACTGAGTGGGCAAAAATACTAACAGTCTTTATGTTGGTCAATGTTTCTCCCATTTTCTTTGTCTCGGTTTATCTCAAGTCTTCAAGAGTGAGTTTGATGATTTTATGCATAGCCTAATATATAATTTGTACTCCAGTGGTCCTTGGCTGAACAGAGAATATTACTGTATCTCCAGAGTCATCTGAGTTGAAACTGTGATCTCCCGTTTCAAGTCTCTTGCTGCTAACAATCATTCATATTTTGACATATTTTCAGTAGATAGTCTTCTCCCAAACATAATGTTTAATATCTACCGCCCATCAAACTTAGCTGACGCTACCAATGGAGTCGAATAATATAATTTAAAAAATATATTTTGAAGCTATTTTAACATAGACTGTTTTGGAATGCTTGTTAACAGCAAGACTATGCACGGGAGGGAGCCCGCTGCTTAAACTTACAGCTGACTCTGAAGCTAATATTCTCTGCTGGTCCAAGGACTACAGGTATGTACTGTAAAAAGCAAATTATATATTGGTCTAAAATCACCGGACTTACCTCTAGAACCTTCTGTCTCTCCTCTGTCATTCATGACTGAAGGTGATTTAACCAGAGCTTTCACCTGGTAACACCTGCTCACCTGCTCAGCTACGGATGGTTCAACCACTTGAAACTAGAGCTTCACTAATTTGGGTTGAACATTCAGGGAAAATAGCAGATCTACAAGTTTGTAAGACATTGCGTTGCAAGACGTCGTGAGTAGTTTTTCATAGTTTTGATGTGAAGGGTAAAGAAGGAGTGGACCAAGTATAGAACCTTGGGGGACCCCAGTGATTGAACACAATTTCTTGTTGTTTGTTTTACTTGTGTTTATATCAACTGGAAATCAAACAGGCCACCTGACAAAATAATGGAGCTACATCACAGAAAACAACAACACTAAATCCACAATGGAAACTATAATGGAATGTCTTTAAAGAATCAATTTGGCAAGATGAGAGTCACTGCACTGCCAACTCTGCGGTTCATACAAACCCCAGGGCCAAGCACTCAACCTGGGATGACGGAGCATTTGAAGTCACCGGTGCCCCGCTTTGTGGAACCACATTAAAGATTCAGCCACCCTGGTATCAGTCAAAAATCTCTCAAAACTCAGCTCTTCAGACTTGCATTAATTCTTTCACAATCCAAACCTCTACCAAAGTGTTCTTACCCTTTAAGCATTGAAATAAGTCCTGGTTAGTGGAAAGGTATTTATCTTATTTTATTCAGGTTAGTAAAGGCTATTTGGTCTTTATTTTATTTTAAGTTTAATGTCTTGAAAATGTATTTTATTTTT
>NC_137816.1:18622001-18677001 GCF_963921795.1 Nannobrachium achirus | reverse complement strand
GCACTGTGCATACAGTATATGAGGGATGGAAAGTAACTTTAACTGGTGCTTGCATGATGTAGGAGCATCAATGTAAGAAACCCGTTTCGTTTAATGGCTACAGAGATACTGTCCCCCCCCCCCCCCCCCCCCGTGTGTGTGTGTGTGTGTGTGTGTGTGTGTGTGTGTGTGTGTGTGTGTGTGTGTGTGTTTGTGTGTGATTGTGCATGGCCTGAACAACAGCGCCCCTCCCTTAACATGTGTGGTCACAAAAGGTACTGTAGGCTAAATAGATATAGATACACCATAAAAATGCTATTATACAGCATACGATTTGTGAAAGTGACAAACAGGCTTCACAGTTATGTCAGGTGTGTTGATATGCTGATGGTGATGCGATTTCAGATCAATTGCTCCAGCCACTGAGGAGAAACGCTGTTACAGACAGACAGACAGACAGACAGACACTCACTCAGACAGACAGACAGACACTCACTCAGACATTCGCAAAATTATAGTATAGATGGACAGATGTTCCTTGTGTGTTGCGAGTTCAAATCCAACTCCTGGCATATTTTCCCCTCTCTCTCGGACCTTGGTCACTCTCATCTCTACACTCTCCTAATCTAATAAAGCAATGAACATTCTTTTTTCGATAGGAGGTCCTCTTTCACTGTGTGTCTGTTTCATCCTCTTTCATGTGTCTTCACACACTGGCATACAGTGAGAGAGGACCAATGCTAACCTGCCTGTCCTGTGAGACAGCAGGTCTATAACAAGGTAGGTAAGGACGAGAAGAAATAAGTTGGTGCTACTGTAAAAGAAGTTAGATCATAATAATACAAAACTTAATTTGTGTCAGACCATACATAGAATATAGCTCCTGGTGTTTTACAAGTCAACAGTTATCAATTAAACAAGCAGGAGCTGCCACTTTACAGCTTTAAGTCATTATAAGCAAAGTAATAAAAATACAAATACAGTAGCCAACGCATGCCAAATCGTCGAGTGTCAATTTCCCATGTTGTCTTGCCAATTGAAGACAGTGCTGGTTTTCTGTAGTTTTATGTTGTTTAGTTTATTTCACTTACAAGAAAACTAAAAGCTAAATGCAAAAACAGTGTTGATCTCCACACATTGAGGGTGCGTGTTGTTGTTCCAACACGCATTACTTCGACGTTGCGTTAGTCCGACTCTACCCATTACTAGCCCTATCCCTAATCCTAACTAACCGTAACGCGTAGCCACATAGTCGGAGTAATGAGACGTCAGACTGACGTCTGCCCCCCACACATTGAGTGTCATGTGTCAAAGCTGTCACAAAGCACAGCAACAAGAAGTCACCCCTTCCCACTAATAGAATGGAAGTGACTGGAACCCTGATGTCTTTCATGCATACGTATATAATGTGACTTATGACGTCACACCAATTAAAAAACTCTCTTACAGGGACATTGTCCATCCCAGATGGTGAATTATGTGCGTTAAAATGCCTATATATAGTCACTACATTACGTTTCCCAAGAACGACAAAGGCCCCTCCCCCCTATACAGTTGATTGGCTGTCGTTACATGTTTATTTTCTCTTGTCTTGTGCTCTTTTGGATGGACTGCTTCCAGCGGATCCTGTCCTGCAGCCTGTCAAACTGACAATGAGATGAAGATCAGCAGATAGTGATACGACAGCAGAGCAAATGCGATCTAACATTCCTTCATAATAACATCTGATGGATGGATGGAGGATAGATGGGTGGATGGGGAGAGAAAGAGAGAGAGAGAGGGGGATGGAGGGAGACAGACAGACAAATGGATGGAGGGTTCAACAATAGGACAGGTGCCAAATCTGAAAGCAAGGTGCCAAAGCATGAGACACAGAACACTTTGTCTAGAGGCACCAGACAAACAACCAATAGCACACCATCTGTCACGCTGTAACGAGAAGACGCGTCTGTTCAATTCCCCAGCCAAATCTTCATGGAACACTGATCTCTGATCTCCTTATCTAAACATTATTTTCAGACAATCAACTTGCGTCATACATTTAACTTAGTACCGTTCAAATATACAGCAGAACGGTGCTCAAAGTGCTTAACAATCAGAATCATATTTATTTATTTTTGCCTGGTATGTTTGCATATACAAGGAATTAGCCTTGATCAGGTCAGGGCATATTACACTGAATAACAACTGTATAGAAACATCTCAGTTATTTACTACTCAAAATATAAAGATAAACAACTAGGCTATATAAAGAGTTAAGCAGAAATGTAAACGTTATATACAATATGCAGAATACACTCTATAGCAATATAGTTAATGTGCACTATGGATGGTAGAGACTTGTTGCCACCGTAGGTCGCAGTTTACTATGAAAACTGGCAGATCCTGTCCATCAGTGACTCAATGCCTCAATGTCTATACTGCCCTACAAATTTCACCAAAAAATGGGTTTAAAAGTGTTACAGCTGATCAGCCAAATGAGATAAAGGCATTTAAGTGATATTACACTGATTGTATATCTGTTCTTGAGCTAATTGCTCATCCCCCAATATCATGAAGGCTGTCGGTGTGTCCGAAAACTGCCTTTGTAGGGCAGTATAGCTGACCTGTTCTGACATCACATTGTTGATTGTCACGCTCCATATATGACCAAGACAGCCTGTTCTGGTGATCATTTATGGAGATCCCTGATGTCATCAATATTTTAGCCCATATTTGGCAATGCACATATATGGACGCTCCATATGGCCAAGACAGAATTCATTTGCAAATCAAGACTGCTGACTGTCATCACCGGTCAGATGTAGAGGTGTTGACCAGCTCCATATATGGAGATCTATTCTAGGTGATGATCCAGTCATTTCCATGTATGGATATCCAGGGTTTGATGAGGTCAGTGTCATGATCTTCATATATGGAGATCCGAGGATGATAGTCAGCAGTCTTGATTTGCAAATGAATTCTGTCTTGGCCATATATGGAGCATCCATATATGGGCATTGCCAAATATGGGCATTCAGGCGCTTAATATTGATGTCATCGGGACAGGAATCTCCATTATGAGCATAAAAGGGACAAGGACGGAATTAATTTGCAAGTGTGACTCGTGTTGCAGCAACCACACTGGTTAGACTGACACAATATGTCCCTAAATGGGCATTCCCAGATCTGGGATTAATATTGATGGCCATAAAAGGGATTCTATTGGGTATTCCCAGATATGGAATTAATAGTGATGGGCTTAAAAGGGATTCTATTAGTGTGGTTGCCCTAACAGGGCATCATCTGGGAATCAGATGTAGAGGTCATCTCCATATATGGAGATCTAGATGATGATCCAGTTGTCTCCATCTATGGATATCCAGGGTTTGATGTGGTCAGTGTTGTGATCTTCATATATGGATATCCAGACTCCATATATGGATATACAGTAGCTGACCTGTTCTGACATCACAGTGATGACTCAACCAGCTCAGCAGAAGGGTATACATGCCAAAGCACCCATGTGCACGCACCCATGTGCACGACTTTGCCCTTTAGGGCGTCTTACTGGTATAGCATAAGTAGATACATAAACAAACATATAAATAAACATAGTAGAGCTGGGACTTTAACTGATTAATTTTGATTAATTCATTACTGACATGATAATCTTTTTTACTACAAACCCCAGTCTACGCAATGGGAGAAGAAGCCGATCATAATGCTTTGCTTGGCCCAGTAGATGGGAAATTTTGATTTAAAAAACTCACTCATTGATTCACCAAAATACTATACATACATATAGTATACCAAAATGCGTTTTAATTGAAAATGTTTCTCAGGTCAAATATTTATTTGCGATTAAACATGCAATTAACTAATTTAATGCCCAAACCTGGGATTCCCAAGATATTCCTGTTGGTCCAGGCTGTCATGCCAGAGATTCTCTAAAATATAGATTATTGCACGTTGAATGTTGAATGTGTACACAGTGGGTAATAGCATACCATATACATTCCAAACTTAAACTCACAACTAATCTCATTGTGTCTATTTCCCCAGAATGGTCACCTTAACATGCCCAGAATGTGGATACAAGGGTTCATTCATGTGGTTAACCACTTAAAATACAATATACTTCATTGACTGTGGTCCCTCAGGGATCTATCCTTGGCCCCCTCATTTTTAAACCCTTCTGTGGGGAAATGAACCACAAGGAAGATTGTTACCCGCAGCGGGTTGGTGGACAGCAAAGTACTGATTGTTAAATTAACCTTGACAGTTGTACAAATGGACCCTTACATGTCCATTTGGTTCCATTTGTACACTCTCAGAGGTAACTGAACACTCAGGATTTGACTGTGTGGCAACTCAGACTGCCTGGCTGTGTCAGCATGAGATCCACAGGTGGAATGAGTAATATGATCTTGGAGACAGAGGGAGACGTTTTCTGCTCGCTGTTAGAGCTGGCCACTCTATGATATTATATGAAATGCTATTATAGCCTTCGTGATATTAAATGTAATGATATTATAGCTGTTATGATGTTATATGTAATTATATTATGGCTGTTATGATACGAACGCTGCATGACAAAGATCAGGTTTATAAGGGAAATATGTTGCCTGCTGTTTTGATAGTCATGGACAACACGCACGCGCGTGCGCACACACACGCACGCACACACACACACAGAAAGTGTTGTTATATACTTCCTGCTCTGTGACTCTGTAGGCCAGAGGTATAGATGACAACTTCCTGGAAGAAAAGAAAAAAAAAAGTAACAGAGAACAGGAAGTTCTTACAGTATAAGGCACAACACTGTCAGTTTGCCACGCCCATCCATAAATCACTGGAAGGAAACAAAGAGCTCTTTTAAAAAAGAATGCTACCATCAATCACTGACTCCTCCTTCTGGAAAGACACTGTCATTATGGCTCATTAAATGAGCCTTACATTCATTAATATTGCTGATCCTTATATTACTGTGGAGAAGTGAGTCATGGTTGGCTTGGAGTCTGAGACATTCTCACCCATGTTCTTATCCAAGAAGTAGGGATGGGACGATATGCGATATTATCGTTTATCGTGATAAAAAACACTCATGATAATCGTATCGTGGAGATTTAATTTATCGTGATATCGTCCTCCGTCATGCACTGGGATCAATTCACCTTTTATTTGCCGAGCTGCATATCATCCGGTACCACTTAAACCTTCTATAATTGGTAAAAAGGTACTTATAATATACGTACTTGATAAAGTCCTATAATAAACTCAATTATAATCTGTATTTGTCCCTAATGGATATTCCATGTCACGACTCTGTCAATGTCTCTATTAACTCATAGTTGGTCCACAACGTGTCAACACACCAAACTCTTTGATGCCTCCCTATGCCCATTGACTGCTGACCTACGCAGTCAGCAGTCGACCTGAGCAGTCGCATTTTCGCTCCGTCCAGGGACAATGGAAAGGAAGGATACTTTTTCTTCTTTTTTTCCTATTGTTTCTTTTATGGTTTGCCGACTCGTGGAACGCTCATAAATTATATATACGGAGAATTATGTGCGGAATGGAGAGGAATCACGCAGTGTTTTTTTTCCTTCACGTTGGATCGGAGGATTCGGAGCCAAAACATCTCGGCTTCGGTAAACTGACGGTCCTTGGGACGCTGCTGCTGACTAAGAACAAACCCCAGATAGGCAGAATGGACAGACGGTCCATCATTTACTTTATTCTGCTTCTTTCTGGTGATTAGGCCTGGGGCGGTATGGACATTTTGTTACCGCGATTACCGTCTTCCCATTTACCGTCGGTACTGCGGTAATTACCGCACCCCCGTATCTATTAATTAAGGTTCGGCGATAAGCCAAAATATTGCAATCATCTTCCCAAAAGTCGCCTCTCCACAGCATAGTATATAGCTCCACAGCCTGACTGCCCGAGTTATACTTCTCCGTACAGCACAGCGGGTATGGCTTTCAAAGGAGCAGATCTACAAGCTCACAACACATCGCATCCGCGACGCGTTCTGAGCTTTTAGATCTGCACTGTCGGGTTACCATAGTAACGTAGGCCAGCTACTTGGGCTTTTCAGACACAAACAGCTGTGTGAACAAACCAGAGGAGGACGGGTAGTCAGATCGTGTACAGTGATTCTGTAAACTCACGTTACGTCTCAACTCTCAAATCGCAGTGATTGAGTGCTGCTATATACAGGTTTTAGTTACAAGACTTGACAGAAAAGGTTATAAAATCGCCGACGCGCCGGACGGGCACAACGTGCGACGCGGTGTAAAAAGTAAAATAGTTTCATTTTCGATTTTAGTCCACGCGGCCCGCGCTCCGCCAGTAATCCGTATGAATAAAAAAATATATGCCACAACACAAGATATGTATTAACATCCTTGTGTCGAGTGGATTACAGAGAAAGTTTGCTGCTCCGTCATAAGAGTTGTGCTCCGTACTCTCCTGCCCTGCATGTGCACTGTGTGCAGGGTCTGTGACTGAGTGACGTATGTGGCTTCCAACATGTGGTACACGGCCCAGAGCAGAGCGGCATGGAGCGCATGCGGTCCTCGCTTCTCCCCCGTTTTAAAACTCGCTTGTTTTCCAATAAAAAATAGACTTTTTTTTTTGTCTTTTTACCGCGGTAAGCA
Source organism: Nannobrachium achirus (assembly GCF_963921795.1). Lineage (NCBI taxonomy): Eukaryota > Metazoa > Chordata > Actinopteri > Myctophiformes > Myctophidae > Nannobrachium > Nannobrachium achirus. The sequence continues at coordinate 18,670,378 of NC_137816.1, read as the reverse complement.
CACTGACACCGCGGTAGACCTCGGTATACCGCGGTACGGCGGTACGGCGGTACGGCGGTTACCGCCTCCAACCCTACTGGTGATATTGAGGTTCATCCAGGTCCCGTAGTCACTCGGCAAGCCGCCCGTCTCACGAGGGAATTACAGCTGCTTTCCGAGACAAAAAACCCCAGCGGAGGAAACATCGACACGGGTTCTACTGGTGACGAGTGCTATGGCTGCCCACGCGGCTCTCTACAGCAAAGCTCCAACATTGAGGCTACTCGTGACCAGCTCGCGGCCGTGGTTTTCGAGCCGCCGCCCGATAACAACAGCGCCGACGTGGACCTGGATGTCCCCCTGCCGCCCCCCCTCGTCACCGAGGATGCTGGTGCCCAGCTCGCAGCCGCTGGATCGCCGGAGATGTCCGTCGAGCCGGATGCCCCCCCGCTGGTCCCGCCACCCCCCAGGGATCGTGATCAGTCGTGGCTGGCGCAATATCTTGGCTTTGAAGCTGTCGGCGCCGCCACACCGACCCCCCGTGCGGTCGAAAAGGCATGGATCTCCTCCTGTTTGAGCTCACAGTCAACACAGGAACCTGAGCTCCCCCCCACCCCCACCCCCACCCCCACCACCGCTCCCCCACTTCAGTCTCAACTACAACCGGACTATGATGACCACCTCCCCCCCACGACAAACTTTCCTGTCTCGGTCGTAGACAAAGAGCCCCCCAGCTCCGACGATGGCTCGATCACTACAGAGAACATGCACTCTGTTGTTTTTGCCAAACCAGGACTTCATCATGTCCATTTAAACATCAATAGCTTGAATCCCAAAAAGCTGGAGTTAATTAAGGGAATGTTTCATGACGGTAAGGCAAAGATTTTATCCTTCTCTGAAACTAAACTTGATGACTCGTTTACGGATGCTAGCATTGAAATCGCCAACTATACTGTAATCAGGAATGATAGAAACAGGTATGGAGGCGGAGTTTGCATGTATGTACATAATGATGTCAATTTTATCCCCCGTCCAGACTTACACCACAGTTCACTTGAAACTGTATGGATTGAGGTAATCTTTGAACATGCCAAAAACATACTAATGTGCGCTGTCTATAGACCACCTGATCAGAATGATTTCTTTGAGCTGTTTGATGAGAGCTTAGCAAAGGTGGACGGTACTGAGTATCACATTTTGGGCGACTGGAATGTGGACGTTTTGCGTAAAGACGCACCCATGTTCAAGTCCTTTGATGGGTTATGCAATCAATACAGCCTCACTCAGCTTGTCACAGTACCCACCAGGGTGACAGAGCACTCTCAAACCCTCATAGATCTCGTCGTAACCACTGACAAGTCCAAAGTCACCGCTAGCGGGGCTATTGTATGCGGTCTTAGTGATCATTATATGATCTACTCTACCCGTAAAATACACAAACCCAAGGCTAGTGGCCACAGAACTGTCGTTGCTAGAAGCCTGAAGAACTACTCCAGTGAGGCTTTTAATCTCAAACTAGCGGGTGTAGATTTTTCCCCAGAGCTGCAGTGTACAGATGTCGAAGAAGCATGGTGTGGTTTTAAAACCAAATTGACCAATGCTCTAGACGACGTGGCCCCCTTGAATACCACCAGGGTTAAAGCCCGCCAAGAGCCATGGTATAACTCAGATATTGCAGAATCAGCTAAACTCAGAGACAAAAAATACGATGAAAAACGAAAGTGCTGCAAAAAGCTTAGAAAAAAATACAACCATGACCTCAAAATCCACATTGAGCATCTTACTGCTCAATGCAAGAAACTTAGAAACCAGACAACCGCCCTAGTTAGATCCGCCAAAAAAAAACTACATCGACGACAAAATCGAGGAATACAAAAACAAACCACGAGACCTATGGAAGTTGCTTAACAACCAATTAGGCTTAAAATCAAAAACCATATGCCACAACATAAACATCAAAACGGACGCCGCTCTCATTTCTGACAAAGGAGAAGTGGCTACCCATCTTAACAAAACCTTTACCACCACAGCCCGTTCACTGGTCGAAAGACTGGTCGCCCCATCTGGGCGGTATGGTGAAGAATTTGTTAAAAAATTCTACAAAAAACTGGGCGTCAGAAAAGACAGCTTTAAACTTTCCACAGTGACAACTGATGAAGTGTTTAAAAAATTGAGCGCCCTACCTCAGCACAAGGCCACTGGCCTTGATAAAATCCCAGCTAGATTTCTCAGAGATTCAGCCGCCACCATTGCTCCAATCATTACCCACATAATTAACCTTTCCATCGAACAGGGTCATGTCCCCCAGGACTTCAAACTAGCAAAAGTAACCCCCCTGCACAAAAAAGGTAGCAAACTAGACCCTGGAAACTACCGCCCCGTTTCCATTCTTAGCTCCATATCCAAAGTCATGGAGAAAATAGTCTACGAACAGATTGCAAGTTATCTCGATGAGAATAATCTGATTTACGAGTTCCAATCTGGATTCAGAAAATCCCATTCCACTGACACATGCCTTCTCTATTTGACTGACCAAATCAAACGCGAAGCGGATCAGGGCAAATATAGTGGCATGGTCATGATGGACCTCCAGAAGGCATTTGACACCGTGGATCATGCTATTCTGATTGAGAAACTAAAAGCCATCGGTCTTGACAGCGCAGCAGTGAGCTGGATGCAATCTTACCTGGTGGGGAGGGAACAGGTGGTGGAGATTAACGGAACCCTGTCCCCCCCCCTCCCAGTAAGCTGTGGTGTTCCTCAAGGTAGCATACTGGGACCTCTGTTGTTCCTAATATACGTGAACGACATGGCATCTGCTTGCGACTGCAACCTGTTCCTGTTCGCGGATGACTCGGCTCTCCTAGTCTCGGGCAAGGACCACTTGCAGGTTGAAAAGACACTTAACTCTGAACTGAGTAAGATCTGCACATGGCTTAACGACAACAAATTATCAATTCACCTGGGAAAAACCGAGTCCATCCTCTTTGGATCAAATCATAATCTCAAAAAGGTAGATGACTTCACAATCAAAGTGGGTGACAAGGTCATAACACGAAAAAACGAAATCTCTTACTTAGGATGTATCCTTGAAGCTAATCTTTCCAGCGAAAAGATGACTTCAATAGTAATACAAAAAATCAACCAACGAACTCGTTTCCTACAGAGGATCGCCCCAATGGTCAACTTCAACACACTGAAGACCATAGCTGGTGCAATAATCCAGCCCCTCTTTGACTACGGAGTCCACGTATGGTATCGTGACGCCCCACAAGCCCTTAAAACTAAACTCCAAACAGCCCAAAATAAACTAATTAGGGTCCTGCTTAACCTTCCCTATCAGACTCACCTCACCGCTACTCACCAGTTAAGAGTAGGGTGGCTCAGAGTAGATGACAGAGTACAGCAACTTGCAATGGGCCTGGTGTACAAGATACACCACACCACTATGATACCCAAGTACCTGTCAAAATACTTTATAAACGTTAAGGATGTCCATAATTACAACACCAGAGGCAGTGCCACAGATCACGTTCAACCCAGAGTCAACTCAAAGAAAGGGTCGAACTCGTTCTTCTGCTACACCACAAAAATGTGGAATGCCTTACCGAAGGCCATAAAGGAGTGTGGATCACTAGCATCCTTTAAAAATGCCCTGAAAAACCACTTACAGGCAGCAGCCGTTCGCAACTGGTAAAAAACCTAGCCCAACCCTACCCTCCCTGCCCCTTCCTTGTATATACTGTACATACTGATTGTTTAGACTTACTGTTACCTGCCCCTTCCTTGTATATATTGTATATACTGTACTTACTGATTGTATAGACCTACTGTTTTCTTTTTTTCTTTACATATCTACTGCATAGTACTGTGTTCTATTTGTCTGTCATTCAATGTTATATGAGATACTTTAATGGTTTCCTGTTGAAATAAGCTTAGTCTTTTCATGGATCTCCTTTTAGTAGACCTTGTACCAGTGAACTGTACCGTCATGAATCTGTACATTTTCCTATGCAAACTTCTAATAAAGCCTTCAATCAATCAAAGACGCGTTCGACGCGTTGTACAGTAAACTGTATTAATCTGTAGCTACTGTATAAAGCTACTGCAGTGACGAAAAACACTCCATTTCCCAAAATGCAGCACAAGATCACGTGACCGGGAAGTCTTGTCTCCCCCATTCACATCAGTGTAGTCTGGTAGGATTCACCTCGAAACATGGGCTGCAGATTGTTGTAGTGTTGTTGTTTGGTTTCTATTCTGAATGTTTTGAAGGTTTGCACAGGGCTCTACATCCGGTATTGTCCCAGCTCAGATTCGGAGCCTGGGACAACTTCTTGGCCAGGGATATCATAGTTTTGGCCCAGAGGTTCTTCTCGCCCCCCTAGTGGCGAAAAAAAGAACTTCTGGGAACTCAGATTGACATCAGTGTAACGCTGCTGCACAAATATGCATTTTTCTCCTAATCTAACTTTTAAATCACCTTCATGTTTAAAACGCGGCCTTCTCTACCAGCCGTTACAAAAGCACTGTGGTCCGCGATTGTTAGAAAACTGTCTTGACTGAAATACTATTGTGAAAATAAACATACTCGAATTACATTTACTCTGATTACTTTTTTGCCAGCCCTTCAAAAGATGCTAAAATGGTGGGTTGCCATGGGCACTTGCCAATTAAATGTTGAATAATCCTGGGAATCCTATGTGTTAAAGGAAAATTCCAGAATAAAACATATTAATCCTTAATCAGCCTTTTATCACGTCTGTACATACCTGGTATGATGGATTTTTATCATAGTCCTTCCAGTTTTTACTTCTCCTGGACTCCTCAGATCTCTCTCCCACAGCCAAAACGGCGGTCATTTGTGGTCCTCCAAAAGCGCTAATTTTCACCGCTGCAAAGTTACTTTTTTCTTCATAAATCTGCTATTTATAGTTCCAAGAGAGCCAGTAATCCACTGTTTTATCGCGGGTTGAGGGAAATGGCCGTTGTTGACATGATCCCAATAGTACTCACAGAAGAAGAATGAAGTCTCGCGTCTCGCGTGATTACCGCGTTTCCTTTAGCTTTTTCTTTAGCGCAAAAGAAAGCTTTCTCCTGGAGTTATTACAGCCAGTATGTACACAACAAGGCATCGTGGTATATATATAAAAAATAAGAAAGCAGAAGAATATAATCTAGTTAGTCTATTGATCGCTAGAATCTAGTAATATGACTGAGAAGGATTCATAACAAAGCATTTTAACGGACTTCCTGTAGTCATAAGGTAATTCTATTACCTTTATTTATTTAATTTTTTCCTCAATACATTTCTTCGATTTTATTTATTATTTATTTATGGAATTACTTATAAAATAACTTTGACGTGTATTATTATTTGTAAACAATGTAGGCTACAATATAATCACAAAATAATCGTATTTTCCTCAAGGCATTCTGCAATGCCTCACCAAATAAACGTTAGGTAAAAAGTACCTCATGAAAGACACGTTTCTGTGGTCATGAGGTAATCTTTACCTAAAGTTTATTTGGTGAGGCATTGCAGAATGTCTTGAGGAAAATACGATTATTTTGTGATTATATTGTAGCCTACATTGTTTACAAATAATAATACACGTCAAAGTTATTTTATAAGTAATTCCATAAATAAATAATAAATAAAATCGAAGAAATGTATTGAGGAAAAAATAAAATAAATAAAGGTAATAGAATTACCTTATGACTACAGGAAGTCCGTTAAAATGCTTTGTTATGAATCCTTCTCAGTCATATTACTAGATTCTAGCGATCAATAGACTAACTAGATTATATTCTTCTGCTTTCTTATTTTTTATATATATACCACGATGCCTTGTTGTGTACATACTGGCTGTAATAACTCCAGGAGAAAGCTTTCTTTTGCGCTAAAGAAAAAGCTAAAGGAAACGCGGTAATCACGCGAGACGCGAGACTTCATTCTTCTTCTGTGAGTACTATTGGGATCATGTCAACAACGGCCATTTCCCTCAACCCGTGATAAAACAGTGGATTACTGGCTGTCTTGGAACTATAAATAGCAGATTTATGAAGAAAAAAGTAACTTTGCAGCGGTGAAAATTAGCGCTTTTGGAGGACCACAAATGACCGCCGTTTTGGCTGTGGGAGAGAGATCTGAGGAGTCCAGGAGAAGTAAAAACTGGAAGGACTATGATAAAAATCCATCATACCAGGTATGTACAGACGTGATAAAAGGCTGATTAAGGATTAATATGTTTTATTCTGGAATTTTCCTTTAAGGGCTGCTGCTGAGCAGGTAAAGGTTTGGTCCCTTGCTCAAGGACACTTACGGTACATACAGAACATACTGTACAGTATCGCTGTTGATTAACACACATCTCTCTCTCTCTCTCTCTCTCTCTCTCTCTCTCTCTCTCTCTCTCTCTCTCTCTCTACATCTTTTTTTTGCTGCCCTCTCTGTCTCTCCCTCCATTGTATTGTCCAATGAAAACAATAGAAAAGGTCAGTTTCATCTGCATCGCCTCACTTGGTATATGGTACGCTTGTGTGTAGGCGGTGTGTGTGTGTGTCTGAGTGTTTGTTGTTTTTGAACCTTCAGGTGTAATGATGAATGTTTGTGGTCTGAGGCTATGGCAGAACTCCCATCTTGATTGCGGTGTTATCTCTCTCTCTCTCACACATACGCACACACGCGCACACGCACGCGCACACGCACACGCGCACGCACACACACACACACACACACACACACACACACACACACACACACACACACACACACACACACACACACACACACACACACACACCTGTCCCACAAATCACTTCACTTTGTTTTCATTTCAATCATGTCTTTAAGCACATCAGTTACACTACTTAATCCCTCTCTCTTTCTCTCTCTCTCTCTCTCCTCTCTCTCTCTCTCTCTCGCTTGCTCCCTCTCTCACAAATGCACGCACGCATGCATGCAAGCACACGCGCACACCTGTGTGTGTGTGTGTGTGTGTGTGTGTGTGTGTGTGTGTGTGTGTGTGTGTGTGTGTGTGTTTGTGTGTGTAAACCACAGTGCTGAGGTGTGTCTGTGTGATTCACCGTGGCTCAGACTGGATTGAGGCTCTGTAAAGAAAACTGTAATCCCTTCTCTCTGGTCCCATCCCTCCTAATGCCCTGACCTAACCACACACACACACACACACACACACACACACACACACACACACACACACACACACACACACACACACACACACACACACACCCACCCACAGTCTGGACAGACAGACAGACAGACAGAGGGATGGCGATTGAGGGAGAGAGAAAGAAGGAGGGAGAGTGTGGGAGGAAGTATGAGAGATAATATGAGGAGAGAGAGATGAGGGAGAGAAGGGCAGAAGGAGGGAGGGAAGGGTACATTCTGCTTTGTAGATTTGGATTTTTATTACAAAACACACATTGCCCACGTCAGTCCGATACACTGTAGCTTACATTTCGGCCATTTGAAAATATATTTTTATACATTTGTGAACTTGGGAAATGTATAATTCTGCATAATGAGTAATTTATACTTTTGGTACTCTGTTACTCAAGTACATTTTGAATTCCAGACTTTTACTTGTAACAGAGTATCAACATGGCAGAATTGATACTTTTACTTTAGTAAACAATTTGAGTACCTTTTTCCACCACTGAGCAATCGTTACTTGGACCGCTCAAATGGAGGAGCCATGGATGGAACCATGTGTTCCTAGACAGCACCTCTACTAGGGATGGAACCATGGGAACCATAGTTGTGTTCCTAGACAGCACGGGGTCATGCCTATGTTCCCTCGACCCTATGTTCCCTCACTGAGGTTAAGGTTAGGGTTTGGGTTAGGGTTAGGCATAGTGGTTAACATTGAGGGAACATAGGGCTGAGGGAACTTGAGCATGGACCCGACAGCACCTCTACTGGGGATGGAACCATGGGAACCATAGTGTTCCTAGACAGCACCTCTACCAGGGCATTCACCAAATATTCGAATATTCGAATAGCAAAGTCACTATTCGACGTTGTTCACCAAAGTCGAATATTCGCTTTTATTTCCTCTTTAAAGAAAATATATAATTTATAAAGCTAGGAAGTCATAATAGTCATAATAAGTCATAAGAATGATTTGTCAATGCCCCTGGTGGATGAATTTGTTAATGCTCTATACCAGGTGATCTCAAACCTTTTTAGGCTGTGCCCCCCAAAATAAACATATTTGAACTGGGGACCCAACCCTGACAAGCACTTGGAATTGTAGGTATTACATTTAATGTGACTCGGTTCCACAGATAAATATTGTGAAAATAGCAGATCTACATGCTCACAACACCTCGCGTTGTGAGCATGTACCGGTAGATCGGCTATTTTCACAATGTTCGCCTCTTGCTTACTTAAAGGAGCTATAGTCAACTTTTTCTTGAAAAACGGATGCTAAAATAAAAATAATGTTTCGAAAATATTTTATAAAAAAATAAGCTTCATATATGTGTTTCAATAAAAAAAATGACCACAAAAAGCGGAAAAATAATGATAACATAATCATTTTGGTCCTTTGTTTACATTTACAGGGTCCGAAAAATGTGAACAAAGGGCCAAAATGATTATTTTATCTTTATTTTTCCGCTTTTTGTGGTCATTTTTTAATTGAAACACATATATGAAGCTTATTTTTTTATAAAATATTTTTGAAACATTATTTTTATTTTAGCATCCGTTTTTCAAGAAAAAGTTGACTATAGCTCCTTTAATATTTGACAGTTTGGCGAGTACTGTCGAATATTCGACTATTCGAATACTTTGAGGTCGAATAATTCGAATACTAAAAATCACTATTCGTGAATGCCCTAACCTCTACCTCTTGAGCCTCTGCCGCCCCAAAATAAGACAAGTGATACATGTGTTATTGATGAATCTGCATTTTCCATTATCAGTATTGATTATTTTGATGTTTTTCTTTGTTACTGACACAGCTGTATTGTTTGATATCGATAGAACTGCAGCCCATGTAACTGATAAGGCTGTTATTGTTATTTTATTGTCATTGATAAGAATAGAATACACATATCTATTGTATACTTTTTTGTATGTATGTTATTGCATGTTATTGATAAAGATGGTGGCTGTAATTGTTGAGGCACACATGCTCTCTCTCTCTCTCTCTCTCTCTCTCTCTCCCCCCCCCCCCCCCCCCCCACACACACACATTCTATTCTATTCTATTCTATTCTATTCTATTGTCACAGTAATGCGTATGACCCTGCCTCTATGAGTGTGTTTATGATGGTGTACAGTATGTGTATTTAGTTCTTTTGTATTGACCTGCACCGTCACCATGACTGTGTCCTGGTGTAGACAGACAGACGAACAAAGAGACAGACTGACAGGTTTTGTTTGTCTGTCGAGACTAGACAGTATTTTGGGGACTGCCCCATAGGTCGAACTCCCGTTGGGTCGAACAGCGTCGGCAGGTTAGATAATCACCCGCGAGCGTCGGCAGGTTAGATAATCACCCGCGTCACGGTTACTGAGGTTAGGTTTAGGGTTAGGGTTAGAGTTAGGCATAGTTTTACTTAGGTTAGGGTTTGGGTTAGAGTTTGGTGTTCGATCCAAATTGTGTTCGACCTAATGACATGTTACCAGTATTTTACCTTCAAATGTGGTAAAAGAAAGATGCTATAAATACACATTTAAACAACACAGCAAGTACAACATAACAGAATTTCCATATTCCAGTTTACATTAAGTCCTGTTTAGTTGATCATTTGGCATCTCAAACAGGTTGTCGTGAGCTGACTGTGTGACGTCATGAGTTGGTTGATGCGTTCCACCTGTAAGAGATTCACACACATGAATGCAAAAGACACAGAGAGGCATGGAGGTGCTCAGTGCAACAATGCCAGTGCGATAAGACGGTTACCAGTTTCATGACATAAGGAATTCAAGCTGTACAAAGATATTGTTAGGGACCCTTCCCCTAACCCCTCTTTAGCCTTGTCAGTGTCACGTCCATAAATGTTTTCACTCAACGGGAGCAGTGGACCCCTGCTGAACCAGGATGTGCGCACTACGTAATGGCCAACCAACCAAGTCGGCCATATAGTAACATGCACTACACTTGTATTCTTTGAGTCACACATACGGTAGAGAGGTATTTGGGGGCATGGCAAAATGTGTTTGCACCTCCAACACACTCACGTGACATCGATTCCCTTCCCTTATTTGCTCATAGGGTGTGACATCACCCTAGCTAAATGTATACTGAGATGGCTAGCTAAATGTAAAGTTCTGACTCTGCTCATCAGTCATCACCGAATAATAGCCAGAACGCCTAGACAATGAGAACCGATTGAGCAGATAATAAGCAGATTCATAAGTTGTACAGTATATTGTACTGTAACTCACATGCTTTACAACATGACATGGCCAAGTGGCCATACACATGAGATGTAAACAGTGCCAGCATCTCAACCATACAACTTCATTGTTGCGTGGATGTCATCCCGAAGAAGGGTGTCAAAGCTGAAATGTGCCACTGGCTACATGCTGAGCATGATGTGCTTGATAAACTGACAGCTAGACTGACTACACTACAAAATAAGCATTGCGTTGGTTCACGCAGGAGTCATACACGTCGTCCCCAGCTGTAATCAGCTGTCAGTCTGCTGATAGAATAAATGTTTCTAATCAGTCACGCTCTCCTACACTATAATCACAGCCCCATTCTCACAAGTCACAACAAGGTGGTCCATTTAAATATGGCTCCCCCCTACAGTACACTGGATCTCTGCTACTCCCGTTCTGCCTCACGTGCTGCTGCTGGCAAAGCTTTGCCTCCACCACCCCAGCCTGCACTTTTCTAGTTCAGAGTTGGCTCAAAGGTTTAACCGAAATTCAATGTTTTGCATGGCTCTAACTTTCAACGGAATTAAACTAAATGCTTTTGGGCCCACTAATGCATACCCATGGGGGTGGTTCTGCATTGTGTTCTCTAGTATGCTGCTTGGTTACCTCAGGGAGCATCTTAAGAGCAGAGTCATCAACGCCAAGTATAACTGACAGGGTACCCGCGGATCTTGAAAAGCATTGAAAAGTATTGAATTTAGTTTTGCTAATTCAAGGCCTTAAAATGTCTTAAAAAGTATGGAATAGTGTGAGTGGGGGTATTGAATTTTATCTGGGGCAGAATGAATAAACGTGTCGCCAACAGACTATTAGTTGCGTTTCACTCCGCAGTTTTTTATTCCTGGTTGCCGTCCGACGTAATCCATCTCTCGCTGCCGCTGGTTTTGAGACGCGCTGTCTGCACACACAGCCCAGAGCGTGTTGGCGACACACACTGTGTGTGTGTGTGTGTGTGTGTGTGTGTGTGTGTGTGTGTGTGTGTGTGTGTGTGTGTGTGTGCAAGCTCGGCGCATGCATCAGTCTCACACAGAGAATGCTCGTCTCTACTCGGTGCTCGTTGTTGCGTTATTGTCGTCGTTATGTATGTAAGCTAAAGACTCGCCAGTCGCCAGGATGGCATGTGTGGAACCGTCGCAACCCGTTTCGATTGTAAACAAAACGCAGTGCTGTTTGGACGTACTATGGAGAGTCCAATGAACACAGACAGGACAGCCACCAAACTGTTAGCTGTGCCAACAAAAGGAGCTAACGCTAACAGAGCTAACACGACCAACTTATTATCAAAGCACCTCCGTCCAGGACAGACATGTCGACCTATAAAAAGGCCTACAAAGAATTACAATGAGAACTAACTTGAAGCATTTAACTCCGCACAAGACACAAGCCCACAGCCCAGTAACTTGATGAGTGTGTTGTCGTCCTGTTAGCGATGTTAGCGATGCGACCTGGCGTTTCCCAAGGAACCTAAGCACAACGGTGGGGGCCAGTGGTGGGCAAGGAGGTAGTGACTATGGTCAGAAAGAAATTTATTTAGATGCTGTTGTGCTTCTGCTTCACAACGTTACTTTTATGTGTATCCTACTTTGGTTTGTTCCTTGTTATTTTAAAGGCCTGATTCAAAGAGAAAAACAAATGTTCATAAAAAAAAAATCAAAAGAATGTAGGCTACAATTTTCATTTTGAATTGAACTTACAGTAAATGCCCTTTGAATGTGTGACTAGTATGATCTCAGGCTTTTGAATTGCAAAACCTCAAGAGCATTGTTTTCATTCATGTTTTATTTGGAAATGTTCATTCAACACTGTCAACATGCTTTGCAAAAGGTAGTTGTTACTATGAAAATACAGATTACACAGCCTTATTTGTACTTAGAATGTGAAAACATCAAAGGCAGGCCTTTTAAAAAGTGCACTACCATCTACCTCAAGAAGTTCTGTATTTTTCTTAAATAAAGATTTAAATTTTTGCACTAAATTCACCGAGGTTGCGTGGTATCGAAATGGTATCGAGTATCGATTTTTTCCCCGGAATATTGTGTCAAAGTTAGAAATTGAGTATCATGACAAGCCTAATATGCCAGTCTCTCCAAAAGGATGCAGCCGGTTTTTCAGAACAGGCAGAGAACAGTGCAGGGACCAAAATGGCAACACTTATAACAAAGTCTAACTCAACGAGGATACGGGCAAAGGACAAGAGAGGAGATCTTAGCCATAGATGGTGAAATTGATAAGGCAGTTGAGCTACGACACATGTCATGAGGAAATCGTGTCCATGTAATAATTGTGACAGGCCTCTCCCCCCTCTCTCCATCCTCGCTGATCTCTCTGGTAGAAATGAAATACAGCGTATAGATTGTTAATTGTTAAGATTGCTGTTACTAAAATTAATTGAGAGAGATGTTTTCCTTTTGGATTTAAAAGGTCAAAGTTACAGTGAAGGTCAATATTTGCCCACATAATTGTTGAAGAGACCGAATAAGAATATTGGTTGGCCAGGTTTGCATGTGCATTTGATTATTCCTACTGTATATGTGGTAGCTTTTTACTGACACTCTGCTTTGCCACAGACAAACACTGCTTTGTCTCTGATTTATGAATATGGCCTTACATTTGTCAATTCCTTTGCCGCGGTAATGGTATTGAATTTGTCATTTTAGAGGTATTAAAAAGCCTTAAAAAGTATTGAATTTGTACTTGGGAAATGTGCAGATACCCTGATAACTGAGAGTGCATACATGTGCGCTCTCAGTTTCACATACTGTTTGGGTGAATAATTGTTGTTTAATTCATTTAACTTAATTTGTCAAAAATGTGTATTTCTATCCTAGCCAAATACAATATTTACCGATTGGCCTAGACTAGAGTATTACAATTGTCATAGTCTGCCATATCTAAATGATGCCTTTGGTTTGACTGGATTGACTGTTTGAAGGCCTTTCAGGAGAGGGAGGGCGAGTGCCAAAGTGCGGCCGGCCCCTATGTGGGTAATCTTTATGTTATGCCCTGTGAGACAATTAAGGCATTTTAACTATACTAGAGGTTCGGGCCTCACACCTACTTTGCACACCAATTCGATATGCCCATATATGGAGATCTCTGTGTCAGTCCTTGTAACTTTTATGACCATATGGAGATCCCGGCCATCTTAAGCCAACTTTAATATAGGCCTAAGGGCTTCCTGTCTTAAAGAATCTATATTGACTTGATGAGCAATGAGCACCTCACATTCACCAGGACTGGAGTACAGTATACTATACAGCTAGTGATTTGTTTGCGACCAAAGTCGCATTATACCCTGAGAAATCTCGTAGCTTGTCTGACTGTCAGTATTGTCTGACTGTCAGTATTGTCTGGCTGTCAGTACAGGAAGTGATGTCACGTGATGTCACTGAGTCACAGTGATGTGGTACAGAATGACTCATATATGGGCATAAAAAGGATGTCACGTGACATCACTTCCTGGACTGACAGTCAGACAAGCTACCAGATTTCTCAGGGTATAAAAGTTCATATATGGTCATTCTCAGAAAAAGAAAAAAACCTTTTATGCCCATACATGTTGATTTCTGATATAAATCCCATGCTGAAAATGAGAATGTTAGGGTACCCCCTTATGCCCATATATGGAGATCCACAGGCATCAACCAAGGCCCTAACTCACCAAGGCCCTGCTTGGCATTACTTACGTACGTTTTATGCCCATATATGGAGATTCCTATATTGTCAATATTAAGGACATTATTAAGGATATTATGTTATCAATATTAAGGACATATAAGGGAATGCCTATATTGGTAAGAATTTGACAAGAATTGGCGCGACCTCGCCCTTTAGGGCGAAGTCGCATGTCACCCTGAGGTCGCAAGTCACCCTGAGGTGTCTTACTTGTATTCTCCTTTCAGGAGACATGGAAGTGGGACAAGAGATTTGTCTTAATGTTTAACTGACAGCCAGACAACACACAAACTCTCTGGTTTGTACAACATGCAAACACAACTGGTTTGTAGACACCACAAAAACACTCTGGTGTGCGTAGACAACATGCAAACACGCTGGACTGCATGCAGATGTTTTGAGTCTCTTTGAACGGGGGAAGTGGTTGGTGCAGGCTCCGTAGAACTGTTGTCATTATTTAGGGAAAGAGTAGGAAACCTGATAGAGAGTGTGGAGGAGACAAGCGATTGGGGAGCGGAGAGGGAGACGGTGTAGGGCAGGGTTCCCCAATAGGCGGCCCGCGGGCCATTTGCGGCCCACGGGGGGCTACTATCTGACCCACACCAACCCCAGTAATGGTGGTATAAGAGCAGCAACAACACAAGTATATCGTCGTTGTCGGAGGAAATCTCGTATCTCTAAATTTGTACGTTCTTTTGCAAATCATACAAGGCCGTCGCACAAAAGTAGTGAAAACAGCTGTTCTACAAGCACACAACGCCTCGCACCGCGAGGCGTTGTGTGCTTGTAGATCGGCTGTTTTCACTAGTTTGAATTATTTTTAAAATGATAAATTCAAAACGAACGGTTTTGGACATACAAGATTTTCACCCAACAACGACGAAAACTGTCGCTGGAGTAGCGGGAACACCACCGTCGCCCCCCTGCAATGTTGTGGCCCTCGGATTGGTACCCTAGACATAATTCGGCCCTTGGGAAAACTAATTGGGGAACCCTGGTGTAGGGAGACAATACATGTAGGACAGAATGCTCTGTAGCCTACATCATTACAATCCACTTTTCTTCAAATGACGAGAAAAGTTGGCATACCTCTCTCACTAAAGCCAAAGTAGGCCTACTTCAGGTCGGAGAAAGGGGGGGGGGGGGGCAGTTCAGACAGCAATTCATTCCGAATGGAGCGTTTATATGACAAATGTATCCCGATTGAAACGGCATAAACCACCTCTTCAGACCAGAATGAAAATTCATTCGGGTCAGACCGGAATGGCCATTCAACTGTAAACGTTTATATGAGCATTTCTATTCTGAATGAGCAGTCATTCCGAATATAAGTGGAATACATCTGTGCATATAAACACACCCATTAGTATGCAGCTCATGTCACTACAGACTTCAATATGCATCTCTCTTGGAGAATCAGTCGCACGACAGAGGACTATCAGTCAAATCAGTTCCTCCCTTATAAGTTAACCAAAGAGAATGTTCTTTCATTGTCCCTCCCCTCCCCCCTATTACTGTAATATTATTACTTTACCCAGCAATGAGTAAATTAAGGGATTACTATGCCAAAACAGTAATATTAAACCATATTACTTTGTAAAAAAATTGAATATTATTACTTTTAGTTTTTTGTTTTAGTTTTAACGGCCAAGAGAGATTGCTGCTATATTCTCTAGCCATTTTGGCTGATTGGTGATTCTTATTATGATTATTGTTCAAAAATAAATTATTCAGTTCCTAAAGGAACTAACTAAACAGGTTGTGTTATTGTACATCTCTTCTTTTTTGCTGGTGGGGGTGGGGGGGCAAAAGTAATATAATGTAATTTGTAATATATTACTCTTGATTCGAAGTAATAAGTAAAGAAATGAGTAGTATAAGGAGTAATATGTAATAAGTAACATATTACTCTCCAACACTGCGCACCATACAGTATTTCTGTGTCTCTCTACCTGTGTGTGTCTATCTCTCTCTCCCTCTCCCTCTCCCTCTCTCTCTCTCTCTCTCTCTCTCTCTCTCTCTCCCTCTCCCTCTCCCTCTCCCTCTCCCTCTCCCTCTCTCTCTCTCTCTCTCTCTTTCTGTGTCTCTCTACCTGTGTGTGTCTATCTCTCTCTCCCTCTCCCTCTCTCTCTCTCTCTCTCTCTCTCTCTCTCTCTCTCCCTCTCCCTCTCCCTCTCCCTCTCTCTCTCTCTCTCTCTCTCTCTCTCTCTCTCTCTCAACATTCTAGGTCAGTACTGTAGTGTTTCTGTTTGTCCGGAGTGAGAGGAAGATGTGTTCATAACTGTCAGTCTGACAGAGGACACCAGTCCTCTTGCATACACTGAAGACAGGACTTCATAGTTACCCTGCGTGTGCGCCACATGCGTGTGTGTGTGTGTGTGTGTGTGTGTGTGTGTGTGTGTGTGTGTGTGTGTGTGTGTGTGTGTGTGTGTGTGTGTGTGTGTGTGTGTGTGTGTGTGTGTGTGTGTGCGTGCGTGCGTGCGTGCGTGCGTGCGTGCGTGCGTGCGTGCGTGCGTGCGTGCGTGCGTGCGTGCGTGCGTGCGTGTGTGTATGTCAGTAGGAGGCTGTAGTTAGCAGATGGACAGATAGATATGATCAGCCATCAGATGGAAGCCTGCTGTACTGTTATTTAACTTGCGGCTGCCGACGTTTTGTAATAGGCAGACAGACTGTGTGTGTGTGTGTGTGTGTGTGTGTGTGTGTGTGTGTGTGTGTGTGTGTGTGTGTGTGTGTGTGTGCGTGTGTGTGCGTGTGCAGGGGACTGATAGCTAGCTCAGAGGCTGCGGGGCCCATGCCACAGGAAGCTCTGTGGGGAGAGACAGATTAGCAAAACACACTTCCTCTTTTCATAGGCCACAACAACACCCCCCCTACACACACACACACACACACACACACACACACACACACACACACACACACACACACACACACACACACACACACTTGCATACATACAATCATTCATTATGAATGATTGCATGTCATGCATTATGCTTGCATACACTTACATGTAAAACATGCAATAACGCACGCACACAAACACATTATACAGTATATCACAGTAGATAATGGAGGTGCAGTATGTGTGAGAGTAGAATTGTCACACGGCGAGAATAGCCGACCTACAAGCTCACAACACGTCACGTTGTGAGCAGGATATTAGTGCCTGTTCTCAGCACCATCATCGCACAAATTTGTCTTTAGTCTACCAACGTAACTTCTACATTATCAAAAAAGAAATTTACTTGTGTTTTCAACTTTATACAGTACAAACTGGTATAGTAGTAGTTTTGAGTCCGAAATTGCGACCGACGGAAACCACGCAAGTCTGACTGTCAGAGTCAGAGGCGTGTGTCGGCTGCCTCTTGCAATGACTGACAGCAATATTACTGTACTCTGCTCTCCAAACTTTGTGAAACGATGCATGGAAGAAAAAATGTACTCTTGCTCAGAATGATGAATGTTGATACACAGATGGCTCAAATACATTCTTCAATTGCTGCACTCAATGAACAAATTGCCTGAGTTCAAACCAATTTAGGAAAAGGAGAGAGGGAGAGAGGGAGAGGGAGGAAGGGAGAGAGTGAGGGGGAGGGAGGGAGAGTCCCTTTGATATATGAACAGTTGATATATGGTTGCTGAAATGAATAGTAGCAGAAGCCTCAATGTTTCTTATCTGTATATTGCTCAGTAATTATTGTACAGCATAAATAAAGCATTATTTGATATTTTTTACTTAATAGATTGTAGTTTGGTAACTCTGAAAATTAACATGGATGTATAGGAAGTATCATTATGAAATGGTTTATAATGTGTTACAGTTTGATTGCATTATGAGTACTTATTATTGTGTTTATAACTATAGTTATACAGTGTTATAAGCATATTACATGTCATTTACGTATTACATGATGACTGATAAGTCATTACAAAATGCTAATATCTTATGATAATGGTTATACATCATTAGGAATGTTTATGTGTGTGTGCAACTATAATTATACAGCGTTATAAGCAGATCATAATTAGGGCTGGGACTCGAATTAAAAAATGTATCTAATTAATCAGAGGCTTTGTAATTAATTAATCGAAATTAATCACATGTTTAATCGCATATAAATATTTGACCTGAGAAGCATTTTTTTCAAGTAAAACACATTTTGTTGTACGAGTGAATCAACAAGTGAGTTTTTTAAATCTACATTTTGCATCCACTAGGCCAAGCAAAGCGCTCTGATCAGCTACTTCTCCCTTTGCGTTTGTTGTCTCTTCTTGGTTGGTGCATCGCTATGATCGGTATGCCCGAAACTGAAGGTTCTGTGGTGCAAAAACTAAGTGCGATTAAAATGCGTAATTTTTTTAATCGCGTTAATTTCTGTAATTAATTAATCGCAATTAATAAGTTAAAGTCCCAGCCCTAATCATAATGCATTATTGCGACCATTGTTTAAGTTTTGTCCAACTTAAACAACCAAACGCAACTCGAATCACACTTGCACATTGAATTCCGCTCTGTGCGAATTCCGTCCTGCACAACCTTGCCCTTTTGGTCGCTTTTCGCCCTTAGGTGTCTTTGTGTTTTGATTCAACGTATATTCCTAAAAAGCCCAAATAATCTTACAAGGTATAACCAAACTGTAAAGCTTCTATGTTGCCAGCAGTATCATTGGTGAGGCTTTAGGTCCAGCTTTCACTCCCATCATTTCACCATGTGGAATACGTTTGTTCAAGGATAGTGTGAGAGGTTAAAGAATACAGTACATGTGGATTTTCTGTGAAATGCCTCTTTAAGACTGTTTGGTCAGGAAAAACTTGGCAAAGAAGGGGAGTGTGTGTGTGCGTGTGCGTGTGCGTGTGTGTGTGTGTGTGTGTGTGTGTGTGTGTGTGTGTGTGTGTGTGTGTGTGTGTGTGTGTGTGTGTGTGTGTGTGCGGGGTGTTTGGTGTGTGCGGCGTGTCTATCTGTCTGTATATGGTGTGTGTTTGTGTGTGGTGTGTTTAGACGCTGTATAAACAGCAGTCTTTTGTTGTTTGTCTGTCTGTGGAGGGCTAAGGAGACGGTTTGTCCTGCAGGACAAACTTCGGGGAAGTTCATTTTCTCTGTTTGTTTTGGCCGGTGGGAGTAGGGTTGGCGTGCGCAGGGTAAATACGGGGTGACACTGTATATGGTGGCTGTAGTGGTGGGGACAGGCCAAGTGTCCCTGAAGAACTGCCCCCGAGCAAGGCACTGAACCCTTAAGCCTGATTTATACTCTGTGTCGCGTGCCAGAAATAGCTGATCGATGCAGCGTATTGTGAGCTCGTGGCGCGGCTATTTTTTATGAAGATATTTGGTTAAAGAAAAAGGAGGGGGCCAAGTACTAACAGACCCCGGTCAACGAAGCATGTAGGTTTTAAGTGGTTTAGCATTGCCTGCCACCTCAGTGTAGCCTAAATCTCTCTGGATAAGCATGCCAGAGAAATGAGTGAAGCCCTACCTCCTCATTTACTGGAAGTGTGTCTGGATAAGTGTGTTTGTTTCTCTAAAAGTGCGCATCGACACCTTTTAGCCAAACATCACACCAGCCGAAACATCACACCAGCTCATAGGGAATGCACTGCAGTCTGCAGTCATTATTGTAATAACTAGAGGTTCGCGGCCCTTCGGGCCGCTCACATCTAGAGATCGCGCCTGCTTCGCAGGCGCTCACAGCTACATTGCAGCAGTGATCCACCCACATCCATCCATCCATCCATCCACATCCATCCATCCACATCCATCCATCCATCCACACATCCATCCATCCATCCACATCCATCAATCCACATCCATCCATCCATCCATCCATCCATCCATCCACACATCCATCCATCCACATCCATCCATCCATCCATCCACATCCATCCATCCATCCATCCATCCACATCCATCCATCCATCCATCCATGCATCCAACCACATCCATCCATCCATCCATCCACATCCATCCATCCATGCATCCATCCATCCACATCCACCCATCCACATCCATCCATCCATCCACATCCATCCACATCCATCCATGCATCCATCCATCCACATCCATCCATCCATCCACATCCATCCATCCATCTGTCTGTCTGTCCATCCATCCATCCATCCACATCCATCCATCCACATCCATCCACATCCATCCATCCATCCATCCACATCCATCCACCCATCCACATCCATCCATCCACATCCATCCATTCGCATCCATCCATCCATCCATCCATGCATCCATCCATCCATCCATCCATCCACATCCATGCATCGATCCATCCATCCATCCATCGATCCATCCATCCACATCCATCCATCCATCCATCCATCCATCCATCCATGCATCCATCCACATCCATCCATCCACTTACTGTACTGTACTTTACTGTACTCTACTGTACTGTACTTTACTGTACTCTACTGTACTCTACTGTACCTTACTGTACTGTACTTTAATGTACTCTACTGTACCTTACTGTACTGTACTTTAATGTACTCTACTGTACCTTACTGTACTGTACTTTAATGTACTCTACTGTACCTTACTGTACTGTACTCTACTGTACCTTACTGTATTGTACTTTGTACATTAATGTACTTTAATGTACTCTACTGTACTCTACTTTACCTTACTGTCCTGTACTTTAATGTACTCTACTGTACCTTACTTTACCTTACTGTACTTTAATGTACTCTACTGTACTCTACTTTACCTTACTGTACTGTACTTTAATGTACTCTACTGTACTCTACTTTACCTTACTGTCCTGTACTCTACTGTGCTCTACTTTACCTTACTGTACTTTGCTGTACTCTACTGTACTCTACTTTACCTTACTGTACTTTGCTGTACTCTACTGTACTCTACTTTACCTTACTGTACTTTGCTGTACACTACTGTACCTGACTGTACCGTATTGTATTGTACTGTACTGTACTTTGCTGTACTGTACTGTACTGTACCGTATTGCACTGTACTCTACTTTACCTTACTGTACTTTGCTTTACTGTACCTGACTGTACCGTATTGTACTGTACTGTACTTTGCTGTACTGTACTGTACTGTACTGTACTGTACCGTATTGCACTGTACTCTACTTTACCTTACTGTACTTTGCTTTACTCTACTGTACCTGACTGTACCGTATTGTACTGTACTTTGCTGTACTCTACTGTACCTTGCTGTACCGTATTGTACTGTACTTTGCTGTACTCTACTGTACCTTGCTGTACCGTATTGTACTGTACTATGCTGTACCTTGCTGTACTGTATCTTACTGTACTGTAATCTACTGTATCTTACTGTACCGTATTGTACTGTACTCTACTTTACCTTACCTTACTGTACTTTGCTTTACTCTACTGTACCTGACTGTACCGTATTGTACTGTACTTTGCTGTACTCTACTGTACCTTGCTGTACCGTATTGTACTGTACTTTGCTGTACTCTACTGTACCTTGCTGTACCGTATTGTACTGTACTATGCTGTACCTTGCTGTACTGTATCTTACTGTACTGTAATCTACTGTATCTTACTCTACTGTACCTGACTGTACCGTATTGGATCGCGCCTGCTTCGCAGGCGCTCACAGCTACGTTGCAGCAGTGATCCACCCACATCCATCCATCCATCCATCCACATCCATCCATCCACATCCATCCATCCATCCACACATCCATCCATCCATCCACATCCATCAATCCACATCCATCCATCCATCCATCCATCCATCCATCCACACATCCATCCATCCACATCCATCCATCCATCCATCCACATCCATCCATCCATCCATCCATCCACATCCATCCATCCATCCATCCATGCATCCAACCACATCCATCCATCCATCCATCCACATCCATCCATCCATGCATCCATCCATCCACATCCACCCATCCACATCCATCCATCCATCCACATCCATCCACATCCATCCATGCATCCATCCATCCACATCCATCCATCCATCCACATCCATCCATCCATCTGTCTGTCTGTCCATCCATCCATCCATCCACATCCATCCATCCACATCCATCCACATCCATCCATCCATCCATCCACATCCATCCACCCATCCACATCCATCCATCCACATCCATCCATTCGCATCCATCCATCCATCCATCCATGCATCCATCCATCCATCCATCCATCCACATCCATGCATCGATCCATCCATCCATCCATCGATCCATCCATCCACATCCATCCATCCATCCATCCATCCATCCATCCATCCATCCATGCATCCATCCACATCCATCCATCCACTTACTGTACTGTACTTTACTGTACTCTACTGTACTGTACTTTACTGTACTCTACTGTACTCTACTGTACCTTACTGTACTGTACTTTAATGTACTCTACTGTACCTTACTGTACTGTACTTTAATGTACTCTACTGTACCTTACTGTACTGTACTTTAATGTACTCTACTGTACCTTACTGTACTGTACTCTACTGTACCTTACTGTATTGTACTTTGTACATTAATGTACTTTAATGTACTCTACTGTACTCTACTTTACCTTACTGTCCTGTACTTTAATGTACTCTACTGTACCTTACTTTACCTTACTGTACTTTAATGTACTCTACTGTACTCTACTTTACCTTACTGTACTGTACTTTAATGTACTCTACTGTACTCTACTTTACCTTACTGTCCTGTACTCTACTGTGCTCTACTTTACCTTACTGTACTTTGCTGTACTCTACTGTACTCTACTTTACCTTACTGTACTTTGCTGTACTCTACTGTACTCTACTTTACCTTACTGTACTTTGCTGTACACTACTGTACCTGACTGTACCGTATTGTACTGTACTGTACTTTGCTGTACTGTACTGTACTGTACTGTACCGTATTGCACTGTACTCTACTTTACCTTACTGTACTTTGCTTTACTCTACTGTACCTGACTGTACCGTATTGTACTGTACTGTACTTTGCTGTACTGTACTGTACTGTACTGTACTGTACCGTATTGCACTGTACTCTACTTTACCTTACTGTACTTTGCTTTACTCTACTGTACCTGACTGTACCGTATTGTACTGTACTTTGCTGTACTCTACTGTACCTTGCTGTACCGTATTGTACTGTACTTTACTGTACCTTGCTGTACCGTATTGTACTGTACTATGCTGTACCTTGCTGTACTGTATCTTACTGTACTGTAATCTACTGTATCTTACTGTACCGTATTGTACTGTACTCTACTTTACCTTACCTTACTGTACTTTGCTTTACTCTACTGTACCTGACTGTACCGTATTGTACTGTACTTTGCTGTACTCTACTGTACCTTGCTGTACCGTATTGTACTGTACTTTGCTGTACTCTACTGTACCTTGCTGTACCGTATTGTACTGTACTATGCTGTACCTTGCTGTACTGTATCTTACTGTACTGTAATCTACTGTATCTTACTCTACTGTACCTGACTGTACCGTATTGTACTGTACTTTGCTGTACTCTACTGTACCTTGCTGTACCGTATTGTACTGTACTTTGCTGTACTCTACTGTACCTTGCTGTACCGTATTGTACTGTACTATGCTGTACCTTGCTGTACTGTATCTTACTGTACTGTAATCTACTGTATCTTACTGTACCTCTCTCTCTCTCTCTCTCTCTCTCTCTCTCTCTCTCTCTCTCTCTCTCTCTTTCTCTCTCTCTCTCTTCTCTCTCTCCTCTCTCTCTCTCTCTAACCCCCCCCTTCCCTCTTGAAACCCGATACTCTTGTGACCATGATGACAAACTCACTCTACAGAGGATTGCGCAATAGGTATTGCGAAATAAGCATACAAACACAAACTGTACGGTAAATATGCATTTTGAAAAGATGACACTAAGTGGATTACGTTCAGCATAGCATGCAGTATATATTTCTGTAATAATGGTGACTTCCAACACGACCGAATGTCGGGAACCGCCGAACAGAATCCGTCTTTGGCCGTTTTGAGTTGGTGTGGCTGAGATCATCCCTGTCTGTGTGCTTTAGTGGGCGTAATCATCTCTTCAACTGCATTTGTAAGGGTGAAAAAGGAAAACGTCAACGATCAAGGTCGGAATCAGTTATATCTCAGGAATAGAGAGATATAGAAGGATGAGTGTTGATGTCTTGGATAACTCTTGGAAAGTATTTCAAGTGATCTAAGTCAAGTCACACTGTCCCATTAAATTATGTTATAAAGTGCAAGTTGCAAGTGTCTAGGTAAGATTTCATGTTCACAATAATCATAATTGCTTGGAACAGAGAGACGTAGAACTCGTCGCTGTCAGGTAGAAACCATATTTTGTATAGAGTTCTCAATGGGCCTGAAAATTAAGGCCCGGCCCTAACTGGGCGTTAACTGGCCCGGCCCGAGGCCCTACCTGGCCCGAGGCCCTACCCGGCCCGAACTAATTAGCATACATTTTAGGCCCTACCCTACCCTAAATGTCGGCTTGGCTTCGGGTATGGTCGGGTTCGGGCAGAATTTGAGAACTCACATTTTTTATCTATTTTATACTTCATCATACAGTATGTCAATATGATGGCACAAAAGTAGCCTAAATATCTACAAGTTCATAATGCACTGCGATGCCCCTTGTGTGAGCTTGTAGCTCATCAAGCTATTTGTGTGTGTGTGTGTGTGTGTGTGTGTGTGTGTGTGTGTGTGTGTGTGTGCGTGCGTGCGCGTGCTTGTGTGTGACTCTCTATTCCTCCATTATTCCCTCCTCCGTCTCTTGGCCTCTCACCCCCTACCCCCCACATCTCCCTCCATCTTTCCTAGCAGGGTCATTCTGCTAGACTAGAGCACACTTCACATTCTTCATCAAGTCTAATTTTCTCCCCTCTTCCCCTGACTCTTTACCTACTTTTTGTCTCCCTGCACTGACACACGCACGCACGCAGACAGACAGACAGACAGACAGACAGACAGACAGACAGACAGACAGACAGACAGACAGAGACACACACACACACACACACACACACACACACACACACACACACACACACACACACACACACACACACACACACTCATGTTTCTGTATCTATTACAGTGTCTAAATATAGAGATAATACAAAGGAGACAGTCCTGCCAATTGGCCTTTATGAAAAAGAAAAACACACATTTCGGGGCATTGTTCTATTGGTATTAATCCAGATAATTGAGCCTTAACATGAGCGTTTTTGGATGCGGTCTGGAGTGATTGTTCACATACAAGCTCATTATGCTATTATCATTATCCACCATTTGAACCCCTGAGACGTCCAGAGAGAGAGAGAGCGACAGGCAGACTGCCAGGGTGTAATGGAGCAAGACAGGAGTCAGGGAAACAGCTGAGTGTCTGTGCCTCTGACTGTCAGTCTGTGTCTGTCTGACTGTCTCTGCCCTTACAGTAGATTGTTTTGTACAGTATGTACTGTAGGTTTGCGTCTGCTTAGTTTGAGAGGTGCAGACGTTTTGAATGTATTGAGTGTATTGGTTGCATTTAGTGAGGACAGAATCGGTGCAAAAATAGATGATCTATTCTATACTCTACATTGTAGAGTCTACAAGCTCACATCGACAAACGCTGTGTATAAAATAGGGCCAAAGTGGTTAACCGATTTCGTGCCGCCGACATGAAAGGGTTAATTGCTCACAATTCCTACTTGACGATGTTCAAGATTGACCCGGAACTAGTTCTGGTCCGAAACGTAAACAATGATGGAAGATGGATGCCTTAATGCTTGTGCTATTTTAGCGAGAATCCAATGCCATCCTTGGCATCAAAAGTGTTTTTTGGAGAAAATAGACTAAAGATGAGAAAGACCGTTGGTTTCTATGGGATGGGATCACTATTGTGTGCACATGGATGCGCGATGATGATGAATCGGCGACTTCACCCGTGCCAGGGTTTTTCACCGGACGGTAGGTAGCCAGGCCTGCTTTACTGTATATACAGTATATTTCGCGAGTCATCCCGCGATCGGCACTGTAGATACCTTTTAATATTTCGCGAGTCATCGTGGGATCGGCACTAATGAATACATGGAGTACCACAAATGTTAGAGTATGTGGTCATTGGAGATTTACAGTTGTCAACACTAAATTGACTTTCAACATTCAGGCAACCTTCATACGTGATACAGGACTTTTTCTCCACATGTGCACCCTGTAGGGACGGTAAGGTTCATGTGGTTGATTAGCTGAAGAATATGGGAACATACTGTATACAGAATGTGCCCATCTCTTTGGTACCATGCTGTACAAAATAATACATTGATCAGAAATCCGTTGGTATTTGGCAAGATACATGTTGGATTATTGTGTGCGTGTGCCCCTTGTCTGTCTTTCCCTTGTCTCTCCCTTGTCTATCCCTCTCTCCTCTCTCTCTCTCTCATGGCTCTTTAGCCTTTGTAAAGTGTCTTGAGATAACTTCTTATGATTTGACACTTTAATAAAATTGAATTGAATTGAATCGAATTGACACTGAACATTTCCATCTCCTGACATTTTCTTTTCTTTTCTTTCTTTTTTTTTTTTTTTTTTGTCTTCTGAACTTTGGCTACTCAGAGCTGGCACCCTAAAGAGAACTGGCACCCTGAGAGAACTGGCATTTTTCAAATAAAAGCATTGTCTCATTTGTTCTTGTCTCGATTGAGATATACTGAACTTTGGGTATCATTTCACAATGTCTGTCCCACAGGCCTTGAGAGCACAGTAAGAAAGGAGCCACACACATGCATGCACACAGATGCATGCACGTGCACATGCACGCGCACACACACACACACACACACACACACACACACACACACACACACACACACATACACACACACACACACACACGTGCGCACGCATGCATCCATGCATTGCACCTACGTACATACGTACTGTTTGCACGTAGTACACACGCACACACACACATCCCCATCATACAAAGATTATACCAAAATGTGTCGGTGCAACCTTAGCAGAAAGGCTGTCTGCTAATCAGAATGTGACTGGTCTCCTGGCCCCGCCCATGTCTGCGTGCCTATAGACTAGAGCTACCCTGCTCATCATGACCATCTGAGCAGCCAGTGCTGGACGTTGCCACAGAGCAAAAGACCAGCAGGTCATTTGAGATATTCATCTCTGGACACTACACGCTCTGCCCATCAAGACCGCTCACCTTTCCAGATGTGCTGAGCGGGGATGCAGGACTGACTGTGGATGAACTCGCTGTGCAGCTACAGAGACCAGTGGAAGCAGCTTGTTGTGTGTCAGATCTCTAGGGCACTCGAAGGATGAGGAGCCAACTGGGTGAAGCTGATTTAACAATGGTCTCCCCCCCTCCTCCTCCTCCTCCTCCTTTATTTGTACAGTGCATTTTCTACAGTGGTACAGTGTTGTAGTGGTGATTTTTGGAGCGGTGAAAGCGCTCCCAATAGACAGGTATGTCCGTGGGTATGTCCCTGGCTGGGTGGCTGGGTGGCTGGGTGGCTGGCTGGCTGGCTGGCTGGCCGTGTCCGTAGCCTGGCAATACCTTGAGTGGCCACACACAACACACTAGTTAAAGGAGGGGCGCTGTTTTGTGGAGGCCAGGCACACTCACCACTCACTCACAGGCACAGTTTACAGTTTAGGCATTTAGCAACACACACAGGGTATAGCTGCTCAGATTCACCGCTCCACTTCGAACCGAGGTTTGATTTTCTTTACTGGAGGGACGCTATTTTAATGACGTCACGCACATAATGTGTGCATGCATTGTACTTTAATAATGTGTGCTTACTTTTACTTGGGTTAACAAGTGCATAAATAGTATCAAACATGAAATGACACGTGGCGTGTTCCACCTGTCATTTAGTTGATGAATCCATCAGCCACTGTTATCCAAACATTCTCTTTAGACTGCTACAGAACTCGAGAGTCACCCGAGGGCACTCGAAGGATGAGCAGCCTTCAGCTGGGTGAAGCTGAAGCTAATTTAACAATGGTCTCCCCTCCTCCTCCTCCTTTAACTTTATTTGTACAGTGCATTTTCTACAGTGGTACAGTGTTGTAGTGGTATATTTTTTAACTGGAGGGATGCTATCTTAATGACGTCACGCACATATTGCGCGCACGCATTGTACTTTAATAATGTGTGCTTACTTTTACTTGGGTTAACAAGTGCGTAAATAAATGACAGGTGGCGTGTGCCACCTGTCATTTAGTTGATGAGTCCATCAGCCACTGTTATCCAAACATTCTCTTTGGACTGCTTCAGAATGCCTAGACCTACAGTACTATAGCAGGTCACACAATGAACCATTGATTCCGATGTTAATTCACAATATTGACACTCGGCAGCTTTTGTAAGCTTTGGTAAGAGGTGTGAATGGTTGTTTTTGATCGATACGCGAGGTACTAGATGCACTCTCAAGGGTACGCACATGCACATCCGTGCACGTGCGCGTGCTCCTGCTCAAAAGACTGTCAGGATGCCAATCACGCCATGGTACTGTGTGCAATGAGTACTTGCAACATAGTGGGTAACTGTGCTTTCTGTAAAATGGACATAAACATCAAAACGTGCAAAACACACAAAAAATTATTCAAATTTCTGTTGTTGCCTTCTTATTTTTCTGTTTTAAACAAGGGACCGCACTGCTTGCTGATGCAACATTTTCGCAACAAATACAATGATACAACAATAGATGAACACTACTGATTACAATAGATCAAGACTACTGATTCCTGAGCGCAGCACGCGATGGGTCAAATGCGGAGAACAAATCTTGCATACAGCATTTTAAGTGACAAATAGTTGGACCTTCATACAGATCTTTTAATGCAAACAACATATAGATACAGTGAGCAGGAGCCTTAAAAATAAAGGGGGGGGGGGGGACACTGAAAACTAAATAACTAAAATGAACAATACAAATTAACTAAAACTAAAAGAAACTAAAACAAAATGGAATTGAACAGATGTGCACATGACGTGTGTAGTATTTTAACTGTTTTCTTTTTGGAGCTGTGTGGAACACAAGCTCCCTATACGTGGCCGTGTGTGTGGGTCTGTCTGTCTGTCTCCGTGTCTCCGTCCGTGTCTGTCTGTCTGTCTGTAGCCTGCACTGCAGTAACCTTTTCTGACCACACATGTTAAGGGAGGGGCGCTGTTGCACACACACACACACACACACACACACACACACACACACACACACACACACACATACACACACACACACAGCTCCACTTCGAACAGAGGTTCGATTTTTTAATATATATCATGTGAAAGGTCTGTGCTAATGGCCAGCCCGTGTGTTCTGTGTCCAGTCACATCCGTCCTCCCTCTGTCAACATGTCTCTGGAGCTAACTGCTAACAGCTAGCAGCCCCGTGATTTTGTTGATTTACTGTCGGCTAATGGGACATAAAGCAGTGACTCCTACAGCGAGCAGGCACTCCTATGGGACACAAAGCAGGAGGGGAAGTTAGAGACGTGTGTTTCTTTTCTTCATGATGGGGCATTCATTGTGAGATGCTCAGAGATCCATTAAGGGCATTACATGCTGTGCCATGCATTGAAACATACTGATCTTCAAGCTCACAGTGTTTTGACCTGCGATGCATTGTGAGCATGTAGATCTATGACCTGCAACCAAGTATAAATCAAGCATTAGTCCACAGGACTATACAGACACACCCAGCAGCCTAAGGAGTTGGAGGACACGAGTGGGAGAGAGGTTATAGAGAAGGGAAGGGGGCTCATGAGAATCAGAAGGTTCCCAGTTCGATCCCTGGCTCCCCTGAGTGTCTTTGAGAAAAACACTGAACCCCTAGCTACCAATGAGCAGTTTGGTGCCTTGCATGATTTCCTCAGCTGTTGATGTGTGAATGGGTGAATATAACGCATATTGGAATAAAAGCAATATATAAATACACCCCAACCAGCTCTGTGGCCTTGTGGTTGGGGTTCACTTCCCCCGGGCCGGGTCATACCAAACACCACATACTGTACCAAAAGTGGGACCCAAGTTACGTCTCTATGCGACATACTACACTATGTCCAGGGGGTGGACTTGTACATCAAGCTGCCTCATCATCTCCTGCCCTATGGGCCACATGGCTTGGCATTGCTTACTTAAATAAACCATTTACAGTGTACTATTTCACTTTGTTTTTGGTGTGACAGAGGATAGCAGGGGAAGGGAGCAGGAGTGGGGAGAGGGGAGGAGAAAGGAGCTTTGGGGACTGGAGAGGAGGAGAAAAGAGCTGTGGGTGAGGCATGGGGAGAGGGGAGGAGAAAGGAAAGTACATGGATGTGAGGGAGGATGAGATACTGTAGAGTCTTCACTCCTCTTCCTCCATGTCCTGCATGTGCACCTGGTCTGTGGTCTGCTGTCTGACACATTCACGCTCTCTCTCTCTCTCTCTCTCTCTCTTTCTCTCTCTCTCTCTCTCTCTCTCTCTCTCTCTCTCTCTCTCTCTCTCTCTCTCTCTCTCTCTCTCTCTCTCATATACACACACACACACGCAATACTGTACATACACACACCAAGCGTGGTGGTGGAGGTTGCGGTTAAACATCCGGAATCCGGACGAATCACACCAAACAGCAGCTGTGTTCGTGTGTGTGTGTGTGTGTGTAATACAGGTTAGGTTACGGTAACTACCACGTCTTACGATAACAGAGTGGTGTGTGTGTTAACTGACAACAGCACTCACTATTACATAGTGTATTGTGTGTGTGTGTGTGTGTGTGTGTGTGTGTGTGTGTCTGTGTGTGTGTGTGTGTGTGCGTTTGCGTGTGTGCGTTTGCGTGTGCGTGTGCGTGTGCGTGTATGTCGGAGAAGGGGTGGGGGGCTTTGCTGGTTACGGTAACTCACGTCTTAACATAACAGTTTTGTGTGTGTGTGTTATCTGACAAGAACACTCATTATTACTGTACATACTGAAATATTTTCCGTGTGTGTGTGTGTGTGTGTGTGTGTGTGTGTGTGTGTGTGTGTGTGTGTGTGCATGCATGTGTACGTTTGTATTGTGTGTGTCTGTGTGTATCTGTGCGTGCGCACGTGCACATGCACGTGTGAACTGCCACATCTCCACTTTGTGTCCCTGCAGCTTTTTTATGTGCAAAATCCCAGTGAAAGTCACTGTCAGTACTAATCACCATGCTGCACCTGATACCTACATTATCATCCCTTAGTATGGGTCTGTTATCACCGTTGTCCTCCCTTAGCTAAGGCTCAGTACTCTGTCTACTGGCTACCAGGAGCTGGTAGACCCGTACCCGTTATCACCCATTGGTCTTATCACTGCAATGCGCATGCGCCAGCACACGTTTAGGGGAATAAAAAAAATCCTACCCACGCTGGGATTCGAGACTACCAGGTTGGGAATACTAGCCATGCGCTCTTACCACCACCGAAATGTTTCAGTGGTGGTGAAGATGCACTTTTTGTTGTTGTTGACGACTTGACGTAAGTAAAAGTAGCAATACTACAGTAACAGTAACAAGTAAAGTCCTGTTTAAAAAAAAATCACACTCGTGTGAACTGAGCGATGGAGGCTGCGTGTGTGTGTGTGTGTGTGTGCGTGCGTGCGTGTGTATGTGTGTGTGAATGTGAGTGTGAGTGTGCCTGGCCTGAGGCTGAACAACAGCGCCCCTCCCTTAACATGTGTGGTCAGAAAAGGTATTGCAGGCCACATACAGACAGACAGACAGACAGACAGACAGACACGCATACAAACACGGCCACGTATAGGAGACGGTGTGACCACTGCTCAAAAACTAAAGTATTGGCATCAAAATCTAAATAAAGTACCAGAAGTTAGTATAATATAGTGTATAGTGAGTGTATGAGATACCAGGAGGTGACAGTAGTATTATGTAGCATATTATAAAATAATAGAGTTTTGAATAACAGTGAACTAACCCTCATTAACCCTGCTGTTCCTTTATACTGGCAGTCAGCACGTACGCACGCACATACCCATGCACTCGCCCATGCACGCACGCACGCACACATGAGATACATGATTGGTTTTTAATGAATGCGGTGGAAATGTTAGTCCCCCCCCTCACACACACACATTCATACATGCACGCACACGCACTGAAGTGTGTGGGTGTCTGTGTGTCTGTGTGTGTGTGTGTGTGTGTGTGTGTGTGTGTGTGTGTGTGTGTGTGTGTGTGTGTGTGTGCGTGTGCGCGTGCGTGTGTGTATGTGTGTCCCCACTCTCTGGAAAATAGCAGTTTTTTATGTGTGTTGTGGGAGCTCTAGTCTGATCCAGTCTTAAGTTTTCAATCTAGCACACTTCTACTTTAATTGGTGTAATTACAGTGAAATAACCCTAATCCCACCTGGGAGAGACTGGGATATGCCAGCACAGACACACACACACACACACACACACACACACACACACACACACACACACACACACACACACACACGCACACGCGCACACACACAGAGAACAGCAGAGGATGGGAGGAGGGAGAGGGGGGTGAAAGAAGAAGAGAGCGTTAGTGGAAGGAGTCAGAAAGAGATTAATAGGTGAATGAGAAGGAGGAGAAAGGAGGAGGAGAGGAAAGAGTGGAGAAGACAGGAGGGAGTGGAGAAAGGAAAGGACGGGAGGGTAGGAAAGGAATAGGAGAGGAGAGGAGAGGAGAGGAGAGCATATTTGACTCCCAGCCTGCCTCTGTTCTGCTTCAGTGATGTTTCCCACAGACTCAGCGGCCCTCTGCTGCTAATAACGCTGTAAAACATAACAGACCTCATCAAATCAATGGTTTCATCGTATATGTACGTCTGCTTGTACAAATATTTTATGAACCACTACCGGCAGATTTATCAAACGTCAAGAGGCAACTCATTTCACTTTGTGTCCACGTGCCAATGTTGATAAATCCCAGTCTATTGTAAACTGAGAGCACGTCCGCGGGCCTCTTAATTAACCCACATTAACATAATTGTGCTGCCAACAGAAATACTAAGGCAAAGCCCAAAACAATCCTCAGGTAAGAGATGGCTTAAGAAGAAGGATTTTCCCCCCTAACCTGGAGATTATAAACTGTCTTGAACAAACAAAGACGTTTCTGGTTAATGAAGTGTCTTCTTTGGTGCAACGCGGTGTTCAGTAGGTAAACAGAATGATCTGAATAATAAAAAATATATATATAAAAGCTTTATCAATATAAATATAAGAATTACAATCATTAAACACAGATGTATACAGTATATTGCTGAATGTGGTTTGCCTGGAGATATTGCTTGTGTGTGTGTGTGTGTGTGTGTGTGTGTGTGTGTGTGTGTGTGTGTGTGTGTGTGTGTGTGTGTGTGTGTGTGTGTGTGTGTGTGTGTGTGTGTGTGTGTGTGTGTGTGTGTGTGTCCGTGAGTTTGTGTGTGTGTGTGTGTGTGTGTGTGTGTGTGTGTGTGTGTGTGTGTGTGTGTGTGTGTGTGTGTGTGTGTGTGTGTGTGTGTGTGCGTGCGTGCGTGCGTGCGTGCGTGCGTGCGTGCGTGCGTGCGTGCGTGTGTGTCCTTGAGTTTGAGTTTGAGTTTGAGTTTGTGTGTGTGTGTGTGTGTGTGTGTGTGTGTGCGTGCGTGTGTGCGTGTGCGTGTGTGTG
Organism: Nannobrachium achirus; assembly: GCF_963921795.1. NCBI lineage: Eukaryota > Metazoa > Chordata > Actinopteri > Myctophiformes > Myctophidae > Nannobrachium > Nannobrachium achirus. The sequence goes on along the minus strand of NC_137816.1, from coordinate 18,636,689 downwards.
TGTGTGTGCGTGTGCGTGTGCGTGTGCGCGTGCGTGTGCGCGTGCGTGTGCGTGTGTGCGTGTGCGTGTGTGTGCGTGTGCGTGTGTGTATGCTCAGTTGAATGAAGCCTGTCATGCAACCTGCTCTATAATAATAAACTAACTAGACATTCCTGACCTTCAGCCTATTTCCATTCTGTCTCACACACCTGAGTTCATGCGCTCGCTCTCTCTCTCTCTCTCTCTCTCTCTCTCTCTCTCTCTCTCTCTCTTCTCTATTTTAGGATTAGAGCCAGGATTAGATTTTAAGTGACAGGCTTAACAACAGTTAAAGTTAAGATTTAGTTTTGGGGTGAGGAGTGCATGGGCTTTTGAATAGGATAACTTTTTGACATTTGCAGAGTAGCGGCATGTGCACAGACCTGTACATTCAGCAGGTTTTGCACTGCCATTTTCTTTGTCTGATCACTACTGTGCATGTCTGTCTGTCTGTCTGTCTGTCTGTCTGTCTGTCTGTCTGTCTGTCTGTCTGATTGATTGATTGATTGATTGATTGATTGCTATGATGATCATGCAATCTTGAGCTAAGATTGAAGTGTAATTTAGATAGCAAGTTATTTAGACAGCTGACAGGTTTACCTACTGTATGATCCTAGATTACTGAGGCACTACTGTCTCTGCATTTGATGTATTACCTTGTGTTTACCATGCTTACTGTAAATCGCTTTGGATTAAGAGTGTCTGCTAAATTACAAAATTTAGATTAATTGATTGATTTATTGATTTATGTTTATAATCCCAAGGGCGATTTTTTGTATGGCTGACACGGGGGAGCGCTCGTTTTGGTTGACATGATAACCTGTTCCGTCCAACTCGTGCACAGTGTTCTTGTTGACGCTGCAAAGCCATTGGCAGCTTGCAGCGGTCGGTGGGCACTCCCAAGCCTCAATGGCATATACCGTACCCGCATGCGATTTAAAAAAGTAATGTTGTTGTTAAACCATGCACATACTGTACAAAGGAGGACACTGAGTGAACCACAAAGAGAACTCACACAAAATATTTCCTTTGGAATCATTTACACACGAAATGACTTTATTGCGACCATCAGGTCGCATTTACTACCAAAACCTCCACCAGCTGTCTGTCAGTCAGTCAGTCTGTCCGTCATGTCACACTTTTCCCCAACTCATATCTCCGCCACCGTTGCCCCAAGACATGCCAAACTTTGCACACACACTCCTTGCCTGCCAATCCACAACCTCCACCTCTCACGTCATACGGGCAGCCATAGTTACACCTGGAATGTTGAATCTCCATATATGGAGATAACCTACGCATCACACAAAGTCTGACCTCACCAGCCCATACTTGGGCATGGACGACTTATATCTCCATATACGGAGATGGCCATATATGGAGATACGATACACAAACAAGCCCTATATAAAGGGACAATTCTCACCAGGGAAGAGAGCATTCCCCACTAGCTGAGTATCTTAAGATGGTTGGATGTGATGATAAGCTATAAGCTTAGTTGATCCTGGCGATAAGGTCTGAGTCGAGGAATGCTCTCTTCCCTGGTGAGAATTGCCCCTTTATATAGGGCTTGTTTGTGTATTGTATGACATCACGCCACATCATCAGCTGTGGACTCTCTGATGTCATCGTATCTCCATATATGGCCATCTCCGTATATGGAGATATAAGTCGTCCATGCCCAAGTATGGGCTGGTGAGGTCAGACTTTGTGTGATGCGTAGGTTATCTCCATATATGGAGATTCAACATTCCAGGTGTAACTATGGCTGCCCGTATGACGTGAGAGGTGGAGGTTGTGATATTTGTGGAGATAAGCGACCAACGGTCGCTTATCTCCCGATTAGGGAGTCTTACTGGTTTATTTACTGTACATAATATATAACATACCCCCAGTAGGGGGATGTGGTTTCAACACTAATCATGCCCACTGCTAATGATCTGTACACTGTTGGACGGTCACGTGCCTCCACAATTTGAATGGGTGCTAATTGGGTAGAATTCCATAGTTCAGTCAGCTGACAAAATGATAAATCAGACAGAAAGAGAGAGTTTCTGGCAGGCATGGGAGAAGTGAGAAGAATTATCTGTCGTTGCGACAGAGGTGTGGTGGCTCTTTCTAGTGATCTGTCTCCCACACACACACACACACAGTACAGTATACAGAGTCCCGCTGACATGCATTTTGCTATTGGGCAATTACTATAAAAACATATTTTCAGTAATATGGGGAGAAGTGGCTACTAGGTTTGACCCAGTGACCTATAGGGTGTGTGCCGGCATCTCACTGTAACATAAAGTTGTGGTTGGGTTGGGTAACGACCTCCTCCGGTCGTTATTTTTATATCACTTGTTCAATTCTTGATATACATAACTGTCACACCTTGGCACAGGCCTGAGAAACAGTTCCTTATTTACGGAATAAGACAGACAGTAAAAGTGACAAAGTGACAAATCTGTGTGAGTTCCCCTTTCTTATACTTGCCTCCTCCAATATTGTTTTTGTTCATAAATTGATTTAGGTAATCCCATCTAGCATCTTTGTTTCCATCTTGTCTTTATTGTGTTGCAGTCATTGCTGATATTTCAAACCATGGTACTCTGTACTTCACTAGAGTCTGAAGATGGTTCTTGGGAGATTGATGTTGATGAGTGTCAAATATCCACCTTAATTATAATTGGGGTGAAAGCATGTGGGTACAATTCACCCTGAATGCGTGCATACGTGTGTGTTTTGTGTGTGTGTGTGTGTGTGTGTGTGTGTGTGTGTGTGTGTGTGTGTGTGTGTGTGTGTGTGTGTGTGTGTGTGTGTGTGTGTGTGTGTGTGTGTGTGTGTGTGTGTGTGTGTGTGTGTGTGTGCGCGCATTTCTGTGTGTGCACCCGTGCAGGTGTGTGTGTGTGTGTGTGTGTGTGTGTGTGTGTGTGTGTGTGTGTGTGTGCGCATTCACCAAATATTCGAATATTCGAATATCAAAGTCACTATTCGACGTTGCGAGGCGTTGTGAGCATGTAGATCTGCTATTTTCACAATGTTCGCCTCTTGCTTACTTGATATTTGATAGTTTGGCCAGTCCTGTCGAATATTCGACTATTCGAATACTTTGAGGTTGAATAATTCGAATACTAAAAATCACTATTCGTGAATGCCCTAGTGTGTGCATGTAGTCAGTGTGGCACAGATGCTGTGGCCGTCCTTTCTTCCTCCTTCGTCATCTTCTCTCAAAGGTTTCCCGGCACTCACACTTCCTTATGCCCCCCCCCCCTTCCCTCCTTCCTTCTGGTAAGACACCCCCCACCGCTTCCCTCTTCTTCCCTTTCTATACGTCCAGACTGCTCATCTATAAGAGATAAGGAAACGGATTTCACTTCAATAAAGCAGTGGTACAAGTAGGTCAATTCATATGTGTCATGGTTCTATAGACACGAGAGGGATGACTGACTGGAAGTACAACCACTAGGGTTTGGGCCGTTTCCTAAGAAGACGGATGTGAAATCCACTTCCATTTGTACACTCTGTACTCGTCCGATTACATCACAGATACCGTGTGAACGGCATCTGTCTGTCTATCTGTCGGTCGGTCTGTCTGTCTATCTATCTATCTAATATGCGGAATAAGCACAACATCTACAGCATGCTGACTGTTACCTAATAATCTCTGCTAATAGTAATAGTAGTAGTAGTAGTAGTAGTTGTACTTGTAGTTGTTTGATGTGATGAATTTGTGAATGGATGCTGTTCTTTCTGGATGGCTTGGTTTCCGTTTGTAACAGGACAGAGGAAGTGGGATCACAGCTTTCCAGGAATGTCATAACATTGAAGGTGAAGCAATAAAGAAGACCACAATGACTCACACTGGATAGACAATATTGGCAAAGCTTCCGCAAGGAAGATAGTGACCTGCTGAAGAAAAAAAGAAAAAAAAAAAAAAATATATATATATATATATATATATATATATATATATATATATATATATATTGTATATTATAAAACATAAAAATCTGAGTAATTTACTATAATTGTCCGTATGTTCAATACATACTACAATAAAATGCAATCTGGGCTACAGCACAGGCTACAGCAGGGCTGGATTTAGGTTGGCTAAAAATGTGTAGGGGTATGACTGTTCAGGTTTAGTTAATGTAGAAGGCCTAAAGGGTTATGTATGATTGCATCTAACTCAACCGTGTTGAATATTGAATTGATTTATTGATTGATTGATTGATTGATTGAAGACTTTATTAGAAGTTTGCATGGAAAAGGTGTAGTTTCATGACAGTACAGTTCACTGGTACACAGTCAATTAAAAGGAGATCCAAGAAAGCCTTTCGGCTTATAGGAAACCTTTATGTATCTCATATAACATTGAATGACAGACGGATAGAACACAGTACTATGCAGAGGATACCATCAATAGCAAAAAAAGAAAAAGACAATCGTAAAACAGAAAAATAAAAAAGAGGAAAATAAATAAAATATATTGGAATATATAGGGTTATGAAGGGATGTATAGTGTTATTTAGGAATTATAGTACTCTGTAGGAATGTATACAGTAGGGCTGTATATGAAAATAATTGGGCTGTATGTGAACTTCATGGCGCTGAGACATGGAGGACCACTATCCCTACTACACGAAAACAAACATTCGTCAACGCCTGTCTGTGAACGAATGTCCAGTTTTTCTTGCCTGACACCATCAGCAACAAAAAACTGTGTCCACAAACTAAGCAAGCAACATCCAGCAGAGGAAGAGATTCTCCGACAGCATTGGAGATGTACTGTATACGACACTGTAGGTCACACTCACTGTAAAGCAGCCTCGAACACCACAAGACAATCCCTCAAGACGAACCCCTAGGGTAAACGAAATCGAGGACGACCACAAAATACCTGGCGCTGAGACTTGGAGCCAGATGCCAAGAGGATATGGGCCACACCTGGGGACAGCTGGGGATGCTGGCCGAGGACCAGGTTGCTCAGAGAAACCTTGTTGACGGCATAGCCACTTAAACTCATATAACATTGAATGACAGACGGATAGAACACAGTAATATCTACTGCATAGTGCTGTGTTCTATCCGTCTGTCATTCAATGTTATACGAGATACCTAAATGGTTTCCTGTGCAAATAAGCAGAAACACTTACAGTACTAGGATCTCCTTTTAGTTGACCTTGTACCAGTGAACTGTACTGTCATGAAACTGTACCGTTTCCTATTCAAACTTAAATAACCCTCTATTTTTTTGTAAAACAGGGTTACAACTGTACTTTTTTCCCTTTACACCAAATCTCTTTGCCAAAAATATCTGATCTACAAGCTCTACAAGCGTTGTAGATCTGCATTTTCTTTTTGCGAATGTTCCCCTAGAATATGAAATGTATACAATAGGTCTGTATAGGAGTGTGTACAGTATGCATGTAGTGGGCTGTGCAGAAACGTATATGGCTATATAGGAAGCTGTATGCATATGATGGGTTAGGACCAGGAATGGAGTGTTAAATTGTTAATATGAAATAATATTGCTGTTCTTGTATACAGAGAGGAGAAGAGAGAGAAAAAGACAGAGAGAGAAAGAGGATGTAATGCAGTAGAGATGACACTTTTACCTCAGAGAAACAGATTGAGGTAAAAGTGAGAGTACGAGTAACTGAGTGACTGATCAGTCACTCATTTAGAGTGAGTGAAAATGGACCCAGTGAATGAACAGGCAGTGTGGGCCCAGTGATCGAGTGAGAAATTGAGAGAATGAGCAATGAGCAGAGCCAAGAGGTAGTGGTCATGTATTTAATCCAAAATGCTGTGTTAGATAAACTGCTGGTGACACAAACAACACGTTATTATTGCAATATACTGTACAGTATACAACTATTCAAAACTTTGTGAATTGCTGTAACATTTTATTTTTAATTTACATATCTTTAATTTACACACTGATTTACCAAATACAAAGGCAAATTCTATATCCTGAAAACAAAATCTAAGTTGAGGGGCACGGTGGGCCAGAAGGTCCTGGGTTCGATTCCCGCCGGGGGAAGCTGTGGGCGCTGGGGGCGTGTTCCTCCACCCGCGTCATCAGCACCCACACCCTAGGTGGGGTTGGCGATAGGGCCTTTCTGTGGTGAGTTTGCATGTTCTCCCCGTGTCTCCTTGGGCATAGGCCCTCACACAAAAACATGCAGTAGTCCTGGTTTCTATACTACCTCCCCCTAGCCAGCCGGGTGCTCCCCAATGTCCCCTGGCGCGGCACGGGGAGAGCGGAAACCAGGACTACAGGTTAGGTAGTCACCGGGTCAGAGAAATGGGTTGCAAAAATCGTGGGATAAAAAAACATTAAAAAAAAAGACTCACTTTCAACCAGGCATCCCTATATTGAGCATATAATTATAGGCAAACATTTCAGATTTAAACTACAACTCTGCCAGGCCGGGTTGGCTACACAGGGCCCATAAACTTTGGACAGTCATAGACAATTGGAACGGGATCTTAAAAATCTAACTGATACCGGTATGTTGCATCACTATCCAAGGAACCCAGGGGGGAAAAGATATCGATTGAAACCGTGAAGTGAGTAGTTGTAGTGCCACCATGAGGCGATCATGGCAATCAGACACTGCATTTAGGATTTAGTTCTAAACAGCCACTCCTGCAAACTTTGGAAGCCATTCTTAGCCAATCAGGATGGAATATTGTCACTACAGGTCTGCCTTGATAGTTTGAATGGGCAAAAAACATTTGAAAACTACTAGCTTTTGAAAACAGACTGCTCCAAAATATCTAATCCGTATACTGTATTTAATAAGTTAGAAGAGAAGAGTACGGAACGAAACAGAACGGAACAGAACAGAACACAACAGAACACAACAGAACAGAACAGAACAGAACGGAGTAGAAATGATATGTTTAATAGACATAATGTACCTTTGCCTTCACTGTGATATTATTTAAAAGTAAGAGTAAGAGTAGCATGGCTGAAGAAAGAGAGTGACTGATAGAGGGAATGAAAAGGAAGGATGGAGATGAAGGATTAACCGAGTGAAAGGAGTAACACAAAACAAGAAGGGAGGGAAAGGGGAAGAGAGGGAGGGAGAGATGAGTCATAGATTGTAGGCCTCTTGTCTAACGGCTAATCACCACCCCAACACACACACACACACACACACACACACACACACACACACACACACACACACACACACACACACACACACACACAAGGAGGTGCAAATGAAGAAAAGCAGAAGCGAAAAGGGCTGACAACAACACTGGACTCCTCTTTTTCTCTTCTCGACTTCCTGTTTTGTCATTGTGGGACAAAATGACAGAACATAACAAAGCCAGCTAGCTGCCCCTTCACCTCCCATCTTCACTGTTTTGCAGTGTTTACTGCAGCAAGCTGTCCTACAGATCAACAGGTCATGACTAGGGTTTGCTTTTATATCAACAAAAAATTAACTAATGTTATTAAAATGATATGCACGTGACATAATCTTTCTTAATTTTGAGAGATGTAGACGGTATTGGGCCCGGTCAGCGGTTTCTCTAGTTTTGTGAAGGTATGGTACAGTATATGTACATTTAAGTGTGTGTCCGTGCGTGCGTCAGTGCATGCATGCATGCGTGCGTGCGTGCGTGTGTGCGTGCGTGCGTGCGTGCGTGCGTGTGTGTGTGTGTGTGTGTGTAGTGTAAGCATGCATGCACCATGAACACACATGAACACAATTCACACAATCATACTTGTGTCACACAGGTTGAATCCTATCTTAAACCATGTGTTCTAGATGTCAAAAGATCTTCAACTAAACACCCAAAACTTCAATCAGCCAGTAGAGAGGCTTGTCAGTAGACATGCCTGACTATAGAGTAGTTCCTGTTCGAATTCTTATCAGAACTAAAGGTGATCGGCTGACCACAGTGTTTGCTACACTTTGCACCGGACATTGTATTTTGCATAGAGATCTTTCATCCCAAATGTCTGATAGTGGGCGAGGGTATTTAATTCCAACTTCTTCTGTCTGCAGAACAGTCACAGTTGACGGAATAAATCACATGCATGTTTTCTACTGCAGAGTTGATCCTCTTCGAGGTAAACACAATAAAATAGTCGTTTTACAATCATCAGTTCCTTACCAACAGTACAATCAATCAGTGTTTCTTTGATCATAGAAAGCTGACATAAGGGAGAAGTGATACCACAATTGCATATTATTGTATTAGAAATGTGTCACAAAACAAAAAAAATATGTTTTCTTTCTCACTCTCATTGCATGACTCTATACTCCATTGTCTGAATTTGTTCATCTTTTCTTCAGATTTAAGGTCCCTTGTGTGTTCTTAGTTCCTGTGTGTGGTCTTAGTGGTACTGTATGCCGCTGACTGAAGAAAATATGTTTCTCTTTAGCTTGTCATACTGGACAGAAGCTTGTCTTACTGGAGAGCAGTATTCAGGAAATCACCTATCTCATCAGTAAGATAACAACAGACTTTAGGGGCATATGTTCAGAGTAGGATCTCTAAGGCAAGGGGAGCTTTTGCCTTATTGAAGACCATAATGGAGATCCTCAAAGATCAGCACAAAAATGCACGCATGCAATGCATGCTTTTTTGCATTAGTAATGTGTCCGTGTCACTATGATGTGTCAGTACTGCGTGTCAGAGTATTATTGTGACCGAAGGTCGCAGTTTAGTATGTGAACGGTCACAGCTTGTCCGTATATGTATGTATGTATGTATGTATGTATGTAGCTTTGGTCCATCGCTTTCACCTCCCGCATTGCTCCCGGTGAAGCTCTGACAGACCCGTCGGGAAACGCATGGACTCGAGATTGTCGGCCCCGCCGAGCGCTCAATACTAGTGAAAATAAACAAAACCGTTTCACTACTCACCAAACCAAAGGTCGTTTTGCGCTGTTGAAAGTCTATTCTCCGCGGTGGTGAACCCCTCAGCACCCCACCTACTCTGTAAAATACATTATTTTTGGCATGAAATAAAGTGCATCCAACTCGACCGCCGCTTATTTCCGGGTTGTGAACCATTGTATCTGCGGTGGCCGCTAGGTGGCCTGAGGTGTGTGCGTTTTATTTCATGACAAAAATAATGTATTTTACAGAGTAGGTGGGGTGCTGAGAGGTTCACCACCGCGGAGAATAGACTTTCAACAGCGCAAAACGACCTTTGGTTTGGTGAGTAGTGAAACGGTTTTGTTTATTTTCACTAGTATTGAGCGCTCGGCGGGGCCGACAATCTCGAGTCCATGCGTTTCCCGACGGGTCTGTCAGAGCTTCACCGGGAGAAATGCGGGAGGTGAAAGCGATGGACCAGAGCTAGTATGTATGTATGTATGTATGTATGTATGTACGTACGTATCTCTGTCTATAACGACTGATACTGTGGTTCTATGGGTTTGTCGCCCTGACATCATGCTCTGATGTCACTGTGATGTCACACTAACAGAATCCCTTTTATGCCCGTATGGAGGTCCCTGATGTCATCAATATTAAGCCCATATCTAACATATGGGAATGCCCATATATGGAGGCCACATCAGCCACATACCACACGGCTGGTTCTACATACAGTACAGGGATCTCCATGTATGGGTATAAAAGGGTATGATGTCAGATGTCATAGACATCATAGGACTTTCACATAATGAATAACTGAGTAAGCATGTTTGGGCTCTCATAGCATATCTCCATATACAGTACATGGATGTCCATATATGTGTACCAGGGGTCTCCATATATGGGTAACTGGTCCGATATACATCTCTTGCCAGATGGCCATTTGGCCCGACCTGAGGTCGCATGTCGCCCTGAGGCGTCTTACTAGTGGTAGTGGGTCTGTATGGTAGCATGTCAGTACTGTGTCAGTATGGAGTCTGTCACTATTGTTTTTCAGTATGGTGCTCATCAGAGTTTTATGAGGAAGCTTTTGTTTAGATCACAGATCAAAACTATGTTTATACATTTCTCACAGACATTCACTGTTTATATTCTTTGTAAATCGTTTTGATCTTGATTTACGCAAACATACTTACATAGAGCCAAAACTATGCTCCAACTCTCTTTTTGTCTCGCTGTCTCTTTTCATCATCTATGCATTCTTTTATTTTCTGTGAAAAACTTCAATTGTGAATTGGACTAGTAAAATGTTTTGTCCAACAATCACAGACAAACATACGGTAGCACAGTCAAGGCCATTATTAGTCAATCATGGTTTTCAGCCATGATGAATAAAAGCCTACTTAATTCAAATACAAAATGAAAGCCATTTTATTTTATTTCAACTTGTTTCAACTGTGTTTCTTTTTGCTTGCTTTTTATATGCTCTCTTCTTCATATTAGATTCTTCCTCATTTTACTCACAAATGTATGAATGTTTTGACAACAATAGCCTGCCCTAAAGGCTAGCCAGGTTTATGACCATAAAGTTGCTGGTTCAAATCCTTGGAATGTGTGGGAAAGTCTGGAGTTGTTTCAGAAGTGCTGATCAGATGCACATATTTATTAAAATATACGCATGGAGCACACACTGCAGCTGCATGTTTAGAGCAACAAGCTAGCTTTTTCTCTAAACATGAATAATTTATCCAGTCATAGTCAATTCTTATTTCCAACATGTTCTCATGCCAAAGAGGTCTCATTTTGCCATTTTGTCCAAACTATAAATTAATCAATATTTGAAGTCAAAATGTCAAACGTCAACCAAGTAATGCTAACAGGTCAATATTATTTGATTAAAATTAGGCACTGTAATGTTGGTTAAGATCGTTCAAGACAGAATGCATGAGTTGGATCACAACATTCTTATGCATTATGTTAAAGTACTAGTAACATGGTTAAATGCTTATGGGGGGTGGTCCATTTAGAATAGATCCATCTCCCTGTACCCTCGCAGAGTTTTCGAACATGTGGGTTTTGATGGGGTCGCCAAAAAATTAAGAACCCCTGCCCTGTAGCTCAATGAAGGGAAGAGAAAACAATTGTTAAGCTGGTTGCACATTGTTGCGTTTTTTCGTTGCGTTTTGGAAAGTCGAAAAGTGTTTTTCAGTCCAAGGAGAGAGAGAGCAAGGCACTCAGTGGCGACAGCTGCGAAAATCTGAAAAAAATCAACCCTGGTCCAGAAATAAATACAAAATGGGCAGCAGTGTGCAAACGTGATTGACATAACGTGAGGTTGATTTTTGTACAGTATTTACGTGCTCCAAAATTCGTCTTAAAAAAAAAACAAAAAAAAACGCAGCAGTGTGCAAAGACCTTAAGACAATAATGCATAAAATATAAATGCTTGCCGAGCATTTATTCTGTGCTCATTCTGTAAACACAAAAACAAAGTTTAAGATGTTTTTGTTTTTTTTGTTTTTTTGTTAGCCTTGCCTAGAACAGCAGGGCAGATTAGGATAATGTTAATAAAAGATGCTATTGGGTTCAGGTGGATCCAGAGCTGACCTGCACATCACTACTGTACAAATACTGTTCTCCTCCTCTCAGCTCTCTCTTTCTCTGGCAGTCACTCCCTGAATACCAAAGCAAGCTGCAGACATGACTCTGCTCGGTAAAGCAGCCAATTTTGGATTGTTGGTTCCACACACAAATTAGCTGTGGTCAAGTAGGAAGACTGAGTTAATTCAGCAGAGTGACGGTTCACTATAGTCATCATGGTCAGTGGTGATCTGGATGTTGAACATCACATTGGCTTTTTAGCCAGCTAGCACTGAGGCTCTAAGGATGACAATCAGTTATCCTCGGGCGATCCAACCCTTTAATAAACAAGGAAGAATCTTATCTAAGTGAGTGCTGGTTTTCTTTTTCAAAAGTTCATTGTTGCCAGAACCGTGCACCCAAAGACACAGGTCTTTTGAACGAGTACCCAGGAGGATGAACCCTAGTGATTTTGGTGACTCCATGCATGCTCTGGTCTAGCACCATCCTTAGGCCAAAATTCCAATTTGAACAAATTGTATCACAAATTCTAACGGACGGATTAGCTTGAAACTTGCTCAGGACATTTGTGCTACTCAGAGGATGAACTCTAGCCATTAGACTGTGACACATGATCTTTCCTCTAGCACCACCCTCTGGAAAAAAGTGTCCAAATTGTAATGGGTGGATTACCATGAAACTGAGACGACTGCATTCATGATCCCCGGAGGATGAAGTCTAACCATTTACTGTCCGCCCCAATTCTGGTATTAATAATAAAGTTTCCCAAACGTCTCTAAGGATGGAAATGCTGGTTTGAAATGCCAAAGCCATTTGAAATGCCGACATCCATGCTAAGTCAACTTTCCTTTGTGGAATAAAGGTTCATTGAATGTAAGTTTATAATGATTATTATAAATGACGCACGCATTCCAAGACATTATATCGTACATTATACTAATGAGTTATGAATCAGTGTTTGTCCTGAAAAACAAAAAACAGAATACATTTTCATTGGTGAGAAGAAATGAATAGCAGAGATCTGAACGCCCCACTATTGATGTGGAAGATTGATAGAGAGAGGAGAGGGAGGGTGAGGGATGAATGGTCATACTTGTGGTTTGTGGAGGAGAGTTGGAGGGCTCTAACAAGAAAAGAAAAGGATTAATAAAAGACAGTGGCAGAGGAGGAGGGTTGGTGAGGGGGTAGTGGGTAGGCTTCATATTATAACCCTGATATCATAGGAAGAAACCATAACACTATCATTGCGTGTGCGTGCGTGCGCGTGCGGGTGTCTGTGTCCAATGTATTAATGTATTAGGGTCAATTCACACTCTTATAAAGAGCCTAACTTATTTCGCTTCAGCACTGTCCAGGCCCAAATATGGGTTTCCCCTCCCGGTTCGGGAGAGCATCAACCGACTAAACTCGGTTCCTCGGTGCTGCCGAAATGTTGTGACCTCCCGACTTAATTTCGGTGCTCAGCCGTGTCTTCTCATTAATTCAGCCCAGCTCCAAGTTAATATTTTCGGCTATGAAGCCAAGGAAACAGCGGTCGTTTGGGAGGGAGACACGCCGACTTCCAAATGCTTGTGTGGCCGTGTATTGATCATTGCATAGCGGATACAGTGCAGCTGGCCCTCGCTTTGGCTGGGGGGCGTGCACGACACACACGCACACGCGCGCGCGCACACACACACACACACACACAGATCTTGGCTTCGTGTCTCGATGACCGTTTTTAAGACAAAAGAAGAGCTTAAAGTAAACACAACTTTGCTAGTGTTCCGTGTTGCTAGCCTATATTACCTCTATGGTTTATAGCCGACCTTCTCTGACTTTAAATCTACCTATGAAGGTGGATTCTGCTTATCAATGGGAATGGAGTGGTTTCTTGCCTTTTGAGGGTTTCTGAAAAAAATACGCTCCATTCTCCATAAAAATGAAATATTGCAGCAGGTTCTTATATCCCGATTCAATCTTAAAGCTCAGTATCAGAACCAATGTCAGCATGCTTTAATTGATCAATATCGGCTTTATTACTGTTTAGCCGGGGAAGTTTGGAAATATTTGAATGGTGAATTCTCGCCTGGATCCAACCACAGTGTACTTGTAGACTGCAAAATGCAATGGTAGACCACTTAATTGTTTTGCATCAAAGTCCTGCAAACCTTCCACCAAAACTATGGCATCAAAACTAACACAAGACAGCAGTATCTTGAAATAATACTAGCATTCCAGATATGAAAATAACAAAATTCCAAAATATTGTTTTGGAAGATTTGGTGGTGAATTTACTTGTCCTATACATTGTAGGCTACTAAGTACATACAACAGAGACTGTTGGTCTTATCCTTATCAGATTTGTGTTTATTAACGTTAATGTACTCAACGTGTGCAGCTGTATATTAGCTTGGAAAATATAAATACTGGATCAGGACACAATATTAAATATTGAAACATTAAATTACTTGGATCGGGATCAGGGAAAAAACTTTGATTGGTACATTTTGGTCTACTGTCTGAAAGCATTATCTCGGTACGGTATAGACCTTTTTCCAGAGCGCTGCCGTGTAGCTGCGGTGTAGTTGTGCTATGAAGCCAAGGAAACAGCGGTCGTTTGGGAGGGAGACACGCCGACTTCCAAATGCTTGTGTGGCCGTGTATTGATCATTGCATAGCGGATACAGTGCAGCTGGCCCTCGCTTTGGCTGGGGGGCGTGCACGACACACACGCACACGCGCGCGCGCACACACACACACACACACACAGATCTTGGCTTCGTGTCTCGATGACCGTTTTTAAGACAAAAGAAGAGCTTAAAGTAAACACAACTTTGCTAGTGTTCCGTGTTGCTAGCCTATATTACCTCTATGGTTTATAGCCGACCTTCTCTGACTTTAAATCTACCTATGAAGGTGGATTCTGCTTATCAATGGGAATGGAGTGGTTTCTTGCCTTTTGAGGGTTTCTGAAAAAAATACGCTCCATTCTCCATAAAAATGAAATATTGCAGCAGGTTCTTATATCCCGATTCAATCTTAAAGCTCAGTATCAGAACCAATGTCAGCATGCTTTAATTGATCAATATCGGCTTTATTACTGTTTAGCCGGGGAAGTTTGGAAATATTTGAATGGTGAATTCTCGCCTGGATCCAACCACAGTGTACTTGTAGACTGCAAAATGCAATGGTAGACCACTTAATTGTTTTGCATCAAAGTCCTGCAAACCTTCCACCAAAACT
>NC_137816.1:18527001-18617001 GCF_963921795.1 Nannobrachium achirus | reverse complement strand
AGGGACGCTAGGGTTCATGTGTTTTAACAATGCAATTATGTGGGCATTGAGAGCAGCAGTGGAGAGGGAGGGGGAGTGGGCGGGGGGTACTGTCACCACCTGCGTCACTGTGTAATGAAGGATTGAACATGTTGTTTACTGCACTGATTTCCCTCCGCTTTTTTTCCAAGGAAACGTCATGGCAGATGATGCATACTTGGCTGGAGTTTTCTATATTAAAAGGGGAACATGAATATCAGAAGGGTATTAAATATTGTGTAGCACTGGTCATGTTATTCAGTATGTCTGTCATGTTGAGGTGTTTAGAGTATTGTTATAGTATAAATGACAATGTGTCATGGTAATGTTGCCCTGCTACTGAAATTACAGTATTGGGGTGCTTACAATAGATGGAGGGAGTTTGTGTTAATTGATTTTGGTGTGGCAGTTTGTCTACATTGGAGTCAGAATTGTTACTATAAAGTTGACAGTACTGATAGTCTGTGCAGAAAAGGAAGGTATATGTCATACCTGGCACGGTAATCCTTCCTCCTGCACGTAGACATAAATACCTAATATTGTTGATGAGCCACAACAATTGGTCTCTGTGTCAGTAAAAGTGATTTATAACTGGAGAGACGGCCTCATCACGTAGGACAATGTCAAGAATTAATTAAAAGGCAAAGAGTAAACACAACATTGACTGCCCAGACTGCATGCTTGTGGCTAATAAGAGAACCTTGGTTAACCACCTGAGTGAGCTGTGGCACGTTAGTGTGTTCACTAAAGCCCTTTGCACACAGGCGCGTTTTTTTCGCACAAAAAAAACAGGACTATTTCAGTTTTTTAAAGAAAACAATGATTCTCTAGACCTCATGCACACCGGCTCCGAATTTGCCATGCAGCAGGTGGCTGCGGCTGTGCGCTTTTTTCCCGATCGAACCCAGTTCGATTTGTGCGTCTTGTCGCATGCGGTGAAAACTCATTGACTCCTTTTATGACTTCTTTTTGGATCCGCAGCGCGGATTCCGCACATACTTGAAGCTGCACACCAAATCCAATGCCTTTTAATCAAGCAGCAAAAGGAAAGAAACGCAACGGTCCTGTGTGCAAAGCCCTTAACAGTGGTTGTGGAGCTAGCTAACTGCTCTGCACTCTACAGCTAACAGCGGTTGTGGAGCTAGCTAACTTCTCTGCACTCTACAGCAGGGGTCTTCAACAGGGGGTCCGCGACCCCCAGGGGGTCCGCGGAGGTACTGCAGGGGGTCCGCGAAATTATTGGTAAAAAAAAAAGAAAAAAAAAAAAGATTTCAAAAAATGTTTTTTTTTTTTTTTACATTTATGTAAAAAAATAAATCATGATTCTATCCATTTTGAATAGCTTGAATACATGATTACTATGCAATTGACAGATTGTTGATATTATTGACATTGGTTCTCAGTTAATAAGTAGTATGTTTAGAAATGGTAGTGGTACGGCCCACCCTGCTCGCTGTAACTTGTACATGTTTAAAATAAAAAATATGTCGTAGCCCCGACCCCCCCACCCTACGAGGTGGTAGGGGGTCCCTGCTCCATCTCCCCATCAGTTTGGGGGTCCCCGGCCTGAAAACGTTGAAGACCCCTGCATACAGCTAACAGCGGTTGTGGAGCTAGCTAACTGCTCTGCACTCTACAGCTAACAGCGGTTGTGGAGCTAGCTAACTGCTCTGCACTCTACAGCTAACAGCGGTTGTGGAGCAACTAGCTAACTGCTCTGCACTCTACAGCTAACAGCGGTTGTGGAGCAACTAGCTAACTGCTCTGCACTCTACAGCTAACAGCGGCTGTGGAGCAGCTAGCTAACTGCTCTGCACTCTACAGCCAACAGCGGTTGTGGAGCTAGCTAACTGCTCTGCACTCTACAGCTAACAGCGGTTGTGGAGCAGCTAGCTAACTGCTCTGCACTCTACAGCTAACAGCGGTTGTGGAGCAGCTAGCTAACTGCTCTTTGAGAAGGCGAAGGTTAAAAGTATCCCACAGGTTCTCAAAACAGGCTGTCCAGATTTGCTGCCGATTGTGACGTCATCACAAAAAAAAAATCAAAATTGTTTTTTTTTCAAAAATAAATCTTTTTTCCAAAAAAAAAATGTCAAAAAGATTTTGGGGGGGGTGGCGCAGTTCAGGCCAAAGGTGGTACTGCAGCTGAAATGCTCTGAGAGAAAAACGTTTTTGGGACATAAACAATATGACATAAATACTTTTTAAATGCATGGTGTATCACCTTTAAATGGTTCAAAAATCGAAAATGCTTGGGGGACTAAACTGGGGTTAAGCAGATTTGTGACTGTGCTATAGCCCTGGCTATCACTGGTGTAAATAACGGAAAATATGTTCAGAATTGTTTTGTTTCACTGTGGAGAAGTGATTTATATCAACTGACTCCTAAATCATGTACAGTGTGCGTAGTCTCTCTTAACCACCTAAAAAAATAAATGTAAAAACGTACTTTCTTAAAAAGAAGTGAAGAAAAAAAGTTACTAAAGCACTTCAGCAACGCATCAGTGTTTTGTGTACATGTGTAACTACTTTGGTGTATTGTTGTGACAATATCTTTATTTGTATGTCATGACTCATGACTATGTATGTTTGTACAGTGTAAGTCTGTGCGCGCGCGTGCGCGCGTGCGCGCGTGCGTGCGTGCGTGCGTGCGTGCGTGCGTGCGTGCGTGCGTGCGTGCGTGTGTGTGTGTGTGTCTTTGCATCTGTTCGAATGCTCCATCCTGCGCTGTTCTCCTGCGGAATTTCAGACCGATGGCTGCTGCCCTCATTAACAATCAATACCCTCTTTATTTCATGTATATAAAACCATTTATTCCATTTGGTTGGCTCTAGCTGGTGTAAATCCTGCATGGCTCAGACTGTACCTTCACAAAGGCCGGCTGTGTCCCAACAGCCTGGCATCAGGGTGGGTTTCAGTATACCCGCTTTGCTTTGTCCAAAGGCTTACGGCCCGACACAAGCTCACTGGCAGGAGGAACAAGCTAGAGGTTATAAGTGTGAGTGTTTGTATGTGTGCGTAATGTGCCTGTGTGTGAAGGGGGGTGCTTTACCCCTTCAGTTCTGACACACACACACACACACACACACACACACACACACACACACACACACACACACACACACACACACACACACACACACACACACACACACACACGGTGGGTGGGTGGGTAGATAGATAGAATAGATAGATACAGTAGATACTGTAGATGGATGGATGGACGGACGGACGGACGGACGGACGGACAGATGGATAGATGATAGATACTAAGATAGATAGATATACAGAACTATGCAACCATCCATCCATCTATCCAACTATAATATTTTTGCAGCAGCTTTCTGGCATTCCTGCCTACACATGCTCATCATACCTGCCAACATTAGGCTGTGAAAAAGAGGGAGATTTTCTGGGATATTGGCAAAAGGGCAAATGGCCTTCAGGGATTCCCAAACTGTGGTGCTTGACATGACAAAGCTGATGGTGGTGCTATAGTGTTATTTTAAATATGAACATACGTATAGACCGATTTCCTGAGCGACACTCTGTAGAAGGCACCACCCGCCATTTCCGCGTTGTAAACAGTTGTGTAAAGTACATTTATTTAAAGGGATCTTTCACTTTCGTGAAAACGTTTGGTCATTTCATTGTCTAATCAGGCTTTTATGAACACCCTGAACAGTTTTTAATTCGCTTGATTCGATATTTAGATATTTGATGTAAATGTTACCAGGCCCTCCTCCTGCAGGACGCCTCCCCATACACACCCATTGTAACTTCAAACTCCATTTTAACCATGATAGATTCATTAAAAACACCCATTCTTTCTTCTGGTGACTCATACTACCCTCCTATAATACGTGAGCAGGCTGAGTTTTTTCGATAACCTTTTCCATTTATTTTAATAATGTTTTATTGTATTTATTTTTTCCATTTTCCCAAAGAATTATTAAAAATAACTGTAGAGACATATATGCAGGTGGCCAATTTTAAATAATATGTCATATGATAAACATATATGTTGCATATATAAAAATGGATGTTCATATATTTCCTTTACGTGTGTGGGGTGCGTCAGCTAGGTCGGGAGGTAGTACGGGGCGCACGGCCAAAAAGGTTTGATGAATAGAATAAAGTTTGATGAATAGAATAAATGTGAATGTGAAAGTAAAATTACTATCATTAGTCTTAAATGCATACCGTATGTCCCACAATGAAATAAATTACTAAACGAATTTTCAAAAAATGTGTGTGTGTGTGTGTGTGTGTGTGTGTGTGTGTGTGTGTGTGTGTGTGTGTGTGTGTGTGTGTGTGTGTGTGTGTGTGTGTGTGTGTGTGTGTGTGTGTGTGTGTGTGTTTACATGCATGTGCATGCATGTTTAGGAACATGTGGTTTGAAAGGGCAATGTCTTATTACAAGCATATTTATTCTTGGTGAGTCTTTGATCCATTTGCATTTGCAGAAGCAAACAAAGAGCAACGCACATCAGGCAGGGTTGTTTGCGCATTCATTTCCCAGGAGAAATGATCAAGCACAGTGGGAGAAAGGGTTAACAGCAGGGAGACTCCCGCGAGAACCGTGAGTGTTGGCAGGTGAGTTTAATTGCGTTCCTTGCCTCTCGTCCAAACACAACATCAGTACATGATTCATACCTGCCACCTCTCCACTTCAACAATGTCTATTGTCAGAGTATATAGAGTGAGAAGAGAAATAGCACACACCTCTCCCTGTGTCTCTCTGTCTTTCTATTTGTATCTTATTTCAAAATGTTGTCACTGTCGGGCAGAAACCTACAGTAGTATCTCCCAAGTTTCAAATGTGTAAGTTTCTTTCGTAAAGTAAAGCCCTGCTTCACCATACAAGCATGTCTCACAAAACTAGTGAAAATAGCAGATCTACAAGCACACAACGCCTCCCAGTGCATTGTGTGCTTGTAGATCGTCTATTTTCACTATTTTAAATCATTTTTAAAATGTTAAATACAAAACAAATGGTTTTGGACATACAAAGTTTCCACCCGACAACAGCAATATACATGAGGGCATAATGTAGGCTCACACACTAAAGGGTATCTCTAGGCATACTATTTACCGATTTGTGTTGATGTCAGGCATGTCCAATATTTGGGCTGATAAATACCAGCCTGCCGGTCATTGCTGGGGTTATCCGCTCATTGTTCCGCTGCTCGGTTGTTCCGAGTAGCGTCGGCAGGTTAGTTACTCGTCACGGTTACTGAGGTTAGGTTTAGGGTTAAGGTTAGGGTTAGGGTTAGTTTTAGTGTCGGCATACCAGCCCGTCGGCATTTTCATGCGGACCCATTGTGTTAACAATGTGTTAATATGGGAATAATGGGAATGAATATCAGACACGCAACTTGAACTAAAATCAATGTTGGTGTTGGACTCCATTAATATAAATATTTTTTATACTATATTTTTGATATATTTTCACCTCAACACCTCACACAATATCTTTCATACATGCACAATAAAGCTTTTGGCTATTTTGTGCAAGCTACTGTACAGTATACAGCAAATGTACTTCCTGTGCTGGATTTCTCTGCTTCTCACGCTATGCACTGACCTATACTGTACGTATGAATGTATCTATTATGCCTTCATATCCTGTTCTCCACAAACCACACTCATAGTGTTAAATATATGGCTGTTTGTCTAAAAACATGCAGATCTGCACAATTGCTTACTTTGCTTATGGAAGCACTGTTTTTACTAGGAATGGGTGGCATGATGATTCAGGAGCGGTCACACTTTATTTGCAAATTGTATTTCATTCAAGGACACTCAGTGTGTTTTAGATAAATCAATCAGAACCGAACAAACTAAAGTTTAGCAAATCACTATTATTACATATAAAAATACACAAAGGCCATATTATCTCATGTCACAGAAACATTCGCAAAGAACCGCACGCACGCACGCACACACGCACACACACACACACACACGCACACACGCACACGCACACACACACACACACACACACACACACACACACACACACACACACACACACACACACGTACACACACTTTAATTGAACTGGGCTTATGTTTCATTCATCCAGTTTACACTCTTCTTTTTCTTCCCCAATCAGTTGTTTTCTTAGTTTTTTTTTTCTTTTCTTTTTTTGCCACCAGGCCAGAAAGGCAGTGGTGGAGAGTATGTTTTCACTCCTGTCCCTCTGTCTTTTTGTGCCAGTACTCCCTGCATATTTTTCAAATTGTTCTAAATTTTTGCCTTTAAGACTTAATTTTAAGATCTACAAGCTGATGCGTTGTGAGATTGTAATTGAAATTGCATTTTTTTTTGCCTGTAATAATCAATCAATAATCAGGGACACCAGGCTGAAAGTTTGTCTGTGGGTTTTTATAAATATTTACCAATGAAATGTATTAAGAAGTGCTTATGACTAAATAATAACTACATTGGATCCATTGGAGAAAAGAAAATCCATTTCCTGAAAGTAATGGTTTGGAACATACAGGTTGTTTCGCTTGGCAGCGTCCGACATTGTGCCAGAATACTGTACTTTCAAACACACTTTCAGTAGCTTAAGGGCGTGCCAAAACGCTCCAAAAGTTTAATTCCTTAAATAAAATGAGTTTCTATATTGTCTTATGTAACGTGGGTACTTTGAGCCATTTATAACTGTACAAAAAAAAAGGCCTATGTGTTAGTGTGACCTGAATAAAGGTGCATTGTGACATCATAGTGACATCATTGCATAAACAATGGCAGCGTCTGCTGATGTGACAGGGAATATGTGTCCTGCGCGAAAAGCAGGATGTTTGAGCTCAGCAAGAGGCATGGAACGCCACTTGGAGCACATGGCGCCATATAACCTGGTCTGGATTTACATCATTATTGTCACTGTTGTGTGGAAACCTTGTATGTCCAAAACTGCGTTACGTTACAGGAAATGGAGAGAGAGCCCCTGTGTTCCAGTGGATGCAATGTAGTTAATATTTAGTCATAAGCTCTTGTTAATACCTTTCAGTGGTTTAAATATTTATGAAACCCGCAGACAAACTTAACCACTTTCAACCTATTGTCACTATTTGCATGTCATTATAGGTGCACATTTTAAAACATTTTCAAAATGTTTCAAGCTGTTTTAAAACAACCAAAATAGCAGATCTACCGGTACGTCGTGATGACTCACACTGTCATAGGACAGTGTCATAGGACAACGTTTTAAAATAGAAAAATCTATTTGTAAAGTAGAGCAAAAATATTGAATACAGAGACACAAGGGTTTCATGCCGGGACAGTGACAATGTGATCTTTCTATAGCATCCTAGGGTCAGAGCTAAAGTGTGTGACTACTATGACTTACAGTACAATGAGTGAGCAGGTTGGGGTTCAGTGTCATGCTCAAGGGCACTTTTTTAACGGGCACATGGCTGTTCAGGGACCCAGTGTTGTTGTGGGGATTGAACCTGTGACCTTCTAACCACCAGACCACCCTCTGTGTCCCATGCTGTTGAGTGATTTGGGGTGTTAGTGTAAGTCCCAGTAGTGGAAGTAATTCCACTTAGTGCTGCAGCACAGACAGGTCACATTAAACCAGATGGAATTAAAAACAGTCACTTACATTTACCACATTTATACTATACACACACGTACACTCAAGTGTGCACGTGTTTGCACGTGTGTTTGTGTGTGTGTGTGTGTGTGTACACACACACACACACACACACACACACACACACACACACACACACACACACACACACACACACACACACACAGAGAGAGAGAAAGAAATTGCAATGCACTAGCATGCACAAACATACCAACATGTGCATAAAAGTATGTGCACATTGCCCACGCACGCACGTGCACAATGCACGCACGGTGCACGCACTCACTCACTCACTCACTCACTCACTCACTCACTCACTCACTCACAGACACACACACACACACACACACACACACACTTACACACACATGCACAGAGTGTTCTGTAATGTGGACTTTACCTCCTTCCTTCTACTGGGAGATAAGAATTTACTAAGACCATAAATATTCACACCTCTCCTCCCTCCGCCTCTCCTCTTCTGTCTTTCCCATTCTCCTCTCCTCCTTTCCCCTCCTCCCCCCTCCCGTCCCAGTGGCGTCAGTTCAGAAAAAGCTAAGGTATGGCAACATGACTGGTGTCTTCGCGCGCGTGCAAGACACCAGTCATGTTGCCATACCTTAGCAGCAGGCATGATATATTTATTTTAAGAAGTACATATCTATCTATAAATATACAGTATATACCTATAATATAATTATAATACCTTGTTAAAGTGACCATTTTGTTACATTTTGCATTTGTAGTTATTTTACTGTAATTTACCAACATAATAACCAGCACAGATAGACAAAGAGACATTCATGGATTTACATTTAGAACTAACTTTTATCTTCCCCCTGGACCCAGGGTATGGCAGCTGCATACCCCTGCCATACCCAATTGACGGCCCTGTCCCGTCCACTGTCAGAGACGGCCTCCTTCTTCCAACAATTGCTTTATAATTGTCACACTCATTCACACGCACGCACGCACGCACGCACGCACGCACGCGCGCACACACACACACACACACACACACACACACACACACACACACACACACACACACACACACACACACACACACACACATTCTCGCATGCACACGGCCCTTGACAGGCAGAAAATCTCTTAATGGGACATCTTAATTTCATTGCTACCACTGAAGGCCAGGGCGCCAGCACAGAATGGGAAACATTATTTCTCGGTGCTGAGAGAGTGCCAAGCCAAGCTGTTACGCCAAGGACTGTTTCTGTTTCCCTGGACGATTTACTGCCCCGGCAGCGGAGCAGTGATAAGGCAGTCCAAGAAACTGATTAGAACCAAGAGGGGGAGAGAGAGAGAGAGAGAGAGAGAGAGAGAGAGAGAGAGAGAGAGAGAGAGAGAGAGGAGAGAGAGAGAGAGAGAGAGAGAGAGAGAGAGAGAGAGAGAGAGAGAGAGAGAGAGAGAGAGAGAGAGAGAGAGAGAGAGAGAGAGAGAGAGAGAGAGAGAGAGAGAGGTGGGGGGACCAAAGGAGGGAGAAGAGAGGAGAGAAGGAGAGAGAGAGAGAGAGAGAGGGGAGAGGAAAAAGAGCAGGAGATGCCAAAGGGAGAGCTTCACTCAGCAGGCCATATTTCACAGCCCCTGGGGATTACACACACACACATACGCACGCGCGCGTGCACACACACACACACGCCGGGGTGTCTCCAAAATGTGTTATGAATTACGCGTATGAAATATGGTGAAGTATTGATTGCGTCACGTAGATAATGAGACTTTAGTGAAGTGTTCCTGTTCCATACACATCCTGTTGACCTGAGCAGAGCCTTTAGGGTGTCCATCCCTGTGCCTGCAGGACCCAACAACAACAACTACAGATGTCCCTCTGTCAGCACCGCCTGGATAACAACGTCAGCTCCGTCTTTGTGGTTTTCAAAGTGCGGGCTGTGGCCCCTAGATGGGCCACCAGAAGGCGCCTAGGTTTTTTGCTTAAAAAAAGTGTCCTTAACATGGAAAAGTTTGGGAACCTCTGAGCTGAATGACTGAACTCCTACCTGTTCTGCCTCACATACATGTAGCATCATATCGCAAACCTTGTATGTTCAAAAAATGTATTAATAAATACTATTTATTCTATTTTTATTATCATTTTTAAAAAGCAAAATAGTGAAAATAGCTGCACTATGGTACACGTTTTGTATCTGCTTGTATCTGCTATTTTAGCTACTTTTGTGTGACACTGTATGATGGGTATCACTGTATGATGGGCATCAATTTGCGAAAAAGAAAAACAAACAAAAAAACATAGAAAGTTACAATCTGGAGATACCAGGTTTCTGACCAACAGCAACGATATCAAATCTGTTCTTTGGTTGGTTTTAAATTCTTCTCATTATTTGTCCTCATTTGTCTTCACTTGGCTCTTTGCGAGCACACGATCTCCCTGGGGGCGTGGGGTATGTTTGATTGTACCTCCCTGGTCTCCCTGTTTGGTCGGTTGGTTAGCACTATGTGCGGAACGCAGTGGGGTGGCTAGCTGACAGCACAGCCCTGGCCACAAAAACACGTAAAACAAACTCACCCAGAAATCAGCCCTCAGAGAACAAGACTGGATGTTCTCCAGCAACCCAGCAAAAATATACCTCCCCCTCTCTCTCTCTCTCTCTCTCTCTCTCTCTCCCATTTTTATTAGATTAACCGTTTTGTTTTGTTTTTCTTTGTTTTCTTAGATGATCGTCCGTGGTGAATTACTGTAGAACCACAGCATTTTGTGGGTTTGCTATTTCATTTTATGTATATACTGTAGTACTGTATATGTAAATATGGAGCCTTTCTTGATGGATTGAAGTCATGAAGCTCTTTCATTTCTCTCTCCCTCTCCTCTGTCTCTCTTGGTTTGGTTGTATTTTCTGTTCTTCTGATGTTCCCTCCCTCTCTCGTCTCCAGGGTCCTCTCTTCTCGCAGGAGGCCTTGGACTTCTTTCTCGCCCCATCCTTCTTCCTCTCACTTTCTCTCTCACTTTCTCTCTCTTTTTGCAACTACAGCATGTGTTCCTCTGGCTTTCCTTCTCTTTGTCTGTCTGTCTGTCTGTCTGTCTGTCTGTCTGTCTGTCTGTCTGTCTGTCTGTCTGCCTTGCTTTCCTGTCCACTGTACCTGCCTACAGTACCTGCCCCTCTATCTGTCTCGTTGTGTTTAATACATTCCTTTCTGTTGTTATTCCAGTGTCACTCTGTGTCTTGAGTTTGTTCTATTAGCTAATACAGTGTTCATTCACTACACACACACATACATACATACACACACGCATACACACACACACACACACACACACACACACACACACACACACACACACACACACACACACACACACACACACACACACACACACACACACACACACACACATACATGCGTGCATGTGTACGTTTTTTGCCATACTGTACCAAGAGCCAAAATAAACCGACTGATTTTGTTTCCCTTCCGTTCTTATTTTTCTCACTATTCCTCACCTCACCTTTCTCTCCCTCTGTGAGTGCGTGCGTGTTATTATTATTCCTCTTATTACCACCTCCAGTTCTCTGTTCACATCCACATTTTACTGTTAGATGAATGGAAATTATCCTTTATTTCTGCTTTGCTTGACAGTAAAATGGAAAGAGACAAGCGAGGAGGAAAGAGATACACATGACAGAGTAGAACGAGATACAGGAGAGACATCATGTTAATAATTAATCATTAATGTTAATAAAGTATTCCAAAGAAAAGAAAGAAGTAGGCCTATGCACTCCTCTGTATCTGGCATTGATCTTTGACCTTAATGAGTGACACAAATAGCCTATATAGCACTTCATTGTGTGTGTTCCTTTATAGTACGCACTAAAGGTGACATCCTGACCCAAATGCTTCCTGCACTTTGCACGTTTGCAGTAAAATGGACTCACTTACATCCCACATAAGAATCCTCCCGTTCTTAATTTATGGTCTTATGGCTTGGTTTCCTTGCATTATCTTCTTTACATTAAACTCTGGTCATTCAGTGTGTCAGATACAGTAAACTGCTGAACCCCTACCTGCTCTCTCACTCTAAATGATTGGTGGACAACCACAACTTTTATATTCATCATTGCTGTTTGATGTGCTTGAACATTTTCATCTGAGGTAGATTCATTTATCACTAGTTTTAGCTTACCTTTTTAATTCATATTATTTCTTTGTTGTCTCTTTTTTTTGGACAATCTTTGCCTATAATGACATGCCCATGCATGGTTGAAAGTGGTAAAAATATCGACCTTTCTTGTATTATTCTAATTAGCACCCTGTCGTTGTCGGGTGGAAACCTTTTATGTCTTAACTAATGAAAATAGCAGATCTACAAGCACAGAGTGCCTCGCTACGTGAGGCATTGTGTGCTTGTAGATCTGCTATTTTCATTAGTTTTGTGCAACAGTCTTAGGCCTACAGTATATGATGAGGCAGGGCTTTCATTTCCAAAAAAAAAGTGCACATTTGAAACTTGGAGATACAATGTTTCTGCCCGACAGTGACGCTATAATAAAAGGTAAAAGCGGTTGGTGGTTTTCACTGTCTGGCACAGGGTGATCGCTCCAGCTTTGGAATGCACCAACTGCAATTGATCATGTGCCAGAAGAGCTTGCCCGCCCCTGCTCCATATCTAGAGCCAGATGAATGATCAGATTGTAAAAGGCCATAGGCTGCCGCTGCAGTGTATCTCACAGATAAACCATTATAGTTGCCATGACGCAATGTGGAGAGACCATGCAGGGGAGATGCACTGTTGTCATTGGCCATCACCAGGCTAGTAAAAGGCAGTTGGTTGGAGGGTCGTATCACACTAATGCTTAAAGAGGCTCGGCTTTGGGAAGAGAGCAACAGAGAGCTCTCGTAAAGTCATAATGTGTACAGCACGCGCGCACGCACGCACGTGCACACACACACACACACACACACACACACACACACACACACACACACACACACACACACACGCACGTGGGCTGTTTCTCTGTTCCAATAGAAGTAAATAGAATGAATGTTAGCCATCACTCTCTTCCAATCACTTCTTAAAACATACTTTTATAGACCTTTGTGTTTGTGTAGAGTTTGTGGAGTCAGCTCCAACCACCAGGCATGTGTTCTGTGTTTTTGTCACTGAAATGTTGATTGTGCGGAGGCTCCCTCAAAGTTTTCATCTTGCTCCATTTTGGCTCCAGCACCTCCCCTAAAGTCTACTGGCAGATGAGCGGTCGTCTCACTATTTTGACACTGAAATGTTCAAACAGAACCATTTAAGTTAAAATATATGTTTTAATTTAATAAAATACAGTTATTGCATGCATCTGACTGTCTTACCCTCTTAAACAGAGGTTGACACATACAGTACAGTGACAGGACACTGCAGACAGTTGATTATACATTAGACAAGTCATTTAAGGACCTTATGAGTGTGGGACAGGATTTATCTCTGCATCTTTATGACAGAGCTCAGGGTGACTATAAAACACTGTTCAAATAAACCCCTGTGCCAAAAAGATACCTATAAACTTTAATAGTGCCAAGTATTACTGTATTGTATCTGTTCACAAAGTACATACTGTATATCTGTTTTTGTGTGTTTGGAGACTCAGGGAAGGGAGGCCGTAAAATATACCTGGCAGAAGGAAGTAGTTAACTCTACTTAAGGAAGTAGTTATCTATCTATATCTATCTATCTATCTATCTATCTATCTATCTATCTATCTATCTATCTATCTATCTATCTATCTATCTATCTATCTATCTATCTATCTATCTATCTATCTATCTATCTATCTATCTATCTATCTATCTATCTATCTATCTACCTGTATCTATCTATCTATCTATCTATCTATCTATCTATGTTTTAATGGTGCATAATGAATGTGTATTTATACATACATACGTACAGTATATGTACGTATGTGTAATATATACAATGTGTGTGTGTGTGTGTGTGTGTGTGTGTGTGTGTGTGTGTGTGTGTGTGTGTGTGTGTGTGTGTGTGTGTGTGTGTGTGCTCGCATGCGTGCGTGTGTGTGTGTTATCCAGTGAGTCCAGTGAGTATTGAGGTCTGGTTTGAGTTAATGTGTATTCCCTGCTGTCTGGGAGTCCTGCTGACATTGACATTATGACATCATAACGACCAGCAACATGCTGTGTGTGTGTGTGTGTGTGTGTGTGTGTGTGTGTGTGTGTGTGTGTGTGTGTGTGTGTGTGTGTGTGTGTGTGTGTGTGTGTGTGTGTGTGTGTGTGTGTGTGTGCGTGCGCGCGCGACTGAGAGAGACAGTATTTACCGGTATGTATATTTGTGGTTGCAGTGTGTCTGAAAGTGTGAAACGTGCGCTAACGTGGGAGTTGATGTGTGTACACATGCATGCTGAATATCATTACTGTCTAACAGAAACCTTGTATACCTACATATTTTTACTTTTTATGTTTTTTCATAAATTAATGGACTACTTCATCAAACTACAGTATCACACAGAAGAAGCAAAGATAGCCAATCCACAAGCTGGTAGAGCTCCTATTATTGCTATTTTAGATTAAAAATAATTAAGTTTGTATAGGGGTGAAGTGTGTCTATGGGTTATGTTTATATATAAATATCGTTGTGTTGGACATGCAAGGTTTCTGCCCGACATAAAAGACGTGTTTCTGCTGAATATGAAGAGCGTGGGCTGCACAGATGAGTAAGACCACGCATGCATGAATGCATGCATTCACAGGTGTAAGTAAGGGTGTGTGTGTGTGTGTGTGTGTGTGTGTGTGTGTGTGTGTGTGTGTGTGTGTGTGTGTGTGTGTGTGTGTGTGTGTGTGTGTGTGTGTGTGTGTGTGTGTGTGTGTGTGTGTGCGTGGTGCGTGCGTGCGTCACAGTTCTTCCTGTCAGCAGTGCGTGATGTAAGCCAGCCCAGTTCCCTGGAAAACGGAGGTGTGTGTGTTCTTAGACGAGTCAGAGCGATGAGCAAACACTGGCCAGTGGCCACCATTTGTGTTCACACCTTTCAGTCAGATGATAAACATTTAGAAGGAGTTTACAATTATACCTTTTGTTCTTGACATACAGTATGATGAGGTACTGTACCTACTGTGGTTGTAGAAATAAGCACAGTTAAAACCCAGTGTTCATTTAAACACATTAGCCCAGGCATTATAGGACAGGAATTGCTAAATAAATGTCAAAGAATTTCAAAACATTTTAAAAGAAATTGAAAAAAAGTGTGTACGAATGGAACCAAATTGACCCTTACGACTTGACACTGAATCTTACTGTGTAGAAATAATGGACAAATCTTTATTTCTAGAGATCTTTTTTGTCAGGTTTCAGACTATGAAACCAATATAGAATGGATGAAATCATATTTGAAGTATAATGTAAAATAGCTATTTACTCTTCAGTATGTACTGCTCTTTTCCTAAAAATGTCCTGCAAATGCACTTTTTCCATCGGTTTCTTTCCCTGTTTTGCTTTTCAAATTTTTATGGAGAATGGAGCTTATTTTTGCAGAAACTAGCAAAAATAGCTGATCTACAATCTACATCTTCTGCAAATCCCCTGAAAATCTACTGTCATGCCAATGGCAGGACGTGTGAAGTTTTGAAATGGTGCATCTGTACATAACTCTCTATACTGTCATTTAGGGAGTTTGCTGGGTGGTAGTGAGCTTCAAATTACACATACACCCACTGTGCTTGCCTGCATGAAAGCGTGTGTGCGTGAATGCACGCGCATTTATGCGTCATGTTAAACAGAGAGTTAAGCCACGAGGTGCCTGGTGTTTCCTCTCCTGTGACTCTCTGTCACACACAAACACACTCTGGAGCTTGTCATGACAGGACTAAAATTATCACAGGCTGCTGTCATTTACTGTCAGTCAGTCACTCTAACCCGGAGTAACCCACCCATTTGATGTCTCTCTCACACGCCTGCACGCACGCACACACACACACACGCACACGCACACGCACATACACACACATTACTCTTTAATAATAACCATCATCAGCAACAGCAACATTGCTGATGGAAAATGTGAGTAACATGTTATTAGAGTGCATGTCTACAGTTTGTGTCAATTTAGAAACAAAATGAAATCATTAGCTCAGGTTTAAAGTCGGTCAAACACACTGAACACAAGGGCTATATACGGTAACAATTGGAACAAAAGAAAAATCTTTGACCAGATCTATTATGGAAGGAAAGTGAACTGCCTTTCTCCAAATGCTTTACATGCTTTGTAAATAGAATTTCCCATACAGACACACATTCAAGATCAGACGGCGGAGGAAACCATGCATGGTACCAGGAGCCAGGGACTGATACACATCCATACTTATACCAGTACTGCATAAGCAACAGTTGTTTTTGTATCAATAATTAGTCCCCCTCCCCCACCTTTCTTCAGTCTGGTCATGTTTGTTCCGGTGTCAATACCATAATGACTAGGGAAACCATAACTTTGTATATTACATCTAGGGAAGGACTTGTGTCACGTACTGTACCAAAAGTATAGGTCACTGTGACCCGAAAACCTCAATCGCAATCATTGCATTGTCTAGTGTGGGGGACCATGGAATAGTACGGTATGTCTGGTTATGTTTGTGTTCCTAACTTTATTTTCAGTGAATGATGGATATTTTGGAAAAAGCTGTGCAAGAGTTTAGCTATTGTGACACAACAAATAAGAAAATCGTGAAAAATCAACATGCTGTAGCTAACAAACGCTATAGGTAAAACATATAATGGATGGTTGATTATTTATCCAGGTACATTTAGCCTACATCTACATTTTTCATAAGCGACGTGTTGCCAAAGCATTAGCTGTATAACAGTCATAAACAACCTATAATGAGAACAATATGTATGTAATTTTATCGTAAGTATAGAGTGATAAATAAACAAATTGAGCAGTACTGTGTTGATAACATCTCTCTCTGTGCCCTGCCCTGGCCCCCTAGGCAGCCTGTGTTTTGGCTGTGTGTGTGTTATTGTGCTCTTGTGGTTTGGAGGAATGATGTGAATGCATATAAATTAACCTTACCGTACCTCTCCATCTCCCTCGCTCTCTCTGGGACGTTTAACCCCTTCACACACACGCACGCACGCACGCACGCACGCATGCACACACACACACACACACACACACACACACACACACACACACACACACACACACGCACCATCGTCAACATCTGTCAATCACACAGAGAACTGTCATGAGACAATTCATCATGTTGGAGATGGAATTAAGTGTGTGTGTGTTTGTGCATGCATGCGTGCGTGCGTGTATGCTTGCTAGGGATGGGTATCGTCTGCGATACTTTTAATGGTATCGATTGCATGACATCGATACTATCGGGTATCGGTTCACGTAAAAATGAACGATACCTCGTTTCGATACTCTGGAACGCACCCCTGGCCGGTCGCATCTGTAACAGTTGGGCTACTGAGAGTTTAATGACTGCTTTAGTAGGCTACACTCATTACTTTGGAAAATAGCCGACAATAGCCTATAATGTTTATTATTATGATGATTATCCAACGTCTATACTCTCCGCTCCGCCTCACTGTGTGATCATCATCACCGTAGAGCAGTTAAACTTAAATAAAAAGTATCGAAAATGGTATCGAAAAGGGTATCGTATCGATTCCCAGGTATCAAAAAAGGTATCGTATCAATTCAAAGGTGAACGATACCCATCCCTAATGCTTGCATGTGTGTGTAATATTATTCTTGTTTGCTGTGCCTTATTTGAGTGATATGAATCTTCAAAACATCAATCTCTGGAGAGGTTGTCACTTGTCATAGTAAAAACAGCACTGACATAAATGTTGTATTGTCAATTGTCATTCTACACTGCAGGGGTTCATGCCAATGACCAATTGAACATGTAGTCTCATTGTACATAAATACCCAAACTGCAGTTCTGTGGTTATTTCCATGTTGTCAACCTATACATGTGCATGATTGTTTACTTGGATTTGACTCTGACATTGAGGGTTTCTGCAGTTCTTATGAACTAGAATAGGGGGTGGGCAACTTTGATGATGGAGAGGCCACTATATTTTCACACTCACTCCAGAGGGCCACATTGCATATACAGTTAAACATAGCAAAAATAGCCGATCTACAAGCTACAAAACGCGTCACAGTGCGACACATTCCTATTATGAACAGAACCCACACCCAGGTGAGTGGAGTCCACATTCTGGATCAGGATGGCTCTACATTTACAGAAAGAGTCCTTTATACCAGTGGTTCTCAACCTGTGGAACATGATTTTGGGGGTCCCCACATGACTGTGAAGTGACAATTTAAGGACCTTTAAAACCTTTTTAATAAAAAATCTAATTAAAGCAAAGAAAAATACCATTTCTGCATCAAAAACAATCAACAAACTAACTAACTATACTATAAATACTAGTCAAACATTGGCCAAATATGATTATTTTGGGGGGTCACAGACATAGACTGTAAAAAAAATATGGACGAAGCGAAGCCATTGGTCTCTATGCTGCGAAAATGACTTTTTTTTGTCCCTTGTATGGGTGTCGCCATCATTGTTTGAATGGTACCCCAGGAATCATAAGGAATGCTATTGGCTGCCAACGGTCACGTGCAACCGCAGGGATGGGATACATGGGAGAATGCGGTCGGAGCCTCCCGAAATACAGCACACGAAGAAGAACACAGCCGGCTGGTATCAGTTTAGTTGGCCTCGCCCCCACAACTTTATCATCAATTTTAACATAAATGGGACTATATTTGCACAAAACGCATATCATGGTGATTGAAAGGGAGTTTTTCACTAGCAACAGGAACCATAAAGTATTTATGACAACTTTTATTAAGGTTAGAAAATCAAAGGGGAAAACGAATGGGGTCCAATGTAGACAAATTATTTTTGGTACCTCGCGGGGGGAAAACAACGCAACTAGCGGCCAAACAGGAAGTTTTAGTTCCGTATTGGATTCATTTTAAATCGGCGGAACTATGCCCCTGGTCACAGCCTGAAAAGGTTGAGAACCACTGCTATATAGCCACTGTTTCTCTGGATAAGTGTGTCAGATAAATGACTTGCATGGAATGAGCCCATCAGAAAGAGTCATCAGTTATGAGTTATTAAGGCTTGAAGTGAAACATGCCCGGGCCACCTCTAGAGCTACAAGTACAAGCAGCTCCAGTTCCACTCCCCTCCCCAAAAGTCAATTAGTCTTTGTGTGTTTGAGATTGAAATCAATCTGGTTTTGTGTCTTTAAGATTGTTATCTACAGTACTCCATTAATTCACGTTTGAAGAAAAGCAATAAATAAAATTAGGTATCTGTAATATGCAAACTGCAAAATTCCGAAAGTTTGTTTAACTTCCACCCATATAATTTAGTTTAAGTTTGAACCCCAGCCGCAGTGGGGAGGATGGCGCTATTTCAGCAGCCTCCGGAGAGCTTCTTGTCCCATACTTGCAATAATACTCCTTCTTTTCTTCTTTTTTTGCCAGCCGCTTGGTGCCCCCTCCTTGGTGTGATGGGCAGCAGCCCCTAAAGCCTGTGCATTAAGCTGGACCTGCCAATGCTCCCCAGAAGATGACCCGTAGCAATGGCCTTTTCTCATCAAATAAAGGTCGGATATGGCATAAAAGTATCATATTATATGATATTAACATGATGCCTGATACAATCACAACGTATATGTGAGGTTTTACCTGAAGTCAACAGTCCATGGAGGCTTTTCATTTATTCACTTCACTAATTGACAATTTCAAGAATGAATTCCTGTTACAGATGACAGAATGCATCTATCCTAGTCACACACCCACCCACACACACACTCATGCACAGTGCACAGACACGCATAAGCACACATGTAGGCACGTACACACATACACATACAGTACACATAAACGCGCGCGCGCGCACACACACACACACACACAAACACACACGCACACACACACACACACACACACACACACACACACACACACACACACACACACACACACACACACACACACACACACACACACACACACAAACAAAGGGAGCAGCCCTCTTCACAATGGATGGCATACCTGTGTGATGTCACTTGACTTGAGGCACTGTAGTGGGTGTCACCTGTCACTTCCGGTGTGTGTGTGTGTGTGTGTGTGTGTGTGTGTGTGTGTGTGTGTGTGTGTGTGTGTGTGTGTGTGTGTGTGTGTGTGTGTGTGTGTGTGTGTGTGTGTGTGTGTGTGTGTGTGTGTGTGTGTGTGAGAGAGAGAGAGAGAGAAAAAAAATGTTTCTAAATCTTGTGTAAATGGCAAATTTCTCTGAATAACTGTCCCTTGATAACCGGTAACAGGTGTGTAGCTCTGTGTGCGTGTGTGGTTGAACTGACCTAATCAGCGCTTCCTGTCAATGTGGGCGGACTGAGAGGGTGTCAGTCAAATTAAATTATACAGATAATGGTGAGTCAGCACATCTTTGTGCGCGTGTGTGTAACCGCATACAAATGATTTATTTGTTTACTCGTTTATTTATTTAACTAATTATTTATGTGTAGAAGATGTACAGTGAGTTGTTGTTTGCCTGTTTGTATGTGATTGTGTATATGCTTCGCTGCCTCTGAGTGCACCTGTTCACTCACAACAGCGAAATGTGTCCATAATGGTAGCTTCTTGATTGCTACCATTGTGTGATGAGTGATGGTAGCACCAGAATGGAAAAGGTTTTGTAAAAGTGGGCAAATGTGGGAACCTCTTCAAATGGCAATTTCACAATTTATAAAACATATTTATTGCGTATGGTCATAATAAACAAGGCAAGGACAGAATTTCAAATTGTCTATTTATTGCATTTTGGCAAAGACATTTCAACATTGGGCTATAATTTATTGCCAAGTCCACTAAGTCCAGAATTCACAACGCTTTGCTTTGCAACGCGTTGTGAGATTGTAGATTGGCTGTTTTCAAATAGCCTAGGCAACATCTCACATTGGCTATATAATATATTCAGTAAAGCCTCACAATGCATATTAGGTGTATCATACAGTATGAATAGCATGCACTGCAGAAAACACAGTCCTTTGCAATAGAAGACTCCCACCCTGTGTGATGGTCATACCATGTGCAATTGATGAAGTGATCCTGCAGTCCCATCTGAAAACAGAGGGTGTGCTGGAACTTACAGTGTTTTTTTCTAGTATAGTTTACAGCCAGTGGCTGTGGAGCAGCTAGCTAACTGATCTGGCACGAGGGGAAAGTTGTTCTCCCTCTCGATTTACTCTCTCTGTGTCTTATTTCTCTTCTTCTCTGTCGTAGACAGCATTGGGACCAGGAGGATTCTGATATTCATTTCCTACTCCCACTCTTTTGTTTATGGGATTAGAAAGTGGTCCATATTGTGTAACTGGCGTGAGCCCCCCACAAAATTTGGCTACACACACATAGTGTGCACCGCACACGTCATACACACGTGCTGCACGCTGCTATATACAGGAGAGCAGGGGTCTTCAACGTTTTCAGGCCAAGGACCCCTTAGTTGAGAGAGAGATGAAGCGGGGACCCTCACAACCTTTTCATAGATTCATAGTTTCATTGTCTGACAGCACGATCATTAGTGTATTTTGGATTCATGTTAATGTGGATTTTCAGATATTTAACCACTCGAAACGTCAATACTTAATAAACTTGACCTTTCACTGTACTTAGTCTGCTCTTTTCCCCCTCCAAAGCTCTTTGCCAAAAATAGCCGATCTACAAGCTCACAAGAGCTTGTAGATCTGCTATTCTTGGCTAAATTTCTCCGAATATGGACGCTAGGGTTCAAGTGGTTAATATAAAAAAGGGGGGGAAACAATTTTCTATCACACAACCCCCTGAGGACCCCCTGTATTAACTCTGAGGACCCCCTAGGGGTCCCAGACCCCCTATTGAAGACCCCTGCAGTAGAGTGAATAGTGATCAGAATGAGGGACCACTAGTACTTTTAGACATTTACATTAAACCAGCGCTAAGCAGATTTGTGACGTGCTACAGCCCCGACTGGCCCTGGTGTAAAGCTGACCATGTGCAGTGTCACGTTTAGCCTCACTTAAGCTTGAAATGTACACACTCATGCTGTATCAACCAACTTAAAAAGAGCAGAAAATGTGAAACTTCTTCCATATATCACCATGTATAGCTCATCTTTGCTGTATTAATAGCATTTGCTTAGGATATGGTGTGATTAGATTATTATTATTTTTTGTTAAAGATAGGGTTTGTGATTTGTTTCTCTTTTGTTGTTGTTAAAATAACAGTTAAATAGCTCTTTATTTTCATAGTACTTTCATAGTTTCATAGTACCCATTGCTATGGAGTGTTTGATACCAGTATTATCCAATCAGGAAACAGGATGCAGGATAAACAAGTGAAATTGGAAGTAATGACACATATACACACAATACATTTGAAGCTAATAAATGGGTACTATGACTATCTCCTGATTGGCTGAAATTGGCAACCACCCTGAAAATGTATTTTCTGTGTATTAAAGAGCTGTAGACCCCTGTTAACTCTATAGCAATGATTAATTAAGGTCAGTTTAAGGTCAAGTTTAATGTGAGGATTCACAACTTTTTCTCTTTAACAATATGTAGTGATTTTTCGCAACTTTTTAAATGAAAGAAAAGGATTTGCAGATCTACAGTATAGAAAACATTGAAATTACTTCACACATCATACTGGGCCCTCTGCTGCTGTGGGCTTCTACAATTACTGTATCGCTACCTTTCCCCCACTAGTGACGGTGCTGTCCCTATTCACGACTAGCTCAAAACCCTTCTACCAACCAATGTTATAACTTCACAAGTCAGTGATGTTCAGGTTTTCATGTTATCCCAGTTGAATAGATCATCCAGACTGACTGGAACAAAGGGCCAGCTACTTGACCATTGCCACGCATGTGGCGCCAGTTGATTGACTCCTGACCGAGCAACAGAGGCAGAAACTGCTGACTGGGCCTGTTCATTCAAACTTCTTAAATAATATGGAAACAAAACTTACCTCAGGATCTATATCTAGAAATGAACATGTTCCATTATAGACTGTAAAAATGTAAGTGCATTCACTATGTGCCTGTAAGTAGCACTTTGCTCTCTCTTTCTTTTTCTGTGTCTCTTTCTCACACACATACACACTCTCTGCCTCTCTCTCTCTCTCTCTTCCTCTCTCTGGCACGTGCTGTCCATGTGGATGTCTGACAATAATTGTTTTTGGATTGCTTGCGATTATGAAAAGGAGGTATAATAAAGCAAAAATAGAAGTGGTTTCCTGTTCCGTATTTTTATTTTTTTATACTGTTACCGCGATTTGGCGAGCGAAAAAAATAAGAGCATAGGAGAAGGCTTGTGCTATCTATTACTAGCTTGCATGTCGACACAGATATAGAGCTGTCACTCAGGCTAAAGTTAAAACAGCCATGAGCGATAGCTGTATGTGACAGAAAAGATGTTTCTGTCACTGCATGTGTGAACACACGCTCTTCAGACTGCTGCCCTTAGATCTGTTGGCATCTCCCTCATTCTCCCATGGACTCTGCAGCGTCTCAGTGATTGAACATTCAGTGATTGAAGACCATTTGTTTTTCCACAAAGAGATTTGGTTTAGTCTATGCCATTGGTTCTCAAAGTGGGGTCTGGGGACCCCCAGGGGTCCTTGAGGGAGTTCCAGGGGGTCCCAGCTAAATGATAGTTATCCATTTATACACTCTCAGAGTTAAATTAACATTGATTTTACAATAATGGATTGGGGTCTCAGAGATAGAAATGTCATAAATGGTGGTCCGTAGCCTAATACATGTCAAACTTGAAATTAAAATGGTTCAGAACACTGCTAGAGCCATAAAAAAAACCTTCTCTTATATGGGGGTCCCTGGCGTATCTTTTCAAATGGGCGTCTGCGGGCTAATAAGTGTCAATTTGGGGGTCCTTGACATGAACAAGTTTTAGAACCAGTGGTTTAGAGGCAGAAAATGAGAGGTAGACTGTGCATCCGATTTCTCTTTTGGGTCTTGAGCTAAAACGTTTGGGAACCACTGGTCTACAGTATAGGATTTAAGTGGTTCAAATCTGTTCACCCCTCCCATACCCATGCTTGACACTATGATGGAACACCTAGCTCAAGATGACCATTAGTAGCTACAGTAGGTAGCATGTCAAGGGTAGGTGTGGAGACCCTTGTGTTACACATCAGCGCTACCCCCACCCACTCCACCACACACACACTCAAACACATCCGAATGATGTCAGCCTCTCAAGCAGATCTCCTAGTGTGCATTGGGGCTCTGAACTCTGAGAAGCCTCCCCATACGTACCTACACCAGCTCACACAGACGCACACACTCTCGCGCGCACGCCCCCCAAGGACCCCACCCATTGTTGGCCGGCATCCTGCATGTTCAAACCCCTATGGTGGGAAGCCTCTCTCTCTTCTCTTCCTCAGCGGGGTCTGGTCGTGGTAGAATGGGAACCACATGCTAAGCCCACTGAGTCTTGGTTGGGGGGCTCTTGGCTTGTGCCACGGTGTTTCTGCAAGGTCAATGAGGACAGATACGTAGATAGATAGATAGATAGATAGATAGATAGATACTGTAGATACAGATAGATAGATTTTACATACATTTTACATTTAGTAGAAATAGGCAAACATTTAGCGCTCAAAAAGCAGATCTACAACCTCACAATGCATCTTGTTATTATGCATTGTGAGCTTCTAAATTAGCTATATTTTTGCTATTTGACATACAATGGGTTTAGTAGGGTTTTTTAAGTATTTACAGTCAAAACTGCTGATCGACTGTATTGAGTCCACATGGTTCACATTCCACAGTAAACATAAAATATTTACTTATTTCTGGCTCCAGATAAATGTAGAATTCGGACAACCATGCCATGAGACGTGGCCCGCAGATGTTGAAATTGCATTTTTACTTCAAATACTGATGTATTGCTGGCTTGGCCAAAACATCACATTTGGCTATGAGACCAGGCTAACATGATATATCTTCTCTCTATACAGTATTGTCCTTTCTGATTGAAACAGAAACAGATGAAAACAATATATTTTAAATAAATAACAGTCCAACAGTCCATGCAGATGCACAAGGTCTGTCCTGGTATGGCTGTCACTATGAAGTTACTGGACACAGGGCATAGTTAAGAGCATTAAGTACTTACTACTACTTTGATTATAGGACTGGGCACAGTACAACTGCATGACATAATGTGTGTGTGTGTGTGTGTGTGTGTGTGTTTGTGTGTGTGTGTGTGTGTGTGTGTGTGTGTGTGTGTGTGTGTGTGTGTGTGTGTGTGTGTGCGTGTGTGCGTGCGTGCGTGCGTGCGATTAATTGTTTCCTGCAGGGGTCTTCAACAGGGGGTCCTGGACCCCTAGGGGGTCCTCAGAGTTACTACAGGGGGTCCTCCAAATCTTTGTGTGACTTTTTTTCCCTCATTTTTATATTAACCACTTGAACCCTAGCGTCCTTCTGAGAACTTTAGCCAAAAATAGCAGATCTGAGCTCACAACGCCTCGCTCTGCAAGGCGTTGTGAGCTTATAGATCGGCTATTTTTAGATCGGCTATTTTCGGCTAAAGGTTTGGTGTAGAGGGGAAAAAAGAGCACACTAAGTACAGAGTGAAAGGTCAAGTTTATTAAGTATCGACGGTTCAAGTGGTTACATATCTGATAACACAAATTGACATGAATCCAAAATACACTGATGATTGTGCTGTCAAACAATGAAACTAAATATGGAATCTGGGGGTCCCTGCTTCATCTGTCTCTCAGCTAAGGGGTCCTTGGCCTGAAAACGTTGAAGACCCCTGGTTTACTGGACAGTGACTGTAACCTGACTGCACACCCGTCTGCCAAGCTCAATCTTCTCAGAATCACAACCTACCGTAGGTGTTGCTAAAGTGTGTATGTTAAGAAAGTGTGTATGTTTTTAAAAAAAAAGTTTAAAGCAAAGAACCAATGGACTTCCTTAGTTGCTGTTGATTGGCCAATCACCTCAGCTCGTCCGGTAAATTCTGGTCAAGGTTTTGCAGAACTACCTGACCGCATCACTTCAATAAAGAACAGTCTGGGTATTAACCCCAGCAGCTTTCAACATCACTCTGACTTTGGCAACAGGATTTTTGTATTTCAAAATATACCTTAGCAGTTGATGCACAGTAAAACCCCTCAGTGTTCATTTTACTCCGAACAGTGCACAAATGGAAGCAAATGGACCCTTTTGGGTCCATTTGCTTCCGTTTGTACACTCTTTGGAGGTACATGTGTTTTACTGTGTGGAGCGACCTGCTGTGGCTTTTGTTGTGTTGTAAATCAGCGCATGCTTCTTTTTTTCCTGTAACGTTCTTTCGGTCATCATGGGTTCACCACTTTTCCAGCTCGCCATGAGCGGGCAGACAACTGTGTTACGCTGCTTACGCACATGGGTCACTGTGCTCGGAATAGTTACTATGTAATCACACATCATCAATATATCAATGTAATAATAACCCATTGTTGTGTCACTGCTATTACCCGTTACTGGTAGAGTAGTAGGCTACACTAGTGTAATTACAATTACTGTATCATAACGTCACTGTCGGGCAGGAACCTCGTATCTCCCAAGTTTCAAATGTGTACGTCTTGGTAAAGCAAAGCCTTTCTTCATCGTACAAGACTGTCGCACAAATCTAGTGAAAACAGCCGATCTACAAGCACACGTGCTTGTAGATCTGCTGTTTTCACTGGTTTAGTACATTTTATAGATGATGAATACAAAACGAATGGTTTTGGACATACAAGGTTTCTACCCGACAACGACGATAAACAAAACTTGTTTGTGTTAATATTATTATTATTTTACTGTAGATTAGACAGAACATAAAGGGTCAAGTTTATTGGTAGCAAACTGGCAAACTTTAAAACCATAGTTTTTTGATTGATTGATTGAAGGCTTTATTAGAAGTTTGCATAGTTTGCATAGGAAAATGTACAGTTTCATGACGGTACAGTTCACTGGTACAAGGTCTACTAAAAGGTAAAAGGTAGTAAACATACATAAACAAGAACATAGACATAGACAACCAACCTCCTACCCACCCACCTCCATAATTATGGACAGCAGACCACAACCATTTTGCACAATAGGAAACAAAAGAAAGAACACATCAGCACATTGTTAGTTACCATCCTCCCAGATGGAGATGGGCCTGTCAACTGTCCCCTGAAACGGAACAACAGCTACCTCCTCCTGCTTCCATTATTGATGGCATCAATGGAAGTAGGTATAAATGAGAATTTGCTGTACCTATTGTTTTTAGTTGCAGGGACCTCTAACCATTGGCCGGAAGGCAATAATTCATTTTCAGGATTTAGGGGATGAGAGTCTACTCTAATAGATGATGCTTTCTTAAAGCACCTGCTCGTCATGACTATTGCTTGACAGAATCTTGCTAGCCCCCTCGCAACCCTGTTGAGGGAATTTTTCTGTGCAAGGTTTCCATACCAACAAATGACAGCACCAAATGACAGCAGTATACATTCAGAATATACATTCATCAAAATATGCCGTTAACCAAAGCTTCCCCTGAACTGAATTAACACAAGTCAGGAAGTATATAGTGGCTGTTGAGAGTCGTTTGATGGTTGTGAATGAAGGCAGAGACTCATGGTGACCTCAGCCTCCAGAGCCTCTTCACTGAGAAAAACCTGCTCCTAGTTTCTGAATATGAAAATATAGTAGAGGAAACCAACAGGGGAACGTCTCTCTCTGTCTGTCTCTGTCTCTCCGTCAATCAGTCAGAGACTCTGGGAGTCTTTTGGCAGGACATTTGATAGACTCGGATATATCAGCCAAACAGATGTACAGTGCAGTCGGAATAAATGAGAAATGGCAGCAGTGAGGAGGAATGGATTCGCCCTCTCTGAATGCTGAAGGCTTGCAATACGTTCTCACTCTCCACTCCACACATACTGATGCTTGGTCAGGATAGTCCTAGACTCAATATTGAAAACACCATTCAATATATTGAAAACTAATTGAAATCAATTCTTAAAACAGCAACAACAGAGACTAACGCAATATATACACATACAGTATGGGCATTCCCAGGTATGGGCTTAATATTGATGACGTCAGGGAACTCAAAAGGGACAAGGAGCTTATGGAGAAAAACATTAGGTCATCTTAAAATCGTCTCATATAAGCATTGTGGTCCAAAAATAAACAAACTGTCTCCGTGATATTGTCGGGGAGGTGGATCTGTATCGTTTATGATAGTCAGCAACAGTAACATTAGCGTTTTCTCACCATCAGTTGATTCTTCATATCCATATGAGTCAAACCGCTGAGATAATTTGTTTATGTTTGGAACACAGTTCTTATATGACACGATATGAAAAAAGTCTATGGGAATTCAGAATGGGGGAGACAAAACGTGAAACAGGTAGGATGTGTAAATTATGTCAAACTTCGTTACTCGATGTGTATGTGCACAAACTTATCAGGTCGGGACCCAAACGTTAGTATACTCTCCCCGCCACTCTGACCCACTTGGTCAGTTGGTTGCAGGATGTGCAACCGTAATCAAAATTAGTGCCAATATTTCAAGGGCACCTCTCTATCCATAAAAGTGCTTGACAAAATTACTTCTTGATTGGCCTTTGAGATAACTCTCCAGAGGGGTTTATAGTCCAATATGCAGTTTAAGTCAGTAACTTTTTACTTGTCTGTAATTTCAATCACGTCTATTACCACTCTGTGTCCGACC
The DNA here is from genome assembly GCF_963921795.1 of Nannobrachium achirus. Taxonomy (NCBI): domain Eukaryota; kingdom Metazoa; phylum Chordata; class Actinopteri; order Myctophiformes; family Myctophidae; genus Nannobrachium; species Nannobrachium achirus. Next base: position 18,588,595 of record NC_137816.1, on the reverse strand, counting down.
TGAAGCCAGGGGACTTCTTTAGTTTTGCAATACACACCCAAAGCGCATCGACTCTGTTTGGCCAAGAGAGAGACAACTTTGTCTGATTACCAGATGCTGATTTTGTGGAGTTCTGCACTAAGTAACTTTGTCTAGTTCTATATTATCACGATGAGATACTAGAAGACCTGAATCATCAGCGAAAAATAACTGTGTGTGTGTGTGTGTGTGTGTGTGTGTGTGTGTGTGTGTGTGTGTGTGTGTGTGTGTGTGTGTGTGTGTGTGTGTGTGTGTGTGTGTGTGTGTGTGTGTGTGTGTTATTTGGGGGAGACAGGAAACAGGCATATCATGTTAATAGTTAACCTGATGGCCTGGGTGATAACCTGATTGTCTGGGGCAGAGAATGGTAAATGATCTGACATCGTAAATATTGTACGCAAAAGGGGTACCTATAAAGATACGTTAACCAAGTGTCAACATACTGTATGACAAATGTATTATCCATGAAGGTTTGACTATACTTAAACATAATTACACCCTGACAAGTAGTAAGTGTGATACACAGAGTTAAGTATCTTGGACAAAATGGAGGAGACAACATTCACTCCCTCAAACATTTTTACAGTCACTGCATTCAGGGTCATAATTCAAACTGATGATTTTCCACTCACAAACCCTGATCTCCAGACCAGTGATTCTGCAAACTAGTTAATTTAATTGGTTTTCAACTCTGGTCCTGCGGAGCCAATCGTCTCGTAGAACCTCGTTCTACGAGCTAGTTAATTGGTTTTCAACTCTGGTCCTGGGGAGCCAGTCGTCAGCGCTTATTATTCTACGAGCTAGTTAATTGCATTCACCTTGTGTTCCAAGTATACAAAATGAGCTGCTAATTCGACAAGTAGAACAAAAAGCAGCACTGCTCTGGGTCCTGAGGAGTGGAGTTGAGAACCAGTGGTCTTGGCCGCTGCAACAATGCTCTCTCCCCCCCCCCCCTCCCCCCCAAAAAAATCACTTCTCCGGTGGAGCCTGGCCACGGCTCAGCAGAGTCAGAGAATCTGAGAAGAAAAGTCAGTTTGACTCAAAGCCATCGGCCGAGGAGCGCTGTTGCTCTGTGGCTCTGTGGTCGGGTTACCGCGCCAACCCAGCGGGATCCAATCACATTAGCGGGTGTGGTTTCGTATCCGGGCAGGAGTCCCAGTGAGTCTCCAACTCCAACTCCAACACTTTATTCGTCCCAAATGAGAAATTGTGTTGCAGCGAGGCGTGAAACACAACACGTACTCACAAGATATACATATGCTCAATAATACAGATTATTAGAGAAAACAGCTAATACGGTGAATTAGCACGTTAAGGAGACAGTGGGTGAAGCGAAGCGCAGAGGATAACTAAGGAAGTATGTGTGCGTGTGCGTGTGTGTGCGCGTGCGCGTGTGCGCGTGTGTGCGCGTGCGCGCGTGCGTGCGTGCGTGTGTGCGTGTGTGCGTGTGTGTGTGTGTGTGTGTGTGTGTGTGTGTGTGTGTGTGTGTGTTTCGCAGTAGGTGAGATAAAGGAGAAGTCCAGTTTGCAAAGAGCAACTGAAAAAGCTGCTTGCATCTGGTTACTTGGCTCAGCCTCTCTTTGCTGGAGGTCACCACGCTGTCAGCATGGTATTGACACACATCGAGTACACAGTCAAATCCTGAGTGAAGCTTTAACTCTGTTCAGATGTGTACAGTACACTCTCAAATGACGACTTTACTGTGTAAGTCAGTTTTCAACCTTTTTCTGTGTAATCAAGGATCCATTATTTATTCAGCATTTGAGCCACGGACCACCATTTGATGAGATTTAGCCTCTCAGACCCGTAGAATGTTTTGTTATCGTTGGACGAGATTTTGAATTCCCTGCTGTATTGATGTTGGTACCATAGGAGAGAGTGTAGACTTCTTCTAAATGAAGTAATGTAGATGTTTAACAATAATTTAACTCTCAACAGTTAAATATCTATAATGGTCACCAACTCTCCATCGTTTAGCTGGGGACCACCTGGAACCCCCTCAAGGAACACTGGTGGTCCCTCGACCAACCAATAGTTGAAAACCAGTGGTGTAAGTGAAAGAAAGAAAGAAAGAAAGAAAGAAAGAAAGAAAGAAAGAAAGAAAGAATCAATGTCAGCCACCACTCACCAGATACTATTTTGTATTGATCTACTACCAATACTGGTGTATGTTTTCACTAACACATCTAGACAGATAAACAGACAGACAGACCACTAATCTAAAGATATTCATTAGAGGCATCGCTCTCCAACCAGACGGACATTGTTGTTGTAGCTTTGGTACTGTAACTCAATACATTCCTGGGACCACCAACCTCAACTAAATTGATGACTACATATTTTAAATTGGGAATTCTGTCTGTGTGCATGTGTGTCTGTATGCCACAAGTATAGGACATTAAACCAGTTGACGGGGGACTGCATGTCCATTTCGGGACAAAACTGTTCCAATCCTGACTCCAATTACAATTGTCTGCACTTTCATGTAATGTTATAGGATTTGGCTAGTCTTGTGTTATCAGACAGTCGGAGAGCACAGACTGTTTCCGTATCCGCTCTAGACCGGATCTGAAAACTGCAAAGCGAATTGATCCCAGTCTACTGATAACAATCCTAGGCCAGTTGCTTTGGAAATCAATCATGTCACCGACCAATATAATACCACCCTAAAGACTCTGGTTCTGCAATGCGTTTAGTTTTTTAACTGTCATTGTTTCCACACAGTTTTAACTCTGTCTCTAGTTACAGTAAGTGAAGCATTTAGAGACTGGCTTTTGAGACTACGGTTAGAATTAGAGGATGTTGCATGAATAGTATAAGTCAGGGGTGGGCAACTTTGATGATGGAGAGGGCCATTTTATTTCCACACTCACTCCAGAGGGCCACAATGCATATAATATAGTCAAAAATAGCAAAAACAGACAATATACAAGCTCAAAACACAGACAATATACAAGCTCAAAACGCGTTGCAGTGCGATGCGTTTTGAGCTTGTAGAGCTGCTGTTTTTGCAATTTTTTAAATTGGAATGCTGAATTATTTTTAGCTACTCTTGAATTGGAATCCTGAAAAGTAACATTTTTATTTAATTACAAATGCATTTATATGTTCTTATGTTAAAAGCTACTAATATAGACTGGCGTAATTAAAGTGGGTTATGTTTGCATGTATGGAATTGTAACGGCTGAAATCAATACTATTTCAGTATTCCGATATTAACCTGCGGGCCGCATTAAGTGAAGGTTGGGGCCGCATGTGGCCCCTGGGCCGGCAGTTGCCCATGTATGGTATAAGTCAAAGCTATGTGGGTGTGTATGTGTACAGTATGTGTGCGTGGCTGCGTGTGTGCATTCACCCCTGTGTGTGTAAAAGGGAACTACAGTCATGCAATGTGTATCTGGGTATTAGTAGTGGGATTGAAACAGAGGTACATTATGTAGGTAAATACTGTAGGTAAAAGACAATACCTTTCCAAAATGACACAAACCCATAAAAGCATAACCAGTAGCTGGTTATTCTTGCCCACATAACTGCATCATGGCATAAAGACAAATTTGGCTTTAGCTTTAGTTCATTTAGGCACGGAAGGCAGACAGTTCTAGCTATTCTCTTCCCCAGACCCCCCTCAGCTAACAAGTTAATTCATTCATACGCCCACGTTCATCCTCACGTCATTCTCATTCGCTACAAGCTACTTCACACATGCCCTCATTTCTCATTGCTTTTTAAGCAGCCTCTTCTCGCACCTGTCACCTACCTTTGAGTTGTGCATTATGCTTTACATAAAACATTGATAATAACAATAAAATACCATTATAAATGGACATTTGAATTCAATAGCACACCCATGTCTTTGATAGGAAACACCTATTCAAGACTCAAGCACAGTATAAAGGGACAGGGTCAGTGCAACCACACTTGCAATTTCCCAGAATTGCACCTTTCTAGTTAAAGGGGCCCCACCATGCTTTTCAAAATATTGGTCCATAATACGGTTTTATACAGGTTTTAGCTTAAACAAACACTCGGATATTTAAATTTCATGTTCTGTCTGTCTATAATTCTAAGCCATTTCAGATGCAATACCAAAATGCCCTTTGTTGGCACTGTCTTTGGGCTAAAATTGGAACTATACAGAGAAGATTAGCATGGTACCACGATCAGAACCACTTAGAGTCAATCCATTCAAGTCAATTTTAGTACCACTTTACCTCATGGTTCCACCTCATATATATATCGTCCCCTTCCCTCCCAATTGGGTCCCCTTTCTGTAGCGCGCTGCCTCTGTTACACCTATTTCCTGTTATATTAACCTAGGTAAAATGTCACGCATTGGGAAGAAGTAAAGGGGGACACTTTATTGTGAAGGACAACAGGAAGAGCATTCACAGACAGATAATCAGACAAATGTTGTTTACGTTTAGTGAGAACCGCACACTTTCAAAACCTTTTGTAATTTGTATCAATTAAAATATACCACAGACACTTTCAAATGAGACAGGCAGCGATGCACAAGCAAGCAAGGCATTAATCGTGACGGTGGACATTGGACAATTACTCCAGCGAGGAAACAGTACAATGATATTATCATTGCGGATACTTTCTGATTCTGGAAGTGGAACAATTAATCTGTGAGTATTATTGCCTGAACAGGTCAACTGTTAGGAGTTCTCCTCTCTATCGCACAGCTGAAAGCCTGTATCAACAGAATAATGGTGTGTGTGTGTGTGTGTGTGTGTGTGTGTGTGTGTGTGTGTGTGTGTGTGTGTGTGTGTGTGTGTGTGTGTGTGTGTGTGTGTGTGTGTCACGTGTGCGTAATTTGGTTGCTTAAGATTTGATGCACATTGCTGTGCGCTTGTGTGCATACTATTGTGTATAGGTTATGTGTGCCAGTCAGATAACTGTCTGTAACTGTTTTGGGTCGCTGGGGGGGGGGGGGGGGGGGCATTGTGACTCGCATACCGGCCCGGTTCTGAATTGTTCCGCAACTGATATAGTCTCAGTAGAATATAGCCTCCCAAAAAGTACCGCCCCCTTCTCTAGGTGGCCCAATAGGAAATTAGCCCCTTTGTGACATAAACAAGGGCCTGTGACATAAACAAGGGCCCGATTTCAAAAGAGTACCGATAAGACATGCCCATTCAGAGAATTACTCAAATGAAAGGCAAGGCTTAGAGTTAATGAATGGGGCTTTTTGGGGCTGGAAGAGACACTGGGAAGACCAAAAACAAGGGGAAAAAAGTGAAAAATGTGAAATTCATGGTGGGGCCCCTTTAATAATGATCATAACAACCATATAGGTTACTAATGGTGGCCAGATTATTATCTGGTCACATTATTACACAGTATGGAGTACAAACTTTCGAGATCTGTCTTGGTGCAGTCACGTCCCTCTGGTATTGAGCCTGCCTGCTTCACTAATCTCTAAACCTTGTCACCCTGCTCTGTAAACTAGCTTCTGCCTAACGGTGCGTGGATTACCTATGTTGTTATTTTTCTAGATTGATATTCCTATGCATTTGTTGTATTGCTGTTGATTTACTGACATATTATCTTGCTTTAATATTATATTGATGTATTACCTGCTTATTGTAAGTGCTTTGGATTAACACATTCTGTGCCACCTTTTCACCACTAGAGGGCGCCCAATGGCCATAGAATCCACCATAGACAAGCGTTGTATATGCACAAGCCGTGCCCAGCCATGACGCGCCTGAACACTTTCCTTTGTGTCATGAACAGGGACAGGATGAAGTTAGCTTGAAGTTAGCTATTGGCTACCAAGCATTTTAGAAGCCCTATCTTCGGCGATTTAGCCATGATTAAACCTTGCACACCTCATGGATATGCATGGAACAGAGAAAATTAGCTCTAAAGATCCTGGATTGCATTGGAGTGGATGGTAAATATCGGCGGCGCGACGCTCTCGCGGGCCGTGTAAACAGATGACGGCCGGCGGCCCGTCTCGAAAAAAAAAAAAAAAATTACAAAGATTTTTTTTTTTTTAAAGCCGAACTAGTTCGGGATCGGCACCCTGATAAGGTCCAAATAAAGCCGAACTAGTTCGGGATTGGCACAAAAGCGTCTGCTAAATGCCTAAATTGTAAATTTTAAACTAGAATGGTGTGCAGGTGTAAAGGACACACACACACACACACACACACACACACACACACACACACACACACACACACACACACACACACACACACACACACACACACACCAATAATAATACTTATACTGTAGACTGACACAGTTAGCCTGGTAAACTAACTTCTCTTGTCTTTCTCTCTCTGTGTCCAGTGGTATACTCATGCACAAATGCATGTATCCTACTGTAGGTGCACAGAGTAGGTTGTCACATTTAGTACTGCATCCCATGAGCATCCATTGAGCACCCTGAAGAAGAATTTACCTCCCACAAGGGAAATTCAGTTTTCAGTTTAACCCAGCTGAACCCAGTGCTGCCCACAAGGAGCGCGGGGGAGGGGAGCAGTGATAGCTGGAGCGTGGAATCGTACCTGCGATCTCTAGGACCACCAGAGTCCTAGGTATGGACACTAACCACTCAGCTATCACTGCTTAAACCCTCTGTGCCAGATAGAAAACATTAGTTTTTCTTAACTCTGTAACCTTTTCAATTAAGCAAATTATATTTCTGCTATACTTGAAGTTTTCACATATATTATTCACAGTAACCATTCCAAATAAATGAAAAATACATTGTTAGCCTACATGGATCAGTTATTACGTTTGATATGTTACCATTTGAGTGTGGAGCTGTTTTGAGCCGGAAAAACAGGAGCATTGTTATTGGCAATAGTAGATCCCATATGCCTGATAGACAGCTTGCGGCCAGTTGGCAATCACACTCCATAGTGTCAAGTATCCCAAAACTTGGATGGACGGTGGATCTGAGATTATGAAATTTATAAAAATAACACTGATGTGAAAAATATTGGGGAAGTGACTTCTTTGGCCTTCTGGCAGCACGGACAAAATGCTGATCAGTGTAGTGGTTTGCAACATTATCAGCCGCAAGAAGAATATAACATAGGGTCACGTGGCGCAGTCGGTAGCGCTGTCGCCACACAGCTAGAAGGTCTTGGGTTCGATTCTCGCCATGGCCGCTGTGGGCACTGGGAGGCGGGTTCTCTCCTCCATGTCACCAGTGCGGCAGTGCCCATAAACTATGTGGGGTTTGGCGAAAGGGCCTTTCTGTGTGGAGTTTGCATGTTCTCCCCATGTCCCCAGGGTAGGTACCCCAAAAAAACCTCCCCCTAGTCAGCCGAGGAGCCTGTTGGAGGGGAAAGGAACTGTTTGGAATAACATGTTCCTTCCCAGTGCTACATCCTAACAAAGAAACCCCCCCCCCCCCCCCCCCCCCCCCCCCCCCCGTCAGGTGATAAGAAGCGGCACTTGGCACTGGGTGAAAAAATGGGTTATAAAAATCGTGGGATAAAAAAAAGAAGGGAAAGGATTAGACTAACACAAACACATATACACACAGAATGAAACATTATCTCTCTGCCTGCCGCTCCGAACAGGTGGATATAATAAATTAATTATATTTGAACTTCACTTGACCTCCAGTGACCTCCAGTGAGTCTTCTCCGCTTGGGTAGTTGCCCTGCCTGAGTTGTTGCTACTCCATTAACATTCTTCATGACACACTATAACACAAACACAACAAATGATGTTGCATGGGCAGACGTCTGCTCCCAGCCTGCAGCACACCCACTGATATTAGTTGAGTCTAATCCAATCCACCTCGCCACTTCGCCGCAGGTGCCAACCTCTCATCTCCATATTTAATTCCAACCTTTTGTGTTTTTCTGTAAATGATTGCCTTAATTGATCATGCTATAGTGTCACGCAAAAGCAGATCCAAAAGCTTTTGAGCTTGTAGATCTGCTTCTTTTGCCATTTTTTAAATTTGAATGCTGAAAAGTAACAATTTTGGACATACAGTATGAGGTTTCCACTGACAGAAAACATCTAGCCCTTAAAATACCCAAAGGCCGTCTGCACTCCCCACCCGCCACCATGTTGACTGCAACGTTCACCTGTTCCCCAAAATAGGGCCTTCACACAACCTGTAATCAGAGTAACACAGCACAAAATAGATATTCCTCAAGCTAGTCTGTGTTGACAGTGTGTCCCATGCTGTCAACACAGAACTAGCCTCTATAAAGATCCTAGACTTCCTGTACTCTATGTTGACTGTCCTGCCTAGAGAAGACAATATGACCCCCATCTTGTGTCCTATTCTGGACTTACATTAAATCACAAATACAAATAAATAAGGGTAAAAAGAAAGTTATGTCCATGGTGGGAATCAAGCACAAAGGTTTCTGCCCATATGGCTCACCTCTGTATTATTTCTTCTATTTTATTATTTTGCAGAGTACTTGAAAGTAAGTCTTCTGGCCTTTGCCACCCCTAATCAGAATTATACTTACTGTAGTTGTATGACGGAGCATACATTAAGCACCAATCTCCCCCCCAAAGAAACTCCTAAGGTAGCAATTCCAAGCTATATACACCCTACAGTGGCGTGCTAGTCTCATTTTCAGCAGAAGACAGTCTACTGTCTGTGTCATTATCAGATAAACTTTTATTGGATTACATTCTCAGACAGCACAGGTCTGTGCTGTGACATCCAACAATTACAAGCGTGATCCCATAATCACCCTGCGTTAATGTCTCGGCAATGATACACCCCAACCGCTGTTCCCTTATGCCACACTAGAGCACGCCGCAACACCTGTACAGTCAAAACACACCAACACACACCGTGATGAATGCTGGCCCGCGGTGCCTTCATGACATCACAATAAGCCCGCCAGCCAATGGCTGAGCCGAGCGGTTGGTGGTTGGTGGTATGCCCCTCCCCCGCTCTCTGCCTTGTGGAATCCTCAAGCCTTCTCGCCATTGGTCCCGTCGGAAAACCGCGCCTTTAATTAAAGCTGCGGTGTCAGGGTTATTAGAGCCCCCTCCGCACACACATCCATCTCACTGTTATGACAAGGTAATTACTGAGAAGTGCCACTTGGCTTGGCTTCAGTCCTCGGTGCTGTTTTAACTGCGCTGTGGGGAGAAAACATCACAGGGTTCCACTGTTCCACTGTTATTGATTCAATCATTCAGCCAGATGAAACCATCCAACATTTAAAACAGTGTTCTGGGCTTCTGAGGAGAGGAGAGGAGAGGAGAGGAGAGGAGAGGAGAGGAGAGGAGAGGAGAGGAGAATAAGGAGTGAGGGAGAGAGAGGAGACAAGAAGGAGAGAGGAGTTGTGGTGTGTGCTCTCTATGAACAGTTGATGTTGTTTTTCCTTCATTTATGGTCACTTGTGGTTTGGATCAGAGGACTTCTGGTGATTTACGGTCCCAATAGAAGACAAGTATGTCTGCCGGGCCGCAGAGTAGTGATACAGCAAATGACACAATAATGAAAACATTGTCAATTCAAATAGATCAAATGGCTCTGATTTATATGCCATAAAAGTTTAAAGCTTGCATTACAGTAGTGATGAGCATCTTAATGTCTCTCGGTTATGTGAAGGATTTACCCGCAAATCCGCAAACCGTTTGGAGATTTCCTTTGCCATTGTTTCAAGAAGGCATTTGCTATTTAAAGAGTGGACTGGCTAGCCTTGATAATAATTGATAATTGTGTGTGTGTGTGTGTGTGTGTGTGTGTGTGTGTGTGTGTGTGTGTGTGTGTGTGTGTGTGTGTGTGTGTGTGTGTGTGTGCGTGTCTGTATAAGCGCCTGAAATTGGGGGTGGGCGAGGGGTACAGCAACCGCCTCTTTCGCTTTAATAATGAAAATAAAAATAAATCTACTTTTTTTCTAAATAAAAGAGCTGTTGAGAGCTTGTAGGTCAGCTCGCCTCCAAAGCCACGTGTTACGTTTTCTCCGCTGTTCCATATTCATTCTGCACTCAGTTACCGCCGGAAGTGTTGACTGCCTACCGTATCTGTTCTGTAATTGGATGGACAAATCAGTAAGCACATAAATCTTTTCAGTTGTAGGTTATATTAGTAATTCTACACTTTATATTGTGGCACTTTACATTTTTAGAAGCATCTCATAAATGGAATTGTATGCATTTATTAGCTGCCAGAAATCATTTCATTTAAGTTCTGTTCCATAGGTAAAAGGGATTCCAAATGCAACAAGAGTTTAGGACCTGTAGTCTGTAAGTCTGCAAAATGTTTTGTCTGATAAGATTGCTGATAACGCAATGCCAGATTTACCTTGTGGCTGTAGACTTAGATGCTTCAGGCCAGTGCCGGATTTATATGACATGAGGCCCCTGGGCAAGGGGAAATAAAGAGGCCCTTGTGCGCGCGCGAAGTACCGCACACGCGAAGTACCGCACACGCGAAGTACCGGATACATAGAGTGGACGGGCTTTAGACTGCACTAAGCTTTCAGAGCAACTACATGCAGTGCGGCGAGCAGAGCAGAAGCTCTCAATGTTATTACCATAATAAAACAAAATGCACAGTAACTAAACACAAATATCACTTTATTTGGATAGCAATACTTTAAAATGTCATCATTAACTCATTCAGGGTCTTTTCAAAATGGCTTCCAAGTTCCACACCGCCTCCCTCTCCATAGACTTCCATGTAATTAATAGTGCACGGATCATGCACCCCCATGCCTAGATCATGCACCACATGTGTGCACACTGTTCACAGCTTTCAAACAAAAAAATCCGAATGGAAATCCGTTCATGCATTCATGAGCTAGCAGCCATTATGTTTTCTTGAAATGTAAACAAACGTGGCTGCCATGTTTGAAAGATGGGGTTGGTATGGGGGTTAAACATGGAATTTCGCGATCATGCCTACTACATTTTTTGGGGTCCAAAAAATATTAAAAAAAAAAAAAAAAAAAAAATTTTTTTTTTTTTTTTTTTGGAGGCCCCCCACCCCCCTGAGGCCCCTGGGCACGTGCCCACCCTTGCCCAATGGTAAATCCGGCCCTGCTTCAGGCTATGGGACTGAAATCTGCCAACAAAACCTCCAACTAAAATGTTAAAATAAAGTGCCTGCATGCATTGAACGGGTTGAGAGTGAAAGTCCCACTTGATTAAACTGCAGAGATACTGAAGTGCATTATACTGTATTATCATTCTGAATAACAGTGATCAAAGCTACTGAAGCAACTAACAATAATGGGGTTGATCTTTACTAATACAATGGTGCTGTTTGTTGTGCATGGTGTGTGCTAGAATGCATGTCAAACAACATACATATCTCTGTTGTTGGGCAGAAACGACATAACTCCAAAATGTAATATTTGTATATATCCATATATTTTGTATATATCCATATAAGTGCTTCATCAAAGTTGGCATTGTGACTTTTTTACTGTATTTTGCCTGATACTTGCATGCCTTGTGTCATTATATTATCACCACTTGACCATCGCAAATAACGTGTCATTGATAAGAACAACTGACAATGGATGACACGGCTTAAATAGGCCTAAACTAACAAGCAGGGCTTTAAGTATTATAATAAGCTCTGCAAAAATCTGCCGAACGGAGTGAATCAGGCTGGTTCCCAGGCTACATTTGTTTTACCTATGTCCCCCCTCTGTTTTTTTTCTCCTTGTTTTTTTTTTTTTTTTTGACAAATAACACACTGATCTACAAGTGAGCATGTAGATCAGCCTGTTATAGGTAAAGAGATTTGATGTAGAAGGAAACAAATAGGAGACCTAGTATAGACCCCCAGGGTATAGTATACCGGTATGTTAATTTAAGTGGTTATGGCAAATTTCCCTACGTTCACATTTATCCGAGGAATTTCCAGGAGAAGTTCACACTGAGAACGAGCTACAATGAAATGTGAAAGATATTTGCTGATAGATAGCCTCTGCTATACTGCCGGGGCTGTACGTTGGTCGATCCATCAAACCCTATGGTCCCAAACAATATATTTCCAAATGTATTGCCTGTAATGCCATGGGATTTACTGTGCACCTTCATGTTCCCCGGAGGATGAGCCCTATACTGATTTTGGTGACACCATGGCCTCTCTTCTAGCGCCACCCGTAGCCCAAAATCTCTACTCATACACAACAAGATATTTCCAAATGTAATGCCATAAAACCTCCTGCTCCCCAGTCAGATATGACACCTAAACATTTGAGTGACAATATGACCTTTCCTTTAGAGTCACTCTCAGGCCACGCACGCATGCACGCACGCACACACGCACGCGCGCGTGCACACACACACACACACACACACACACACAAACACACTATTTCTCTCTGCTATATCACACTTACACACACTCACTCTTTCTCTCACTTACTCTTTCTCACACATATACATACACGTGTGCGTGCGTATGTGTGTGTGGGATATGTATACAAGTGTACAGGAGTAGGGACTGTGCAGTGTCTGCCAGTGTGATGAAAGGTGCTATCTAGCTGGTAGCAGTCCGTACTAATCCCTCGGTCACAGCACAGGGCTGTGAGAGAGAGAGAGAGAGAGAGAGCGTGCGTGCGTGCGTGCGTGCGTGCGTGTATGTGTGTGTGTGCGTGCGTGCGTGCATGCGCGTGTGTGTGTGGGTGTGTGTGTGTGTGTGTGCACGTGAGCGTGTGCGTGGCTGCGTGCACAAGCTGCCTGTTATTAATGGTGCTTCCCCTTATTCGGTTTAGGGGGAAGGGAGGAGGGGGAGGGGGTGCTTGCAATCCTTGACAGCAGATCACACACAAAAAACACACATTTGTACTAAAACAATTAATTTATAAATCCTCATGTCATCTTTGACCCCATGTCAGCCCTGGGCCATTTGAAGCTTCCTAACTTCTCACTCCTTTCTGGCAAACCCTGCCCAGTGGTGGGAACTATACACTCAAGTACTCTACACTTTACTTGAGTATTTCCATTTCTTTATGCCTCTACGCGACTAAATCACAGGCACATTTTACTCTGTACAACATTCATGAATGAATGAATGTACCTTTATTGGAAGGATAAGATAATCCCTTAACGCATATTAATATATACAGGAACAACACAACAACCCAAAATGACATTACAGTGATGAACACATTCATGCATTACTAATTTCAATGCATGAGTACTTTTTTGTTTTGTACTGTAAGAATATTTAACACCTTTGTACGTAACTCATCTGGTGCCGATCCCGAACTAGTTCGGCTTTATTTCAATCCAATACAATCTTTTTTTTATTAATTCACTTACCCCGAGCTGCTTGTAGAGTCGTGGGTGGTCCTGGCTCGCTAGCCGCTAGCCAGCTAGCCGTTCTACTCTGTCCGACGATATATTCCATTAAAAATGGTTTAAAATACATTTTTGAGCTCCCCAATGTTCACCCGATGTTCGGCGCCGCTTCCGATGAGTACACGAGTGTGCCGATCCCGAAGTAGTTCGGCTTTATTTAATTAAATGAATAAAATGATAAGAGGCCTTCTGAAGCCTGGCTTGATTTTTGTAGCTACTAGCCGAAAGCTAACAACGTCCCGGCCGGCCGTAATTTGTGAACGCAATCGCCAATCTCCGCCTAATCCAATGAAAGACCGCATCTTTAAAGGCTTATATCTCTTTTTTGTGTTTTAGGGAAGCGGCGTGAGGTTTATTTACGGCGAAATCGCCCAAAAATGATCTTTTAGATGACAAAATGGGAATAGCCATTCTGTTAGCATCTTCATCCGGGACATTTCCATGCCGTGCATGAACGTGAGCACGTCAGGTCCTGGAAGCTGAAGTCCTGGAAGCTAAAGCGCTCGCCTATGAGAGATGCGCTGGCATTCTTTGGCCCCTAGAGGACGCTGGCACTCAAAGAGTTAACATGAGCCTAGTGTCCCTATGGACAAGTCATCATAGCTGCACATCTGGTACAATGTGCAGCAACACAGCTATTTTTTGGCTAAAAGGTTTGGTGTAGAGGGAAAAGGGAGGGGACCAATATTATAGACCCCAAGGGTACCCTGGTCAACACAGTATCTAGAGTTTAAGTGAAGAGTAAAGTTAAAAGTAAGTACAAGTAAAATGTTGAATACAGGACTCACACTTCTATTTTTGTGGTATTTCTACTTTTACTTAAAGTAAAACGAATTGGCGTGCATCTTCTTCCACCACTGACCCTACCTTCATTCGGGGCAAATGCAACAGTGTTTTGCTGCACAGAGATTTATGTTGCCTCCTCTCCTCCTCGCTTCAACGGTTGGGTTGTGATAACTGAAGAATTAGGCAACAGGCATTAAGTGTGTTCCCCTTATCAGGGTTGTTAATACACTGGAGTCTCTGGAGAGAGTCTGAAGTCTGTCGATCGTCACCGCGGGCTCACACGCTCTCTGTGTGCCAAGGTCAGAGGTCTCAGCGCGCATGCACTCAACATCTGTATTAGCTGCTCCACCAAAGGCCAACGGCAGAGCACAGAAATCATGTCTGCGTGTTTTAACCACTTACGCCCTATATTAGGGTTCCTCAATAGGCGGCCCGCGGGCCATTTGCGGCCCGCGGGGGGCTACTGTCTGGCCCCCACCAACCCCAGTAATAATGGTGGTATAAAGAGCAGCAACAACACTAGTATATCGTCGTTGTCGGGTGGAAATCTCGTATCTCCAAATGTGTACGTTCTTTCGCAAATCATACAAGGCCGTCGCACAAAAGTAGTGAAAACAGCAGATCTACAAACACACAACGCCTCGCACCGCGAGGCGTTGTGTGCTTGTAGATTGGCTGTTTTCACTAGTTTAAATCATGTTTAAAATGAAAAATTCAAAACGAACGGTTTTAGACATACAAGTTTTTCACCCGACAACGACGAAAACTGTCGCTGGAGTAGTGGGAACGCCGCCGTCGCCCCCTGCAATGTTGTGGCCCTCGACTTGGTACCCTAGACATAATTCGGCCCTTGGGGAAAACTAATTGGGGAACCCTGCCCTATATACTTTGTTGTACGATGAACAGCTAAAAAAAGCTGATCATCAAGCTTGTGAGTTGGTAGATCTGTTTTTATGAAAAAAAAATAATAATAATGAAAATGTTCGCCTGCATACAGTACATGCCCAGAATTA
This sequence comes from Nannobrachium achirus, assembly GCF_963921795.1. Classification (NCBI taxonomy): domain Eukaryota; kingdom Metazoa; phylum Chordata; class Actinopteri; order Myctophiformes; family Myctophidae; genus Nannobrachium; species Nannobrachium achirus. Next base: position 18,573,497 of record NC_137816.1, on the reverse strand, counting down.
GGGACACCAGGTTGACAGTGCATGGTCACACTGTTGGATTTCATATATGAACCAAAAAGAAATCAGATCAGTAAATGCAACAAAGTGATATTCTGGTGGAACTGGAGATACACTTTGTACTACACACTCAGGGCTCTCTGTAGAGCTGATGTGGCTGTGACAGTTTGTGACAGACGGTTAGTGCTGTCACACACACGCGCACGCACGCACGCACACACACACACACACACACACACACACACACACACACACGCACACATGCACACACATGCACGCACTCACACACTCACACACGCGCGCGCGCGCACACACACACACACACACACACACACACACACACACACACACACACACACACACACACACACACAGCGAGCGTGTTATAGAACAGAGGTGATGATGGCAGTTATGCACACAGTGAAAGCTCCACAGTCAGCAAATGTTCTTTGCATTATGATGGTAGGAAACAGAACAAATAAAACACCAAGAACTCTTGTCAAAATGTTCATATTAAAGATATCTCTGAGATGGATGAAAAAATTACTCGCCCTCTCTCTCTCTCACGCACGCACGCACGCACGCACGCACGCACGCACGCACGCACGCACTTACACACACACACACACACACACAGCGAGAGAGAGAGAGAGAGAGAGAGAGAGAGAGAGAGAGAGAGAGAGAGTCATATATCAACCCAATCGCCAGAGGAAACGTTGTCACCATACATTTCTCCATCTCCAGAATCGTTTGGACCACAAAAATTTTACATTTAGTTTAGTCATTTTGTGAGGTTAGGCTTAGGGTTAAGGGTTATAGGGTTAGGGTTATAGGCATAGTTTTTATGTGACGTTTGGGTTAGGTTTTTATTTAATTATTATTTTGTTTTGTTTTTAGTTTTCTGGTTGTAAGAAAGGAGAAAATGTTTTCTTCAGTGGAAATTTTTCTGTGACCATAGCTCCCAGCATGCATCAGTGTGAATCAGCAGAAAAGAAAACCATTCGTCCTCAAAAGCAGGAAGTGGTTTTAGAACTTCTTCTTTCAGGTCTGCCAGAAGAGAGGTGAGGGCAGACACATGATGGATAGAACACAACAAGGAACAGAGGAGCAGTGGTGTGAAGTAACTAAGTACGTTTACTTAAGTACTGTACTTACAATTTTGAGGTATTGTACTTTACTTGAGTATTTCCAATTTCCAATCATTTTACTTCTGCTCCATTACATCTCGGATCCAAATATTGTACTTTTACTCCACTACATTTATTTGAAAACTTTAGTTACTTGTTACTTTGCAGATAGAAATTATAATATTAGAAAACATACATAAACCACTTAAAGCCCTATTTTATACCTCGGCTAAATAGCCAATCTACAAGCTCACAACGCATCGCGATCTGCTATTTTCAAACATTTTGTACTTTTACATTTTGATGCCCACTTTCATACTTTTACTCAAGTAGCCTACATTTTGAATTGAATTTGAATGTTAGTACTTTTTCCAACGCTGCATTTGAACTCCTGCATGACAATGTTGTGTGATATGCCACAAAGACATATCGCTTTTCATATTCCAGTAAAGTTGACAATTTGGCTAAAAGCAGACACTCTTATCCAGTAAGGGATTCTTTTTTACATTTCTACACAGGTTTAAATGATTATCTCATTTTAAGGTAACATTAGGAATCTCTGATTATACTGAAAAAATAACTCCACAAACTAAATAATATTCATACAAAAATTGCATTTGACCCTTCGCGTTCACCTAAACCCATAGCACTACTGTAACACTCCCCCTTCCCTCAATGACCATCAATGACCATACATGAAGCTAGATAGCATTTATTTTAGGTTTTAGAAGTTTTTTTTACTAATTAGGTGCGTGGTCTACCTATGTTATTGTTTTTCTAGATTGATATTCCTATGCATTTGTTATATTATTGTTAATGTTCTGACATATTATCTTGTGCTTATTATAGTGATGTGTATTACCTGCTTATTGTACGTCGCTTTGGATTAAAAGCGTCTGCTAAATGCCTAAACTAAACTGTAAACTGTCGCTAAGCCCCAACCCGTCCTTGTCTAATACCACGTTAGCAACGAGTTACTCCGAGAGGAGCGCTGGCCAGCTCTGCTTCTCACCCTTTCCCAGGAGCAAGAGCTTCAAAATCTCTCCTAAATCTACAAGGCCTGCAGGAGGCTATGCACTGGACATTATTTCAATATTAAATACATGCACAGGGAAATCTTAGAGGGACAAACAGCATCCAACTCCATCAACTTTAATGTCATTATCATTTATCACCAGTCCGGACAGGAGTTGTCATGTAACTACATACAGAAGCAGAAGTTCATAAAGCAACAAATTAATGAATATATGGTCAGTCTACTAAGCGTGCAGAATCCGAAACAAGCCAGCCCAGCAGCCATCAACACATACAGCATCAGATCACTGCAGATTTGTACATTTGTTTTATATGATTTGCACCTTTATTACGATTACGGCGATTAGTATTATTGCCATCACCTAGGTGGTTGAGTCATGTAACTTTCCCTATGTTAAGCTGTGCATGTGTTCAACAAAGATGCACCCTCTGACTGTTTTTTGGGTGTGTGGAATCTGTTGCTGCTTCTTAGTCACTGTCGCATTATCGTGGTATTTCTATTCTTGCTATTTATTATGTTGCAAACTGTGTGTGAGCGGGAAAATATTATTGGGGAGGGTCAATTGTTATAATAACACCGGTCGAGAAGAGCCCCACAACCTCCCCCAGTCTGCCCTAATAGTCTATTATTACTGATAACAAAGTTAAGTATTAATCGATCAATCGATCCAAATTCAATTTGCGAATTGTGAAATTACACTGACAGAGAGAGAAAGTACAGGGGAGAGAGAGAGAGAGAGAGAGGCCCCTCTCCTCTCTGACAGGTATCAAAGTGAGAGCACTAACGAGTACAGAACGAGTTTGAAACTTTTATGGCCCAATCAATCAACTCAGTGCACAACCTCTTTGAAGTTCAAGGGGAGCATTTAAAAGCTCTGTCCGAGCTTCACCATGGAGAGGGCACTTTTTACCGACATGCAAAAGGTAAGGGGCTATAGCCCCCTTTGATGTGTACAGTATGTGTGCACGTGCCGGTCACCAGTGCCGGCAGCAACTGGAAGCCACTGAAGCAAGCACAGAAGTGTACTGCAACATGTCATGACATTTCTCATGGACAGGTGGTGGACAGGTCACATGGACAGGTACCTACACAGGGCATGGACCTCTAGACACATGGTACTTTTTGTATGTCATTGTATGTTCTGTGGACATCGATCTGCGTAGTTTATTTTGGTGACTATGAGTTGGGCTTATGAGCTTGGCTTTACACTGAGAAATAATTCTTAGAACCAGTACCAGACTTATAAACTGCCTTTGTTATTTTCTCTCAAAATGTTACATCATGTGCTCTGGGCGTTCTGTTTGAAGTGCTGTGAATTTGTTATTGTTGAATTTGCACCTCCTACACAAGGACATTAGTTTGCTTTTAGCAGAGTTATATTTCTAAGGTATTCCATGACTGTGGATATTTCCAGTACATTGTTGCACAATACTCTTATTCTTACTCATCATTGAACCAATCCAGTTGGCCTATTCCCCCAAAATAGGCCCCCTTGAATTAAAATATTAATATTACTGTCTATGAAGAACTCCCCTGGCAACTGGAATGGTATAAGGTTCTGCTGGGATTTGACAGCCGTGTGGAGAGAGTTGGTTCAGATGTGTTGCTGCTGTTCCTTGCCGGTTGGTACAAAAATGTTCTGTCGAAGGTCAATGTTGTGTTTCATTTGTACCTGGATAAACTCCAGTGACTCCAGTGGCTCAGCCGTTCATTTTACCAAACCATCTGTAGTAACAGTGACCTCCACCGGCTGTCCGTCCGTCAGTCAATCAGTCAGTCAGTGAGTGAGTGAGTGAGTCACACGTCACATGTCACACTTTTGCCCTGCTCATATCTCCACAACCGTTGCCCCCATCCATGCCAAATTTTGCACACACGCTCCTTACCTGCCAAACTACAACCTCCAAGGACCACCGGAGCTCCAGGGACCCCCAGGTCCCTGGGGGACCCCCAGGTGTAAAAGAATGTCCCTCCGTGAGACACGTCACACGACACACTTTTGCCCTGCTCATATAGGTAAGGTAGGTAAGGTAAATTTATTTATATAGCGCTTTTCAAAACAGATGTTACAAAGTGCTGTACAATAAAAGAGCAAGTCAAACAAAACATCACAATAAAATGAAACACAACAACAAAGTGAATAACAAACAAGGTAGAGAAAATGTACATAGAAATCATTCAGCAATAAAAAAAAATATCTCCACAACCGTTGCCCCCATCCATGCCACATTTTGCACACACACTCCTTACCTGCCAAACTACAACCTCCAAGGACCCCCGGAGCTCCAGGGACCCCCAGGTCCCTGGGGGACCCCCAGGTGTAAAAAATGACCAAATGTGCAAAAATGACCAAATGACCACCCCAACGGGGCTGCTCACGGGGAATTCCTGGGGACCACCCACTCCTGGTGCTCCAGAACGGATGCAAAAGTGGTGGCGCCCCCAGTGGAGGACCCCCTCCACTGCAGCTCACATAAAATGCCGTAACTCGGGCTAGGAGCGTCCGGGAGAGCCGGGGCCGGTACCTATTCGTCCGCCAAGGCAACGCGGAGAACCCACCCCTCATTTCTCACATGGCCCTCTTCTAGCGCCACCTTCAGGCCGATTTTTAAAACACATTTTTGGACACTGCTCCTACAGTTTTTGCCCTAAAATCACGCAAATCGCTACACAGTATGTCTACACTCATCCCATCAACATGAATCTGTCCCATATAGCGCCACCTTCAGGCCGCTTTTTAAAAACACATTTTTTGGACACTGCTCCTACAGATGTTGCCCTAAAATCACGAAAATCCCTACACAGCATGTCTACACTCATGTCATCAACATGGATCAGGAAGATTTTGGAAAAACAAATTTGTGCCCTATTTGTGGACGTCGCTTATCTCCCGATTAGGGAGTCTTACTGGTTTTACCAAACCATCTGTAGTAACAGTGTTTTGGTGGCAGAGTTCCATCCATGTTTAACGGTGCCTGTTCAGCCACGGCATGGTGACTATTTAGCTGTGCTGATAGGTCAGCTATATATCCTCTGGGCAGCCAAGCGGGATGGATGGAGAGGAAGAAATGCAGGGATAGTGAGGGGGAAGCAGTGGTGTAAACTGTAAAGCAACTAAGTACCTGTACTCAAGCACTGTACTTAAGCCCAATTTTGAGGTATTTCTTACTTTACATGAGTATTTATGTCACGGGGAAGCCCGTGCCCTATACACACCGAGGACAATGTACACACCTTAACTCCAATGTATTTAAATGTTTATCTGTTTATTGAATGATTGGGGTGGTGGTATTAAGGGGTGTGGTCACCTAGCCTGTGTCTCTCCTGCACAGCTGGGGGCACTTCCTTGATTAATGGGAAAGTGCTGTGGAGGAGAGGGGTGTTTCTGAGGTTTCAGAGTAATATGTTTATTTAGAATATTAGATGGGCAGATGGAGAGAGAAAGCCTGTTCTAGCCTGGCTTGGCCAGACTATATACCAGGGGTTCCCAAACCTTCTTTTAGCTTAGGGCACCCCTATAAATATTATTTTCATCCGAGGCACCCCTACATTATATTCATAATTTTCACTCCCAACATCTTATATTTATGCCATATTTTAGCGATTATGTTGCAAGGAAAACGTTGAGATAATAGCCATAGCTCCTTGTTTTAACATGCTAAGCCTGTTCCACCCACGCAATAACCCCACCAAATGCTGGGTTTCCAAAAGCTGAATGCTGAAGTGGCGAGCTGTCAGCTCAGCGACCCATCATAATGCCTTTTCATCTTGCCTACTGAAGTTCAAGTTGTGTCTGTCTGTAGCGCATTATGTTCAAATATGAAAATGCCCGGCATCAGTGCAAATAGGAGGAGAGAGGGTATATAGAAGAGGAGAAAGGTGGAGAGCCGTAAGGCAAAGCTCTCTGTCTTTCGAGCAATCTTCGTTCCCACTCTCACCTATGGTCATGAAGTGTGGGTCATGACTGAAAGTATAAGGTCTCGGGTACAAGCGGCCGAAATGAGTTTTCTCAGAAGGGTGGCTGGTATCTCCCTTAGAGATAGGGTGAGAAGTTCAATCACCCGAGAGAGACTTGGAGTAGAACCGCTGCTCCTTAACTTGGAAAGGAGTCAGCTTAGGTGGTTCGGGCATCTAGTACGGATGCCCCCCGAGCGCCTTCCTAGGAAGGTCCTCGATGCACGTCCCACTGGGAGTTGGAGCTGTTACCCCCGCGACCCGATTCCGGATAAGCGGTTGAAGATGGATGGATGGATGAAAGGTGGAGAGAGAATGAAGGAGGTTGTGTGTGACGTCACCTGGGCGCATTACACTCTAGTCCAGTGGTTCTCATGGGGGTCTAAAATCAGCCAGTTCCTATGGGGGTCTAAATTGACCCTTACAAGTCTGTAACTTTGACAGTGTACATTAGGGTCCATTTGGTCCCATTTGTATACTGTCAAAGTTAAGGAGAGACTTTCAGATTTCAACGTCTGAGAACCACTGCTCTAGTCTGATGTCACACACAATGCTGATTTGTGCTGATCATCTGGTTATCAGAGGGTATGACCCTGAGCAGGACACTTAACCCCTGTCTGCTCCCCCCGAGCACCTCTAAGCAGCCATCAGCTGGATGAAGCTGAAATTGTATTTCCCACGGGATTAATGAAAAGTCGACCTTCGGTCATTGTGTAAAAGTGTGTGTGTGTGTGTGTGTGTGTGTGTGTGTGTGTGTGTGTGTGTGTGTGTGTGCGTGCGCGTGCGCGTGCACGTGCACGTGCATGTGCGTGGCATCGGTGGCAATAAGGGAAACACAGTAGCAGTAGCACCATGTCGATCCGGAGGGAGTTTAAAGGTTAAAGGTCACCATTAGATCCTCTTACAGACCATGTGCCTGCTAGTCATCACTAGCGTCTCCTCTCGGCTCAACAAGCACATACACACACAAACAAACAGACACACGCACATGCGCACACACACACACGCGCGCGCGCCCACACACACACAAACTTTAAACACATTCACATTAAACATAGTCACATGCGCAAACACACACACATACGCACACACACGTACAGGCACCCACTAATCACACTCAGCTTAAATATACACACACATTAAATACACTCTGATATATACACACGCACACATGCAATCACACAATAAACACTGACACATTAAACATACAAAACAAACAACTTTGTACAGTATACATGACCCCCCCCCCCACACACACACACACACACACACGCGCGCACACACACACACACACGCACACGCACACGCACACACACACAAACTAAACACAAAAACCAATACAGTGAGAGTTGGTGCAGTGTATTAGTCCAGTCAGGCTTATATAAGTGTTCTAAAGTAGAGCTCTTAGCCAGTGGCTAGCTTAGTGCTGCTTTCAAACCCTGGATGCCAGCGCTTAGCAACTAAATGTAACATGGAATTAAACCGACAACCCACAGCAGAATGGACTCCTTGTCAGGTCATTACCATACGTCATCATGAATGAACAACAAGAACCGTAAGCGTCCCTATTCTGGGCATGTCCATAATAGGCAATCATTCAGCGCACATACTGTAGCAGATCTACGAGAAGTCACTAGTGTCACAGTGTTACAGTATGCCTGTGCATAGTGTTTAAATGGTTAATTATACAACAATTAGTTCCGACCTAGGAATCTGATTGGTTGAAATAGGCTCTCTACCCGTGCTCAAATGAGCATGACAGCAAATCTAGACGTAAAAAAAAGAAACAGCTGTGTTGATCAGACGGAGTCTCTGCGAATATCCTAATTACAATGAGATATATGTGTTCAGTTTGGGAAAAGTCGTCCCAGTGCACAGCCATCTCAATGTCCTGGACTGACTGAGTAAACAGGGACTCTCTGTCAGACCCCATGTATTTCCAGGACACCAGATAACACCACGTGCAGAGAGGTTGTTATTGTCTCCACCAGCCGAAGGCTTGGGGGAGAGTATGTTTTCCCCTTCGTCCGTCCGTGTGTGCGTCCGTGCGTCCGTCCGTGCGTCCGTCCGTCCGTGTGTCCTCGCAGTTTGTGTGCAGCTAATCTCAGTCGCCGTTGGCCCGGTCGCTGCCAAAGTGAGCACACACATTCCCTGGATGCCAATCTAGAACCTCTGCCCTAAATTTTTCAAATGGGCCTTTTCTAGTTTTTAGAGTAAAATGCCCCACAATACAAATACATTTACTGTATATGTTTTATTTTGATGGTAACTGCTGTATAATCATAATATTACACTTGAGGGTATATATATTTTTTATGACTTGCAGAGTCTCAAATGCAGGGTAAGCAAGCAGGTGCAGTGCTCTTAAGGTGCTGCTCACTAGACCAGTAACAAGTATGGAACATAGGGACATGTAGGTCTTCGTGCAAGAAGGAAAGTTACATACACATACATAAATCAACATCAGGTAAATCCACATAAATAAGTATGAACATCTACATGAGAGAAGGTATTCCAGCGTAAGGGAAAGTATTCGTGTGTGGCAGGCCAGAACAAAATATTATTCACAACAAGATGTGATTGCTCTGCCATTATTTTTAAGCTTTGCAATTAACATTTAACCTTCTTTTATTTTATTTTTAAGCTGATGGAGAACAGATGCTCGGCTTTATGCTCATACAGTTACACACATTCACACCTGGCAGCTGTCCTGTGCACACCACAATCTTCTAGCTAGCCTAGTGCTCTGCTGGAGAATCTGGGGGTAACGCCTTGTTCAAAGGGGACCTCATTGTCCTGCCAGTCTGGGAATTCAACCCCCCCCCCCCAAAAAAACAACTCCAGCTGTAACCTACAGCAGGGACGTGCTGGCCATTGGGGAAAAAGCGGGACAACTCCCGAACGGCCGGTTCATTCCAGGCCGGCCATTATGATTTTTTTTTAAATAAAATGTAGGCTTTTGTTCCATTTTGGGGGCTGGGCGGCCAACAAAGTAAATCGTCACTGTCGGGCAGAAACCTCGTATCTCCATGATTCAAATTTGTAATTCTTTTCGCAAAGCAAAGCCCTGCTTCATCATACAAGGCCGTCGCACAAAAGTAGTGAAAACAGCAGATCTACAAGCACACAACGCCTCGCGGTGCGAGGCGTTGTGTGCTTGTATATCGGCTGTTTTCACTAGTTTAAATCATTTTTAAAATGATAAATACAAAACAAACGGTTTTGGACATACAAGGTTTCCACCCGACAACGACGAAATATAACTCATGTAATTGGCCCACTGGCTTGTCACTTTGTCACAAATCTTTGAGTAGCAGCAGTGCTATAGAGAGAGATCTCTCTCTATAGCGTGCAATGAGGGCCTCTCCAACTCTTTTTCCCGGGCTGAATCAGGGGCCCAGCATGTCCCTGACCTACAGTATAGACCCCATGGATGTATTGAACGGCCGTTGAGCCTGATCACTTCCTAGTCAGTCAGCCAGTTGGGATTACTGTTGGTGGCATGTTTAACCACATTAACCCTAGCATTCCTATTCTTGGGCACATTCAACAGCAACATCTACAAGCTCACACTGTCACACATTGACGTGTTCTGAGCTTGTAGATCAGCTATTCTTGCCAAAGAGTTCTGGTTAAGAGAGGGTGGGAAAGACCGGCCACGCTCAACTCAGTATTAGTTACCAGTAAGACACCTAAGGGCGCCGTGTCTTGGCCATCTGGCCAAAGGGATTTGGTTCCCCTAGCATCACAAGGATCTCCATATATGGCAATAAAAGGGATTTTGTTCCCCTGACATCACAGTGATTATATATTGGCATTCACAGGTGTGGGCTTTAATATTGATGACATCAGGTATCTCCATATATGGGCATAAAAGGGATTTGGTTCCCCTGACATCACAGAGATCTCCATATCTCCATATATGGGCATAAAAGGGATTTGGTTCCCCTGGCATCACAGGGATCTCCATATATGGCAATAAAAGGGATTTGGTTCCCATGACTCACAGTGATGTCAGAGCATGATGTCAGAGTGTGACAGTCAATCAACAAAAAAGACAAGCGTTACCCGTCTGGTCAGATACGGCAAAGATGTGACAGTTCTGATAGCAAACTAAAGTATATATCAGGTCAATATGAGGGTGCTATTTTGTGTGTAACACAAACAGTCTGTCAGGTGGGTGTGCTTGTGGAACAGGGAAGTATGTTTCTTGTCATTGTTCATCAGTCTGACCTTTATACTGTAGACAAAAAGAAACAACAATGCTCTGTCCTTTCACCCACTTACACAGCCTCTAGACCAGACCAAGTCAATTACGATGTGTCATGTTAGACAGATTGAACACATTTCAATCACGTTTCCATGATGCAACGCTGCAATACTCTATATACGTTTTTAATATTGCTCAGTGGAAATGTCTCCACATGTATCCCTTATTAATGTCACTGATGATGACAACATTAGGCCTTCCACGTACAGTATTGTAATAGCCTAGCAATAGGAAGTTGTTTCCCAACGTCGTTGAGATGAGATGAGACCATGAAAATGTGGTTTTGAGACCCGACTGAAGACAGACAAGCACAATCTCAAACTCTACAGCCCTGCCCAAAGACCACAAGTCTACACTGTCAAATCTGAGTATTACATCTTACTCTGAAAGGGTTTCTGTAGCCTAGGTATAATAATCATAATGATTTCATTGATTGATTGAAGAATGTATTAGAAGTTTGCATAGGAAAAGGTACAGTTTCATGACAGTACAGTTCACTGGTACAAGGTCAACTAAAAGGATACGCTCAAGAAAGCACATGGCTTATTTACATGGATCCTTTTTTAAACTCATATAATGATGATGATGATTATGATCATCATCATAATAATACACAATTTTCAAAAGCACTTCACTCCTTTGATGTTTGAGACAAGGATTTACCAGTCTATCAAACTAGTTGATTTTTTTTTTTATGTTTTTTATCCCACGATTTTTGCAACCCATTTTTCTCACCCGGTGACTACCTAACCTGTAGTCCTGGTTTCCGCTCTCCCCCTGCCGCGCCAGGGGACATTGGGGAGCACCCGGCTGGCTAGGGGGAGGTAGTATAGAAACCAGGACTTCTGCATGTTTTTGTGTGAGGGCCTATGCCCAAGGAGACACGGGGAGAACATGCAAACTCACCACAGAAAGGCCCTATCGCCAGTTGATTTAATTTATTATAAAACAAGTAATTGATTTTGTTAAAGTAGCCTAATACACTTTGGGGAAAACATGTTACAGCTTACTTTTCTTTAGTTTTGAAAAATACCCAAAATAGCTCCAAGCTCACAACACATTGCGATGTAAAGCGTTGTGAGCTATGTCGGTTATTTTTGGGACTCATGCATGACACCATTTTACAATACTTTTTAATACTTTTAAACCATGGCTTTTTCAATATATTGACCATGTCCAACAAGAACTTTTCAGTACATTGCCTCCAAGATTATTGGCCTTCCCAGGAGTTGTGTTCACTCTGCCTCACTGACATGTTGTTTGTATACTCTGGGGACCCTATGTATTGTCTTGATGTTGTGTTGTGTCGTTATGTGTTTTATTTCTATTGTTGAACAGACTGTGAAATGGAATATCCCTCTGGGACAATAAAGACTGATTAGGGCTTAATTGTTTAATCAATCTAAGAGATTTAGTTAATTAAAAACATTAGATTATAAACATTTTTTTTATCGATTCGTTGATGTATTAAAACAAATTAAGATCTGTCAAATCTCAATCATTTGATTAATTGAAAAAGTACTCAAGTGAATAATTGTTAGGAAAACTATTGACAGTAAGTTGCAACCACCTTATGGTATGGCAGGGAGTGCATGACAACTGAGAAGTCATACAGTATGTATTGTTCAGTACTTCTACAGAAAACGGAGGGACATAAACATGGCAGGAATGGATATAGTAAACATGATAGCCTACATTGGTTCCAGAGAAAGACATTATTTGAAAGATTAACGATTCAGCTACATTTCCGCTGTCATCATGCCCAGTAACCAGTTCATAATCAGCTCTTGAAAGACTGGTTCCATTTTTCTGGCGGATGTGTTTTCTGAAGCAAGGCCAAACTATAGCCCAGCCTCGCTAATTCACATTATTTATCTGTTTATTGTTTGACGTTTTAAAAGTGTGTTCGGAAAAAAGAAATCTCTTGACAGTTGGGTGGAATCATAGCTCATGATAAGGAAAGTTCTTGGAACCGAGGAGAGGAGAGGAGAGGAGAGGGGAGGGGAGGGCTAAAAAGGAGGGCTGGAGTTTCTGATTTAGTGTCAACAATCTTCACATAATATTTCTTGGTAAATGAATTCATTCTTTCAGAGAGAGAGAGAGAGAGAGAGATAGAGAGAGAGAGAGAGCGAGAGAGAGAGAGAGAGAGAGAGAGAGAGAGAGAGAGAGAGAGAGAGAGAGAGTGTGTGTGTGTGTGTGTGTGTGTGTGTGTGTGTGTGTGTGTGTGTGTGTGTGTGTGTGTGTGTGTGTGTGTGTGTGTGTGTGTGTGTGTGTGTGTGTGTGTGTGTGTGTGTGTTTTGTGTTGTGTTGTGGGTGGGGGCGTTACAATGTTGGGCTTCTCTTGCTGCCCTCTTAACCCTGAGCATGTGAGAGCACACACACACACACACACACACACACACACACACACACACACACACACACACACACACACACACACACACTTGACTGTGAGCCCTGTGTTATCGATACTTTTTTAAATGTATTCGTTTATTTTTTAATACGATTTATGTGTTTTGTCTCCCCTCATTATTTTGAATGCCGGACAGTATAGTGTACACTTATTTAACCACCTGAGCAACAGTTCTCATCCGTGGGTTAACCAATCCATCTGAAATTGTGCATGGGTATTGACCATTGATTGGCATATGTATGGACTGTTTGTTAGCATGTCTGCCAGCTGTCTGTCAGGATGTTCTAGAAGGGGTTTACATCAGTGTTGCTGCAGAAGCAGTGAAAGTGAGCTCTATCTATAATTCAGCAGTACACAGTAAGGTAGGGCAGGCTGTGCTTAATGATCCATGGCCTCCCTCTCCATTATGACCTTCTTCTTTCTGGCTATCGCTTCAAGATATACCACTGGTTAAATGCAACAAGCTCATTCATCCATAATAGTTCCATAATACAGTTAACCTACTTGACTAATAAGACGCCTCAGGGCGACATTCTTGGCCATCTGGCCAGTGATGTATATCGGACAGTTTCCCATATATGGAGATCCATGTCCTGTTTATGGAGATATGCTGTGAGAGCCCAAACATGCTTACTCAGTTATTCGTTGTGTGAAAGTCCTATGACGTCTATGACATCTGACATCATACCCTTTTATGCCCATACATGGAATATCCCTGTGTGTAGAACCAGCCACGCAGATATGGGTTAGTGTGACATCACAGTGAAGCCAGAGCATGATGTCAGAGCGGCAAACCCATTCTGTTAAGAGTGGTTCCCCTGACATCACAGTGACATACGGACAAGCTGTGACTGTTCACATACTAATCTGCGACCGCAATCAGACAAGATGATTATTGAGTACATAATATAATATCATATTAATATCATCTATCTATAAATGCGACAAATCTCTGTCTGTCTGTCTGTTTGTTTGTTTGTAATCCGCGTATCTCGAGAACCGTTCGTCCCACCGGCTTCAGATTCGGCACGCGCGTTCCCCGCTGCGGCGCGGAGTGCAGTGCCGGGCCTCGGCCCGACTCGGCATGCGGTTTTCCCGAAGCGGCGCGAAACGTTCGGAATCTCCTTACGCGGAGCTGATTGTTAACATCAGGCTGTTCCTGAGGAAATGGGCACAATCGCTGACTCATTGTGACATCACTTCATAAAAGGCTCTGACATCACGTACGCCAGGAGTCAACAAAAAATCTCTGTGAATGTGTATGTATGTATGTGAATCTCGAGAACCGTTCTTCCCACCGGCACGCGCGTTCTCCAGATATGGGCATAAAATGAATCCCCGAATGCGGAGCTGATGTCTGACATCAGAGTTTTCCGCAACCGGTACTGTGTGTGCAGAGATCTCCATATATTGGGGTTTGCATTAAAGGGTGGGGACAAAGGCTAACAGAAGGCAAACAGATGGTCAAAACGGGTCCTATGACAACATGACAACAGGTATATTGGGGTTTGCATTAAAGGGTGGGGACAAAGGCTAACAGAAGGCAAACAGATGGTCAAAACGGGTCCTATGACAACAGGTATATTGGGGTTTGCATTAAAGGGTGGGGACAAAGGCTAACAGATGGTCAAAACGGGTCCTATGACAACAGGTATATTGGGGTTTGCATTAAAGGGTGGGGCAGGCATAAAATGGACGCAAATAGACAGATATCTCCATATATGGGCATATGGGCATAAAATGGACCCAGAACTATATCTGCAGTGATCTCCATATATGGACATAAAATGGACGCCGACAGACAGACAGATACAGATATCTCCATATATGGGCATAAATGGACACAGGCAAACAGATGGTCAAAACAGGTCCTATGACAACAGGTATAATGGGGTTTGCATTAAAGGGCGGGGCATTCATTCTCTATTTACATCGTTCCCGAGTTGGCCAGGTCGCCGACTAGACTTCTAGTATAATATAAAAGCTAAGCTGACTTTGATATCAGTGACTGGAAGCTGTCCTTACAGAGAGGACAGATAGATAGACAGATGAGTAGAAAGGTAACCCAGCAAGCACGGTCAGGACCTGGACCAATCACTGACGTCTCGATTGGGGCCAGATCAAGTCAGACCATGACTAGTCAGATCTGGCCCAGAATATCACCTGATTTCAGCCAACATAAATCCTGCCCACAAAAACGGACGTCCTGGATTAATCAGAGAGGGTCAGATCGAGGCCAGATAAATATCATAACTAGTCAGATAGGTCCCAGAATATAAACTGATATGCTCATAGTTCAACTATCATTACAAACAATAATAATAATCCTGTCAAACAAAAAAGTCCATTTTACGTCCTGGTAATGACGTCAAGATCATCCCCATAAGGGCTGTGATCTGGCCTAGTTCTGAACGTCACCGGAGGACGTTATCATAACGCCATCATGACGTCATTTGGCTTGCAGGGAAGACACAGTGAAGATATGTTACCTATATACTGATAGCAGTACCGCTAGCTGTTTTACAGTAGCTTCTAGCTGCTGTTACTTCGACTACAAAATACCAATAAAGTATCTTTTGCAAAACATTGCAAAAATGCAACAATTATTAAAAAATAAGCTTATCCACAAATAATCAGCCACTTCTCTCTCTCTCTCTGTCTCTCTCTCTCTCTCCCTCCCTCTCTCTGTGTGTGTGTGTGTGTGTGTGTGTGTGTGTGTGTGTGTGTGTGTGAGGGTGTGTGATAAGATAAATTGTCCCAGAAGATAGCACTGTGTACAGTGAGTGGGGTCAGGTGGGCCAACGGAGCGTTCCTATTGGTGGGGAGGATTGGCTGACGGGAGGATGCCGGGGGTCAGGCTGGCCTTATGGGGTCATTGACACTGATTTCCTTCTGCACTCCGATTGGCTCTGCCGGGGGCATGGCGTGATTGACAGGTTAACAAAAGACGGTTGATTTATCGCACATGTTGCCCCATTTTCATTCCATCTATTCCTATATAGCAATATAGCATCAACACATTAATTTAAGTACTTTGTGTGTAGGAATTATGAATGAAACAAATTGCTTTTGAATTATTCTTTTCCCACAAATGTTTAAGAGACACTATACAAAAATATTTCATTTATAAATAGCTGATTTATTCTGCACATAGTCTAACATAGTGGTTCTCAACCTGTGGGTCGGGACCCCCAGGGGGGTCCCCACATTATTTTGGGGGGTCCCCAGATGATTAACTTAATGTGCAGCATTGTTTTCCTCACTCAACAGTAAACAAACCAACATAAAGTTTAAGTGTATAGAGGGTATCTGCAAATATTTAAAGTGAAAATTTAAGGACTTTAAAGACCTTTTTAGTACCTCTGGTCAAACACTGGTCAAATTGTCAAATATTAGAGGCTGAAAATTGTGAAAATAGCCGATCTACATGCTCACAACGCCTCGCAACGCGAGGCGTTGTGAGCATGTAGATCTGCTATTTTCACAATGGAATAGATCGAGTCAAACCAAATGTAATGCCAACTCCTACAATTCCAAGTGCTTGTGCAGGGTGGAGGGGGTCCCCAGTTCAAATATGATTATTTTGCGGGTCGTGGCCTGAAAAGGTTGAGGACCACTGGTCTAACACACATCCCCCGCACAGCTTTTAGAGGCTCGTTGGTTCTGTCATCAGAAATAATAGTGAGAATTTGACATTCCAGTGATGTCATCAGAATGTATTCCACGTGGTGTTAATAAATAGTTTTATCAGATGTATTGTGGGAAGTGTGTGGGAATCAATATATTAGTTTATCCATTTGTAACTCTGGGGGGGGGGGTTGTACAAGTACGGGTCCATTTGGTTCCACTTGTACACCCCCCCAGAGTTCAATTGCCGCTGAGGATTTTTACTGCGTGTGACTGTGATGAAGGGTGTTTGCTGTGAGCGAAGAATCTGCCCTCAGTCAACTTTCCGTCGATATAAATAATGATTTAAGACAAAAAACCCTATGGGATTTAAAGACGTTTACTAAGCACTTCTTAGAGCAGTGTGCCTGGTGCCTCCGAGGCCCGGAAACCAAAGGCCAGGGCATTAAGACATGATACAGCGGTTTGTGCAGTCTTATACACTTTCCCCGAGTGTCGATAATACCATTCCGAAACAGATTTACATGCGTTTGGCCTTCAGAGGAACTCTGCATTGTCCTGTATGCAACGTACGTAGGTAGCTGTATGACTCGCAGCTCCGCAATGAATGGGGCCTTGATCTTCGATAATCCCCTGCACTATCTTAATCTTAATCTTAATGTTAATCTTGATTAAAAGCCTAGCGATCGGCAGGGGGGGTGAAATTAGCATGTGATTTGTGACTGGTGCGTTTGTGTGGGTGAGCAGCATTCACGCTAAAACACTAGACCTGGGCATATGACTGCCGCAGCTGTCAGATTAAGAGGAATCAGCCGCTGCCGGTGTCAAGAAACACCCCCTTTTCCTTGGTAAACAACCTTACCCTTGATACGCAGGTCATGGCTCAAACTGAGGTCAAGTGTTTTTTGGTTGTTGTGCTTCTTCGGTGTCGCTAAGGCGAGTTAAACACTTAAAGGGATGACTTTTTTTCTGTCGATTACTCACCCCATGGAGACTTTTTGGCACTCGCCCTCTCTCTATTTTTGGTCGCATTCCTTAACTAATAATGTGAGGAGACTCTTTGTGTCTCCATAGCTAGGGAACAAAGCAGGCTCTTTGTGTCTCCATAGGGAACTACTGCTGGTCATCAATTATTGGCTTAGGAATGAGACAAAAACAAATAAATATCCATGAATTCAATTAATTCAAGTAATCGATAAAAAAGCCCTATATTTGTACTTCATCGCACGACACTGTTGCATGAAAGATTGTGACGTGATCTGATTTGCTAGATATTAGATATTTTGTGTTGTTTTGGAAACCAGCTCAGTACAACGTACACCCGTTCAGAGGTCCTGCTTATCGGCCACCGCAGAGCGAGATGGTTTTTTAGCCACAAAAGGCAACACATTGCTGTTTTGCATAATCTGAAACCTGCTTTCCCAGGGAATGTGAATTACCCCCTGATCACAACCTGCACGGGGGGAGGTCAACCTCAGGTCAAGCTGTAGGAGGAGGGAGCTGGAATCTGTTCAATGAAGACAATACAAGAAGTGATGTTATTGAGAGGAGAGGAGAAGAGGCTCTAACTATCTCAGTTTATTTTGTGTGTGTGTGTGTGCGTGTGCGTGTGCGTGTGCGTGTGTGTGTGTGTGTAGGCAGTGCTCCTGCAGCCCTGCAGAGTCAGAGCTCTGTGGCTGATGTTGGTGTTACAGAAAGTATCGTAACATCGCATACCTCCAGAACCATTGCGTGTGTGAGCGCACTCCCGAGGCTATGTGTGTTTGAGTGTGTGCACATGCATGTATCTATACCGTATGTGCATGCGTGTGTGTGTGCATGCGTGAGTGCGTGCGTGGATGCGTGTGTGCGTGCACTACACATGTGTGTTACAGTGTTCAAATCTTTCACCTCCAGGCGGTCGTGCAGTGTCTCTTTTCCTATTTCTCTTTTTACAGTCAAACCCAGTAACCTTTTCTCTTCTCCTTCCCTCTGCTCCAAACAAGACATTTCTGCTCACACTCACATGACCTACACACACACACACACACACACACACACACACACACACACACACACACACACACACACACACACACACACACACACACACACACACACACACACACTGTGGTCGTGGCTCGGGGGCGTGTGTGTGTGTGTGTGTGTGGGGGGGGGGGGGGGGGGGGGGGTATAGAGCAGACGCCAATTGCCTCCCGGTTCAATTCCGGCTTCTTCTTCTAGCCTGACACGACTCATCCCCAGGCACTGCTCAGTAGCTGCTCATAGCACACCGTAAAGTAGGGGTCTTCAATGTTTGTCAGGCCCGGACGCCCTGTTGAAGACCCATGCCGTAAAGTTTAATTTAACTCAGGTAATTTACAAATGCAACCCATTTGAACAGGTACTGGTCTGTACACCACTTCTTTCACAAACAGTTGGTTGGGACCCATTTGTGGGTCGCAGACTGATCTTTATGGGTCCCTTTGTTTTTTGTTTCCTACATTTAGTTTTTAAATTATTATTATTATAAAAAAAATATCAGGAATTAAAACAAAATTCAATAATTTTTTCAGTCATTTCATGAAGAAATCAAAGAAAAATCTAAGAAATTCCATAAATTAGATCTGCAATCTCACAACGCGGTCGAAGCAAAGCGTTGTGAGCTTGTAGATCTGCTGTTTTCACTAGTTTGGATCCCGGTCTAATTTATCTTTTGGGTCTTGAGCTAAAACGTTTGGAAACCACTGCTGTACACTGTCTGAGCTACAAATGGATAAAGGAACACTGGGGATTTGTCTGCGTGGTGACTGGTGACACATTGGTAAATGCTTCAGTCCTAGTGATTTGACTGTGTAGTCACATGATGTGTGAGCAGGTGGGGCATGACTTTTTGGATCGTGGCCTGCTTTCAAAAAGCTGGAAGCGAATGGCCGAGTGTAGACCTTTATTGATCCTGCGAGGGGAATTCAGTCGTCATAGCACTGCAGTATGATACACGTGACGATACAGATAGGGGTGGAGAGATGCATAATGAGTTTAAAGATGATAAAATAATAGAAAGTAATACACAAGGATTAGAAATAAGGTACAACATAAAAACTAAATAAGTGCCTGGCCATCTGCAATTGGACCAACTGGGTTTTTCATGGGCTAAGTACTGTATGAATACTAAATAAATGTAGACAAGTGTATGTACATGACCTTCTGTAGGATGAATAGATTCAGTCAAGAAGTGGATAAAAGGGAAATATACAATCAGACATTGGTAAAGCATTTTACATGTTTCTATCTATCTAAGTGTGATACAGTATACCTAGTAGCAAGTGGTGGAAAGTACTGTACTTAAGTAATATTTAGAAGTACTTTTACCTTACTGGACGATTTCCAATGTTCAATACTTTTACTTCTACCCCACTACATCTCAGAGGAAAATATTTTGAAAAACTACAATTATTTGAAAACTTTTAGTTACTTTGTAGACTTGAATTATTATTACAAAACATACTTTGAGAGCTTGTAGAACTGCTATTTTCAAAAGGTTTTAATAAATACAAATGTATGTTTACCTGACTTTTATTGTGGTATTGATACTTTTACTTAGAAGAAGATCAGTACTTCTTCCACCACTGCCTATCAGAGTGTAGAAAGCTTTGGGAGCACCAAGATGCAGTTGGGGTCCCTGCATGGGGTCTGTGTGGCTAACCTCCCTTCAGCAACAGCTTGAAACACACAGGATTACATTCAGTAGTGGAAAAGGTACTCACATTTTTTACTCACGTAAAAGTATCAATATTGCAATATGGTTACAAGTAAATGTACTTGAGTAAAAGTACAAAAGTATTTTGGCATCAAAATGTACTTTAAGTACACAAAAGCAGTAAGTGCTCATTATGTAGAATGTCCCATTTCAGGTTTTCAAATGTATAAAAATCTTTTGAAAATAGCAGATCTACAAGCTCACAATGTGTCGCATTGCGACACATTGTGAGCTGCCGAAAATGTATATAGGGTTATATAGCTGTTAAATTAATGTATGTTTTATAATAATAATAATAATCCAAGTCTACAAAGTAACTAGTAACTCAAAATTTCAAATAAATGTAATGGGGCAAAAGTACAATATTTGGATCCGAGATGTAGTGGAGTAGAAGTAAAAGTAAAGAAATTTGGAAATACTCAAGTAAATACCTCAAACTTTTACTTAAGTAAATCTACTTGGTTTCTTTGCACCACGGTATGTTTTATCCCTGCTTCTGGTTGGACTGCACATGCATTCACTTCTTGGAGATGTAGACAGACTGTCTGATATGTAGGGTTGGTCTATTAATGTTTGATCATCATCGTCATATGGAAACAAGTCCACCAGGACCTTTTTGTGTGATTCCTTTTAGACCAAGTGTATGACTGTTTGCATTTCTGTCTAACTAATATATTCAGTCAATCAGTCAATTAATCAATCATATCGCAATTTAACAATGTAATTATAAGTGCACTGCATGTTAACCACATTAGCACTGGTGTGCCTATTTGTCAACATTTCTTTAAATCTTGCCATTTTGTAATTCAAAAATAGCTAAAATAGCAGCAGATCTAGGTCCCCCCCTCCCTCCACCCTCCTCTCACTCAGTATTTTTCTTTTTATTGAACCCTGGAAACAGCTTTATGCTCTCGTATTTGGAGCGTCTATAGGGCTGAATCCCTCTGGTGCCCTTGTGTCCCGTGACTCGTCCTCTACACTGTCCCCCTACTTTGAGGAGTCTCAATGAAAACAAGAAGCGAAGGGGAGAGGACTGCATACATACCGTGCTCCTATAAGAGATGGGGTCTGGTTTTGTACTTGTGTGGGCAAGAAAACAATGAGCGAGTGTTTTTTTTTTTTAAGCATGGGGGTGGGAGACTGTCTTCTTCTCCAGTTCATGAAACCACACTCACACACAGACCGCTTCAGAGAGAGGAGAGGAGAGGAGAGGAGAGGAGAGGAGAGGAGAGGAGAGGAGAGGAGAGGAGAGGAGAGGAGAGGGGGAGAAGAGGAGGAGAGGAGCCTGTTTGTGGGTCCAGTTCTCCAGTGTTAACTGCCTTTCATTTAATCTCCTTACATACAGTCATATGGCCCCTCAGCCCTGCCAAACACTCAATATGACTCCCCTAATACCTCTTCCTACTACCCCCCTCTCCCCCTCTCTCTCTCTCTCCCTCTCTGTCAGGTCAGATAACAGCGGCATGGATGCTAGTCATTCAAAATACCTTCAGAAAGTAAATAAAATGACATGGGGAGAACAACTAAAACACACACGCACGCACGGTCGCACGCATTCACACTCCTAAAACTGAACATTCCCCATGGAGCTAGGAGCTGCCAGCAAGGAGAGAACATTCCAGAGAGAGAGAAAGAGAGAGAGAGCATGATATGATGAGGAAGTGAAAGAGAGAGAGAGAGAGAGAGAGAGAGAGCTAGGGGGAGTGAAAACAGATAGAGAACTAGAAGCAGTGTTTTTCTGAGCACAGGTCTCCGCCAGGTCAGGAAGGTTATTGTGGCCTCCTGGTGGCGCTATAATAGACCAACGTGGAAAGTGTGTCATGTCTTCTTCGGCCTTTCACGGCAATCGGACGCTGCATGCATGATTTTGTTCCAAAAATGTTGCAAAAGTCGACCTGCTGGTGGCGCTATAACAGGCCAATGTGAAAAGGGTGGCATTTGTTCCTTGACCTAGTGGGAAGTTTCACGGAAAGTGCAAGCTGCGTTCATGATTTGAGGCAATTTGTTCAAAACTGACAAATCCTGCAACCTTTGGAAGCCAATCTTGGCCAATTTGGAAGGAATATGAAAAATGTGAGAGACACGTTTCGTTTAATGACTATAGAGATAGTGTGTACCGATTTGTTTGATTTTTGGACAAAATCTGCAGGAGTACTGTCCAAAAATGTGTTCTGCACAAATCCACCTCCTGGTGGTGCTTCAGACCCATGTGAAAAATTCGGTGGAAGAGGTTCTGCTCTGGAACCCAGGGAGTGTGCGTGCACAGTTTAGCTGCAACGGTGGCGGAGATTAGCTGTTCACAGACGGAAGGACGGACGGACACATGGATGGACGAACACATGGACGGACGGACGGACGGACGGACGGACGGACGGACGGACGGACGGGCAGGGTGCAAAACATAGTCTCTCGATCATGCCTTTTGGCCTGGTGGAGACAAAGAGAGAAATACAGTACATACAGAGAGGGAACAAGTGTGTGTGTGTGTGTGTGTGTGTGTGTGTGTGTGTGTGTGTGTGTGTGTGTGTGTGTGTGTGTGTGTGTGTGTGTGTGTGTGTGTGTGTGTGTGTGTGTGTGTGTGTGTGTGTGTGTGTGAGTGAGTGAGTGAGTGCGCTCGGGTACATGTGAGCATATCTTTACGCACCACGCACACACACAAGCAAGCGCGCACACAAACACATACATACATACATCTGAGTAAACCCTTATTTTGTTCAGAGTCTAATTCTTAAGGGCTTAATGTGTAGTTGTCCTCACTGTGCCTTCTCTTTCTCTCTCTCTCTCTCTCTCTCTCTCTCTCTCTCTCTCTCTCTCTCTCTCTCACACACACACACACACACACCCACCTCTCGTCCTGCTAATTAAACCACTTCATTCTCCAAAGCAAGCTACCCTCCAGCATGCTTCATAATCCACAGTACGTACTTATGGAAACTATGGGCCATGCCAGTGGGCAAAGTTCCGTTCTGCTAATCAGATTTTAACTGTGTGCATGCATTGAGCTAAAGCACACAGACTGACAGACAAGGCTGTCAGGCAAAACAGACACACACAAGCAGACAGACCAGCCATCAGACAGACAGACCAAGTGACACACATACTACATAAAGGTTCACACCTAGACACACGCACACGTCTTACAGCCTGTTGCCTCATCCCCCACAGACTGGTACAGAAAGACAGACAGACAGACAGACAGACAGACAGACAGAGACAGTCAGACAGACAGACCAGGGACGTGCAGAGAATGTTAGAGAGGCAGGGGCTGAAATTTCTAAAAGGCCTTTTGGTGGAAATATCGAAAATAGCAGACCTCCAAGCTCGTTGTGAGCTTGGAGGCCACACTGAACTAAGCATAATCAAGGCAATACTGGAGATGTGGCATACAGCATGGATTTCTACACAGAGAGGGCAATTCTTTCAACATAAGATGCTGCATTCAAGTTCAGGAGAGTTTGGAAATGGCAATTCTCTTGAATGCTGCATTCAGTTATGACATGGAAAGAGGGCATTTGCATTTCTTTCACCATAGCAAAAACTGCTTTCATGGTCTGGATTGGGCACTTTTTACAGACGGATAAAAGGGCAGGGGCTCAAGCCCTCTTTGATGTCTATATGTGCACGTGCCTGAAACAGACAGACAGACAGACAGACAGACAGACAGACAGACAGACTGAGACAGACAGCGGATCAGAGCGCTCAGGGGCACCTGATTTTTTTTTTTGCCTGTAATGCTTTAGTCATAAGTTTATCTCCAACAACCCACATTCAGCTGTTTAATATTTCACATGAAGCTCCGGGCCTAACATTAGCATGATATGATGACATTTGGAGCCTGGGTCGTGTAATTCTTGGGGGCCAAGGGAGTGGTCGATACATAGAAAATAGAACGAAAAAGAGGAGAGAAAAAGAGGAGAGGCAGGCTGGCAGCCAGACTGAACTCTCTCCCATCCGTGGGTAGAATGTGACACCTACTGGTATGATTGCGGTATTTAAGTCCCTTTCTTTTTGGTCAACTCAACACTGTTTATGTCAGGGGTCTTCAACGTTTTCAGGCCACGACCCCTTAGTTGAGAGAAAGGTTTCTATCATACAATGATTTGGAGGACTCCCTCTAGTAACTCTGAGGACCCCCTAGGGGTCCCGGACCCCCTGTTGAAGACCCTTGGTTTATGTAACTTTGCATGCATGGCTATTTCTGATGCATACACTGGAATCCGGTAAAAGAGGCCATGCAACTGGACCAGGGGTCATCAGCAATATGTCCTTACATGGACAAATGTGTCCGTGGCAAGACTTGATCTTGTCCATGGCAATTGTTTTATATCGTCGCTGGTGAAAACCTTTTATGTCCAAAACCTTTCATTTGCATTTTTCATTTTAAAAATGATTTAAACTAGTGAAAATAGCCGATCTAAGCACACAACGTGAGGCGTTGTGTGCTTGTAGATCTGCTGTTTTCACTACTTTTGTGCGACGGCCTTGTATGATGAAGCAGGGCTTTACTTTGCGAAAGAACATACAAATTTGAAACTTGGAGATACGAGGTTTCCACCCGACAACGACGATATATTGTTTTACACACCACTATAATGTTCTTATTTTGATCATAATACCCAATTATCTCCAGGATTTCCTCTATGTATATGAAACTAGTTCACTATGACACTATGGCATCATGGCACATTATGAGTCCACTAGTATTAGTGTTTTTCAAACGTTTTATTTGCAAGGACCACCATAAATAACTCTGACCAACACAATGTAAATAGCATGCCTAATAGGTCTTGGGTCTGATGTATTACTCTACTGTCTGAATGTACAGGTATGTTGTGCTTAAATGTACAGTATAGTATACTGTCTGAACTGAATACATGTTCTGTCTAATGTAGTGTATGTTATCTATGGTCTTCTCTTTCTAAATAGACTATGTTGTGTCCGTTGTATAGTGTATTCTCTGACTGTGTTGTATCTATTGTATAGTGTATAGTGTACTATAGTGTACTATACGAATAATACTATTTTGGAAGTTGTTACTGTTGTTGGATGTTGTTGTTGTTGTGAAATTGATTGTGCAGTAATTTTAACTCATACTGTAGATAAAAAGATGGAATGTCTATTCCATCCTTTTATTGTACTGTACATAAATACATTACAGATGGAACAGCAGAAATCCCTGATCCCTAGAATCAAAACATGAAATCAAAACATTTCTAGTTTATAAAACAGTTCACTTTGTGTAAAAGTTTTCAAAAAAAAAAAAAAAAAGAGAGAAATGCAATCATTGCCTCATGATGTTCAGTGGAGTAATGGAATAAAGAAGTTTATTGTCCTGTTTAGTTTCAGGTCAATCTGTTCCGCCTGCCTGAGGAGAGAAGCACACACTGCCTGGAGAGGATGGTCAGGACAATGGTGTTTGCCTTCCTCAGCACCGAGGCAAGGCAAGTTTATTTGTAGAGCAATTCAAAGTGCCATACACACAACATTAAGACACAGTATTAAAACATGGAGCAAAAGAATCACATTATAAAAGGACATTTGAATACAATTGAAAATAGAACTGAAAAGATGCAATCGGAAATTGCAAGTGTGGTTGCCGTGATGTGAATATCACAAATTCATTTCGTCTTACCATTTGAATTTTCCCCATTTAAGTTAATGGGGAAAATTCGTTCACTAATAAATGAATGGCCATATACTGTATGGAGATCTCTGTGTCAGTCCTTGTCCCTTGTATGCCCATATATGATCCCTGATGTCATCAATATTAAGCCCACATCTTGGAAAGCCCATATATGGACATACTGTGTCAGTCTCATGTGTCACCATCTATGATGTCACCCATCTCCATATTTGGGGAAAGTTAGAATTTTAATTACATTTTATGTCAATGGAGAAAATTAATGCACAAATGCATTTGTATAAATTAAATTATATAACATATCTCTTTGCAAAATAGCAAGCATGTGTGTCCAGACGAAGCCGGTTGATTTGACATATGGCCCAAGTGCGTGCCACCAAAACTGTGGGAGGAGTAGCGCGGCAAAAAAAAGTTTTACTTAGGAGACGATGGAAGATGGAATAAAAAGAAAAGAAATACACTTTTTCTTTTTTAAAGAGAGAATACAATGACAGTGCAGAAGGAATAAATCATAAACCTTAATAAAAGGCAGCGGCAAACAGAAACATCTTCAGCTTTGATTTAAAAAGAACTCTATGTAGTTCTATGTAGACTATGTGCTGCCACCACATTTAACAACTTACCAAACCATCACGGCTGGCCCAGATACTCGTTAGATACTCGTCTGGCGGGTTGGTAGTTGAACCTCATTTCGCTACTTATTTTCGCACGACATTGGTGTACAACAGATAATGATGAGCCCTTCTTAGGTCTTTTGTTTTGGGCACTTTTAGTGGGAGAAATGTATGAAGTCCACTACTGGTCCATGTCCAGATTACCCTGGTTTCTTTCCTGATTGCAGCTACAACCAGCTAAATCTTTCTGTGAATCATTAAATCCTTGTAGTTCGACGGTGGGTCGTCGGTGGTTGGATGTCACAAATGTAACATCCGCGACTTGCGAGTTGCAACAGTGTTCCAATCTGCACCATTGGCACAAACACTGTTCAGGGGTATGCTATGAGAATAGTCACATCGGGGAAGGGACCACGACTGATATAGGCCTGAACATAAAAAGTAGGCCTACAAGTATTCTACATTAAAATTCAAAGTAGATGAAAAGACTATATGAGGATCATGAGGTGTATCACAGCCTGGGGCTCAAGGTGTAGGAAGAACTTTCTGCCTGCAGCTGTTGGATTCTGGAAAAAGAAAACAAAATAAAACGAACAGAAGCTGGATCATATGCAAATAATAATGTGTGTGTGTGTGTGTGTGTGTGTGTGTGTGTGTGTTGTGTTGTGTTGTGTGTGTGTGTGTGTGTGTGTGTGTGTGTGTGTGTGTGTGTGTGTGTGTGTGTGTGTGTGTGTGTGTGTGTGTGTGTGTGTGTGTGTGCGTGCGTGCGTGCGTGCGTGCGTGCGTGCGTGCGTGCCATGTGGAGGGGGGAGGGGGAGTAAGAGTTTTCGACAGAATCTGTAGGAGTAGTAGCAAAAAGTGTGTTTTGAAGAAAATACATGGTTCAAGAGTTATGGGCCAATTATTGTAGTTTTTGTATTTATTTTGTATTTTATTTAAAAACTGTTGTTGCTCTCAGTAGAACTACTGCTGGTGGAATAACTGGCACTAACCTTGGAAAAAGCATTTGGATAAATATTTGGGTACTACATTATTTACCATCCTGTGAAGTACCCAACAATTTAATCTAGAACTGGGATACTCTCTTCTCCACTTTGAACCACCTGATGCTGCTTGAGTGAGCAAGGTGAAGAAGTGTTCTGGGAATGCTAGAGTAGCCTACCAGAAAACACAGGGCTGCAGGCATAGTCAAAGTGACATTGCACAACCAGACGATATTTCAAGGGAACCTCTATATTCTAGCTTGAATTTTGAACTTTTTGGTTTACCTTCGATACCTTATACTCTCTCTTTGTGGTTTACCTTGCTTCGATTCCCCATACTCTCTCTTTTTGGTTTACCTTCGATACCGCATACTCTCTCCAGATATATCTTATTGCCTGTATGCAGCTTAAGTAAGTAGGTTAACACTTTCCTTGGCTGTGATGTCAGAGTCACCTACAGTATACTACCACTCTGAAGCCTACTTCTTTGATTTGGCTTTTGCCAAATGTCCAGAACATTAGCTATATTGTCTAATTTGTCAACTGTGGATATTTATAACAAAATCATACATTTCTAACATCAATAGTATAACCATATCATAAGTGTCCTGTTCTTCTATTGCACATGTTGCTTCTAAGGTAGTTTTTTAGACTAGAGTTTGTCTTAAACATCTTTCTTTATTCTATTTCACTAGTTCATTATTATACTTAGTATGTTGTTGTATACTGCATTGCTGTTGTTGCAGTCTTTCGGACCATGTCACAGTTGTCACACCAATGTATCACTGCTTGCACCTGTATCAGTGAGTGACAAATTCATCCATAAATGAGTTGAGAGGCCTGCTGATTGCAGGAATGCCCAAGCCAAGAGCTTAAGGCATTGGCTAGATTCTGTTCAGTGTCTGTGATAATTGGCAGTCGCCACATATGGAGGAGTCGATGCTTGTATTTGTACGCTGAAACACTTATTGTTGCGTTTCCCAAGTTCGTGCATCTACTACTGTTTGCGTTAAAAAAATATCTTGTTAAATGTGTCTATGTGTGTGTGGCAAATGGGTAAGGTGACAATCAGCGATGATATTATTATCACCATGGTAACTCGACAAGAAACGTCATGGTTACCAACTGCAGTGAGAGTGTAGCCAAAAACACACAATTATATTAACGGCACTGCATGTGAGTATTGCCTACAGTATGTGTGCCAGAACTAGTATACATTTGTATGTGCACGTGTGTGCAATGTGCATGTATGAGAGAGAATGTAGCTTGCTCTATATATCCTCATGTCAACCTGCTCCTCAGCTCTAAACTGGTGGTTGAGTGCTACAGTGTTCAGCAGTCTGCTAGTGTCTCCAGATAACTTTCAGTGGGTTTCATCACCAGCTGCCTGCTCTGACGCAACCTCAGCGCAACCTGCTCCTGCTCACACACAGAATGGACAAACACCTCCATTTAGTGGTTAAATAATGGAACTGCACCAAGTGAAACGCTTGAATGCCATTGAGAATGGCCTTTTATTTTTCATTTTTTAAGTTTACTTTTTATTTAGTTTGTTTTGTTTTGCAGGACTTCTTCCCGCTTGGATATGCCCTCGTTTGTTCCTGTTTTCTTTGATTACATGTACTGTACATGTATAGTTTACTATTAGACTACATACAATAGGCCTATATACATAGGCCTATACATACACACATACCGGTAGTTCAGTGTTCACATATTGATGTGTGCATGTGTATAGTATAATACTTATATTACATCGTTTACTATTAGACTACATACAATAGGCCTATTATACATGGCCTATTAGTTCAGTGTTCACATATTGATGTGTGCGTGTGTATAGCATAATACTTATATTACATTCTGTGTAATAACACTATCTAAGTGTGCATGCATCCGTGAGTGTGTGTGTGTATATACGTGTATGATGTGTTTGCAGTCTTAAAACAGTCATTCATAAAGCCATGAAGGAGCATGGCTCTGGTATGGGATCTCCTTACCCTTCCATGACCCATGTTAACACTGACATCAGATAATGACATTGATCAAATCAGACACTGCATGTAAAGGAGGAGCTGGGTGGAGGTGGTTTAGTGAGAGCTTGCAAGTGGACATGCAGATGCCACGGCATGAAGAGAGCGTACTTTTCCATCCTTCAAGACAGTACAAATCCTGCACTTTATTTGACAATGTATCCTGTACTACTTGAAAGTAATACTGCACTTTATACACAATTCACTTTACTATATATTTATATATATATATATATATATATATATATATATATATATATATATATATATATATATATATATATATAGCGCATAAGGGCATAGACAGTGTTGAAATTATGTTTTATGTGGCCACACCCACCTGTTCATTAAGTATACCTGGTTATCAGGTACAGCTGTTGGTACTGTGTATGGAAAAAAGGGAAGGGAATGATTTTATTATGTCATCAAAGTGGTGTATTTCAACTGGGCTTTTTGACTCAGAGGCATTCAGCTTTCAGGAAGAAGCATACACAGGGAAGACATATTTGCATATTATAACCACACCTGGGGATCTAAGGGGTGGGCAACTTTGATGATGGCGAGGGCCACTATATTTCTACCATCACTCCAGAGGGCCACATTGCATGTTGCTATGTCCTACTTTGTCATTCTAGTATCTCATACAAAAGAAGCAAAAAATAGCAGATCTACAAGCTCAAAACGCATCGTGCTGCGATGCGTTTTGAGCTTGTAGATTGGCTATTTTTTGCTTCTTTTTAATTGGAAACATGAATAATTTTTGTTCTTTTTTAATTGGAATCCTGAAATGTAAAATTGTATTTAATTTCAAATGCATTTAGTTATACTCATGTTAACTTTATGAACCTAAATACAAATATGTTGGATATGAAAAAAAGACTAACATTTTAGTACTACTATACCAGTCTTTAAGCTACTAAGATAGACTGAAGTAATTGTTTGCATGTTTGGAATTATAACAACTGAAACCAATAATATATCGGTATTCTGATATTAACCTGCGGGCCGCATTAAGTGTAGGTGGGGGCCGCATGTGGCCCCCGGGCCGCCAGTTGCCCATGTATGTATTAGAGTAATGTTAAATCCATAGAAACATACAAAACAGAAAAAGTACAAAACTATGGCACCACCTCTTTAAGTTTTTAGTTTTTAAAGATGGCTCCATGACATGAAAAGCCAATGACAGGAGTCAGCTGAGCATCATCTGATGATGGCAGGGCAAGGCTTGTCTATCCTGACCTACCTGAACAAATAACCTTAATAACTGAAATGATTTGATAAAACTACGCCAAACCCAGGCGCAGAGGTAAAGTTTCTGTCCACCACTGCAGACCCTAGTATAGGGGATTGAATCCTCTATGGTGAATGCAGCTTGGTCCCAACAAACACAAGCTGGACGGTGAGTCTGGTCTCTGTCTCCGCATTCGCGAATGTTTAGGTCGCCTGTTCAGCAGGGAGAAGAGCTGTGTCTGATGATAGTGTGTTCGTTTGTTCACGTTACACCCTCCTGGTGAAACTCCACAATGTCAGGTGAAAAGAAGCAGCTGCCGATTTCATGTGTATCTTTCCATGAAAGGGCATTCCGAGGGCCAAAAGCAGAATGTTGCAGGTGTTCAGGGGCTTCAACTTCTGGATCTGACCCAGCCACAGTACCCAGGGGGCTCCTTCAGCGTGATTCAAAACAGCGGCGCAGTTTGGCCAGCTGGAGACGCCCCTCTCGTTCTGCTTGCCTCTGATTGGCCTAAGCCCGTGGCGGCACCCGGGTGGGGACGCTGTCATCTCTGTCAGGCGCCCGACACATTAAGTTATCTTGAGTATGACAGTAGTTCGGGTTTTAATGTTAAAGTAAAGGCGAATTCGAATAAGCTTTAAAGGGATCCCTGGCTAATACGACAAATATGCCTTAATACATTATAATAGTCCTCTATAACTACAATGTAAAATTAAAAACACCTTAAATATTTTATTTCTTCTAGAAATAGCTAATCTTTCACTCAATACGGGAAATGCCTGTCACAAGTTGATGGTGTTTTTCCCTATGGAATTTATGGCATGCATGTGAAAATAAAAACAAACGTAATACTTCCTATGGTTAATATGAGCATCATATCAATATTTCAAATAGTTTTTTGCACATGCATGTCATAATTTCCATAGGGATAGATCACACATGACATTTATGACATCATCAACTTGCGACATGCATTTCCCCTATTGAGTGAAAGATTAGCTATTTCTAGAAGAAATAAAATATTTAAGGTGTTTTTAATTTTACATTGTAGTTATAGAGGACAATTATAATGTATTAAGGCATATTTGTCGTATTAGCCAGGGATCCTTTTAAGGAAATGCTGAGTATGAACGTTAATTCACATTTTATGGTTTCCTTAATTGTTTCCTACAGCCCATGTTTTACAACTGTATTACATTTTTGGCTGTTGTAAATAAACAGTTATGTCTGCATTTTCTAGTAGTGAACAAAACAAGACAGTATATTTTTATCTTTTCAAAGTGTGTTGTGAGCCGTTTTCACTAAATCTAATTAGTCTCACTTATAAAATGAGAGGCCTTTCAAAGTACAAGTGTCAAGTTTATTTTGAGCACAGCACAAAAAGTGCAAGCTTTAACAGTTTATATATATATATATATATATATATATATATATATGCGATATATATATATGCGTGTGTGTTGTTAAGAGGGGCGTCTCTATAGAGTATAGGGTAGAGCCCTGCAAGCCCGCCGGGACCCGACCAGGGCCCGGCCCGGCCCGCCAAAAACGGGCCGGACGGGCTCGTTTCTGAAACTCACCAACGGGCCTAGGGCCGGACCGGGCTCAGAACCATGCTCGGAACATTTCGCGCTGTGAAATTCACACATGACGTCTCTGTGTGCGGCTGTGCCCATAGCTAGAATGGAGAGTGTGAGTGAGACAGCAGCTGCCTCGCATAGCCTATAGTCTTCTAGGCTATGGGTTTTATCCGTATCTATAGCAACACGGTCGTGACATGAGTACATTAGCCAATGGGCGCGACGGAGAGAGTGTTTTTTACTGGTGATTCAGTCAGAGTGTATGAAAGGGTGCGCTCGTTTTATTGTCCACGACATTGCAAGCGGCGCGAAGGCCAGCGGACCTTGGTCCTGCTCTTCGCCCCCGAGCGCCGCAGGCGCGAGTGGCCGCGAAGGGCGGGCCAGGGCCGCGCGGCCGGCGGAGCGCCGCGCGAGTTACGAAGCCGTGGTGAATGCAATCGTTATATTTATGCCCAGGCCGTAAGGCCTGGGCAAGCCCACGATAAACGCCCGCGCAGTCCGGTGCGCATTTCCGAACGCACCCTTTCCCCACACTCGGACTGAAACACCAGTAAAAAACACCATCCCGGGCGCGACGAGCTGACTCAGCCGAGGACTTTACGGCTTTTCTTCTGTCACACACTCACACAAACTCTGTGTCTGCGACTCACACAGCAAGACTAGAAAATTAGGAGCACTATACTGTAGATTCACCCATTTTACAGTCATTTCTCAAATAAATCGCCCTGTAATGATTCCCCGACCTCCCGTATCCGTTCATTACGGAATGCGTCTTTACTCTTTAGTAGGCTAACTGGACGATACTCTGTATTTTACGAGATGACTTGTAACCACGGCAAGCCGACAATAATATCAATCAATGACTAATTTTCTGCTGTGAGGATATACATAACAAACGGTGGGTGGAGGAAGATTTCTTACTTGTGTTGTGATGTAGACTGACTTATTTCTTTTAATCAGAGCGCAAGACGAGCACAGCTATTGAGGGCTGTACATACGTCTCCCAGTCTCCGTCCTCTCCGACCATAGTTTTCGTCAGAAAGTTTCGACTTTCTGACGTGCGTGCAGCTTTCCGAAATCAAATTAGGATCCTTTTCAGAAGTTGCAAGACATGTCATTTTGTAGTTGAACCGGACCTTTCCGACGCAAATTTCGGTGGTCTGTGACAGTATGGACTCCCCTTGACTCCCTCTGAGAGCTGCGCGCAGCAGTGAAAGCCACGCATGGAAATAATTAATTAAATAAGGTGACGGGCTTACGGGCCGGGCCGGGCTCGTTTCTGAAACTCACCAACGGGCTTGGGGCCGGGCCGGGCCTTAATTCCACGGGCCCGGGCCGAGCCGGGCCCCACTTTTCAGGCCCGTGCAGGGCTCTAGTATAGGGGCGTCTCCACTGGCCGAACTGCGCCGCTGTTTTGAATCACATGCTCCTTCACCCTGGCTCCAACACAACACGGGACCACAGTAAGTCTGACCACTTCCTGTTTCCTGCTGCAGATGACGTCCCTCAAGGCATCTCCTGCTGCATTACATCACATCTTGTTTCCTCTCATGAATTTGCCTCAGAAGGCCAGCCCACAGATAACCACAATTAAATGGAGTCTTGCTGTAGAGTCAAGTCTCAATCTGAAGTTGAATCAAACAAGAAATTAAAGTAGCCACTAGCCAAGTTTCCATAAACGTATTCGAATTAGGGAAGCGAATTACCAGAAATGCGTATTAAGACAAAGATTATTTAGCCCGTTTCCATTTGCGGGAATCATTCGAATTAGCGACGGTCGCATGGTTGACAGAGTGCTCATCCTGCATGTTTCAGCATCCTCTGGAAGGTGGCCGATCTGCAAGCTCACAACGCGGCGCGGAGACGCGGATGCGAACTGCTGTGAGCTTGTAGATCGGCCACTTTTGGCACGCAACACTGTGTGATGAGGAAGGGTTAGCCATAGATGGCTTGACTCCGGGAGGTGAAAACGGGAGGATTTTACACACGGTCCGTGTCACTTCGTGTGTAACAACAACCGGTTTGTTTTGTGGGCTATAAACGCTATACAATGGACATTAAGCGGCAGGGGAAAGTGTTAAGTTGGCAGACGATATGGACCCAGAACGTCATAATGTATTCGCATTTATTGTCTGACCCGTTTCCATTCACAAATGAGCATTTAGTACATGGCCCTCTTCTAGCGCCACCATGAGGCCGATTCTTGCAAAACACATTTTTGGACACTGCTCCTACAATTTTTGCCCTAAAATCACGCAAATCGGTACACAGTATGTCTACACTCATCCCATCAACATGAATCTCTCCCATATAGCGCCACCTCCAGGCCGATTTTTAAAAACACATTTTTGGACACTGCTCCTACAGATTTTGCCCTAAAATCACGAAAATCACTACACAGTATGTCTACACTCATGTCATCAACATGGATCAGGAAGATTTTGGCAAAACAAATTTTTGCCCTATTTGTGGAGATAAGTGACCTACGGTCGCTTATCTCCCGATTAGGGAGTCTTACTGGTTCGATAAAGCCTCAAAATCCACCTCCTCCAAGAGAATAATTGTTTTTGTTCGCATTTTGAAGTGTTTCCATAAAAGGATTTTGTGAATAAGCCGTAAATGCGCATTAAGAGGCTTTATGGAAACGCCACTATGGAGTTGGAACAATCAAGAGGGAATATGATAAAAACTAGAAAGATGCAATTGGAAATTGCAAGTGTGGTTGTCTTGAGGTGAGTCACACTGCAAATATCTCTGTATTTGTCAGGCCTTGTCCCTATTTGAGAGGTGCTAACCGTTCCAAAACGTGTCCCTTTTATGCTCATATGGAGATCCATGATGTCATTAATATTAAGCCCATATCTTGGAATGCCCATGTATGGACATACTGTGTCAGTCTCGTGGTCTATGATTACAGACATCTATGATGTCAGTCATCTTCCATGTTTGGGAAAAGTTAAACATTTTAATTAAAGTCAATGGAGAAAATTAATTCACAAATAAATGTATATAAATTAAACTATATATAACGTATCTCTTAGCAAAATGCAAGGAATCGATTCCCGATGAAGCCGGTCACACTTGTGGCACGCCCAAAGTGCGTGCCGCAAAAACTGTGGGAGGAGTAGTGCCGCAAAAAAAAGTTTATCTTGGAGGCTCTGGAAGATGGATGGATGGATGGAATGAAGTCGGACAAGTACTATAGTCTGGTTGCCCTGCAGGGACCACACTAATTATTGCGACCGTCAGGTCGCAGTTACTACCAAAACCTCGGCAGGCTGTCTGTCAGTCAGTCTGTCCGTCAGTCTGTCCGTAAGTCTGTCAGTCTGTCCGTCACGTCACACTTTTCCCCAACTCATATCTCCGCCACTGTTGCCCCAATCCATGCCAAACTTTGCACACACACTCCTTGCCTGCCAATCCACAACCTCCACCCCTCCCGGGACCCCCGGAGCTCCAGGGACCCCCTGTCGCTGCTAAAATGACCAATGACCACCCCAACGGGGCTGTTCACGGGGAATTCCCATGGACCACCGACTCCTGGTGCTCTAGAATGGATGCAAAAGTGGTCGCACCCCTAGTGGAGGACCCCCGCCACTGCAGCGCACATAAAATGCCGTAACTCGGGCTAGGAGCGACCGGGAGAGCCGGGGCCGGTACCCACACACCCGCCTCGGCGGCGCCAAGAGAGCCGTCAACATGAATCTGTCCCATATAGCGCCACCGCCAGGCCCATTTTTTCAAACACATTTTTGGACACTGCTCCTACAGATTTTGCCCTAAAATCACGCAAATCGGTACACAGTATGTCTACACTCATGTCATCAACATGGATCTGTCCCATATAGCGCCACCATCAGGCCCATTTTTTCAAAGACATTTTTGGACACTGCTCCTACAGATTTTGCCCTAAAATCACGCAAATCGGTACACAGTATGTCTACACTCATGCCATCAACATTGATCTGTCCCATATAGCGCCACCATCAGGCCGACTTTTTCAAACATATTTTTGGACACTGCCCCTACAGATTTTGCTCTAAAATTACGCAAATCGGTACACAGTATGTCTACACTCATGTCATCAACATGGATCTGTCCCATATATTTTTTCAAACACATTTTTTGGACACTGCCCCTACACATTTTGCCCTAAAATCACGGTCGCTTATCTCCCGATTAGGGAGTCTTACTGGTGTATTTACATACTGTATACTGTCAAGGTGTGTTGAGAACTGGCAGAGTTACTTTGACCAAGTGTTTTAATTGCACTCAAACCAAGAGGGAATTGGCTTACAACGGCATGAGGCAAGCAGGGGTCAACACCAAAAGGCGGTCCAATACAATTGCAAACAAGTCACTGCATTATAGTGTAATTGTCAGTCACGTGAGTGGGTGCTTTTTCTTTTTTGCTCTCAATGTACCAACACATTGTGAGCTTGTATACCTGCTATTTTTGCTGAATGTTCCATGTGACGTGGACGTCCTGAAGAAGGATGCGGGAGCTGAAAGCTCTCCGGAGATGGCCGAGTGTATGGAGAACCGGAAAGATTGGAGACTCCGATGGAAGCTCGTCTGAGAACGACCGAGAGAGATGTGTGATGTTGACTGAATGTTCTCACAATGTGTTTCTGCTGCAGCCTATCGGCTACTCACATTTATTACTTAAAGGGCCTACACCATGCTTTTAAAACTATATTTTTTGTATAAATATATGCTCAAAATTGAGTCTTAGACAGGTTTTAACCCTCAAAAAACACTCTGACCATTCTTTTTGTTTGTTCTAGCTCTACTATAATGAGGCTCTCCAGCTGCAATACCAAAACGGCCTCTGTTTGCTCAGGGGCGCATCTAGTGGGGTTTTTCCAGAAAAAAAAGAAGTTTTTTGAAAAAGAAAAAGTTTTTTGAAAAAAAAAAAGTTTTTTGAAAAAAAAAGTTTTTGAAAAAAAAAAAGTTTTTTGAAAAAAAAGTTTTGAAAAAAAAAAGTTTTGAAAAAAAAATTTTTTTTGATTTTTTTTTTTTTTGACTGAAAAAAAAACGGGAATCCGAGAGTGACGTCACTCTCGTCAACTCTCAGAACAGCACTGTTCTGAGAACCCGTGGAAAGCTTTTCATCTCTGTCTGCCCAAAACCAGAGAAAGACACAACGGTCAGAAATAGGACTTTGTGAGGATAGAAGGTGCCAGTGGGACCCCAAAAAAAGGTTTTAAAATAGAAAAAGTGAAAATTCATGGTGTAGGTCCTTTAAGAAGTACAAGGATCAATACCACAATTTTTTTCTTTTCTATTTCCACACAACTCCTCTAAGGTATATTAATGACACAGTTCAATATTGAAAATGGGTAAGTAAGTAAGTAAATACATTTTATTTGTATAGCACTTTTCACAGAGATCAGAGAAAAATAATAATAATAATAAAAACAGGCAATAGACTAGAAGCAGTGCTCTTCCGAGCACAGGTCTCCACCAGGCTGTGCATCCTGGTGGTGCTACTGTATAATAGCTAATAGGCCAATGTAAAAAGGGTGGCATATGTTCTTCACCTTAGATCTTTCATGGCAATCGGACGCTGCATGCATGATTTGAAGCATTGTGTTCCAAAAATGTGTTTTGCTAAAGTCTACCTGCTGGTGGCGCTATAACAGGCCAATGTGAAAAAGGTAGCATTTGTTCCTTGACCTAGTGGGAATATGTGTGGCAAATTTCACGGTAATCGCAAGCTGCGTTGATGATTTGAGGCATTTTGTTCAAAAACGGAGCAATCCTGCAAACTTTGGAAGCCAATATTAGCCAATCAGGATGGAATATGAAATATCAGACGGATCGGACTTGATCACATGACTATAGAGATACTGTGTACCGATTTGCGTGATTTTTGGATAAAATCTCAAGGAGTAATATTCAAAAATGTGTTTTACATAAGTCGGCCCAAAGGTGGCGCTATAAAAGGCTGATGTGAGAAATGCAGGGCAAAGGTTTATCCTTAGCCTCTAGGGAGTGTGCTTACAAAGTTTGAAACTGATCGGTGGAGTTATAGGTAAAACCACAAATCGGCCTGTTATAGCGCCACCATGAGGCTGATTTAAAAAATTTGAAGTGGCATTTCTTCCTCGACCTAGTGGGAACGCAGGGGTTAAAGTTCTCAGTCCTGGGGACTGATTTCAGTCTTGAGGATTCCAGGGGGGCTATTTCTGAGACCAGTGCAGATCCGCAAAAACATAAGGGGGAGGTGTAGAAGTCTCCGTGGCGTGAATGACAAAGTCGTCAAAACGGTAGTCAATTGATCTCCAAACTAAAAAGCAGTTATAATTTCAAGATATGAGTATTTGAATTGGCCAGACTAGCAATAGAATACAACAGAACTTCAGAAGATACTTCTATAAAATGAAGCATGGATTGGCACACACACATTCAGTGAAGGCAGTTAAGAACTTCAGGGAAACACCCCAAATATTGGTGTGCGCTGTGCGTGCCATGTTTCTAAAATCACATATTGGGACATGGTCTGAAAATAAATTTCAGTCTTGGAATTTCTTTTGGCTTTAACCCCTGGGAACGTGTGTGCGCAATTTCATGATAATTGCACTTTGCGTTTGGGATTTGAGGCATTTTGTTCAAAACGGTTCAATCCTACAAATTTTGGAAGCCAATCTTAGCCAATCAGGATGGAATATGCAAAATTGGACAGATCCGTGTCGATCACATGACTGTCGAGATACTGCCTACCGATTTGTAGGATTTTTGGACAAAATCTGTAAGAGTAGTGCACAGAAATGTGTTTTGCAAACATCGGCCACTAGGTGGCGCTAGAAAAGGCCTATTTGAAAAATTTAGGGCAGAGGTTCTAGATTGGCATCCAGGGAATGTGTGTGCTCACTTTGGCAGCGCCCGGGCCAACGGCGACTGAGATTTGGTGCACACAAACTGCGAGGACGCACGGACGCACGGACGGACGGACGCACGGACGCACGGACGCACGGACGGACGAAGGGGAAAACATACTCTCCCCCATGCCTTCGGCTGGTGGAGACAATAAGAAAACAGAACAAAACACAGAAATGTACAGTGCATCTTTGAAACAAAACAAAACAGGAGATACATTTCACACCCTGAAGGAGAAGCTCACTGACTGTCCCCAAAAGCATGCTGAAACAGTAGTGTTTTAGCTGGTTCTTAAAAATGTCCACAGACTCTGCGGCTCTCAGGCCACGCGGAAGGGCATTCCAGAGTCTGGGCGCTACAGACTGAAAAGCTCTATCACCTTTGGTGATTAGCCTGGTTCGAGGAATGACCAGTAGACCCTGGTCAGCAGACCTTAGGGTCCTGCTGGGCACATATGGTTCTAACAGGTCTATCAGATATTCAGGTGCTTGGCCATGCAAGGCTCTAAAAGTGAGCACCAGGACCTTGAACTGAACTCTAAAGTTTACCGGAAGCCAGTGCAAGGAGGCCAGAATTGGTGTAATGTGACACCATGCTGGACCTATAGCCTTGCTGCAGTATTTTGGATGAACTGAAGGCGGTCTAAGGAACTTTTATTGAGACAGGTGAGAACTGAGTTGCAATAATCAAGGCGAGATGAAACAAAGGCGTGGATAATCTTTTCTAGGTCGGAATATGAAACAATTGACCTAAGTTTTGCAATATTCCTAAGGTGGAAAAAACAGGTACTTGTCACCGACTTTATGTGCGAGTCAAGGTTCATGGCCTGATCGAACTTGACCCCAAGGTTCCTGATGTTGGAGCTTACATTATTTGTGAGGGACCCCATAGAGCCAGCCACCCTTGCTGCAATGTCATCTGAAGCTACAATAAGTATCTCAGTTTTAGCCTCATTCAATTGGAGAACATTACTGGATAACCAGGCCTTAATGGCAGACAGACACTTGTTTAAAATAGTAAAATTTGAGTTAAAATCATCAGGGCAGTCAGGGTTGGTTGGGTGGTCTTCCCCTTTAAGTACTAAAAGTAAAAGTTCTAATTTTGTTTTCAAAAAGCTTTTGAAAATAGCAGATCTACAAGTATCTAACGTGTTGCAACTAGCCAGAGTATATGGGCTGAAGTGGTTAATATATGTTTTACAAAGTAACTTGTAACTGAAGTTTTCAAATAATTGTAGTGGAGTAAAAGTACAATATCTACCCCTGAGATGTAATTGAGCAATATTGAAAACTGGAACAGGGGTAAGTACAGTACTTGTCTTGAGTAAATGTACTTGTTAATTTCCTCCACTGATCATATAGTAGTTATAGTCTACTCCTACCATAAGGTACTGTACACATAAACTGGTTGCATGAAGGTGTTGGACTGTGCTGACACTTCTGATCTGAGTTAAAAGACGGTTGATGGAAGAGAGGAGCACGATGTTCATGATGAAATAGTGTGAAAAAAAACTTTAAAGTTGCTAGGAATTGGAAATTCCTAGCAAAGTTTAATGACTGAGGGTATTAGTCTCAGACTCTCCTATTGACCCATGACCCGCTCATCAAATTATTGTCTCAAGAATGCGACAACAACTAGAAAGATGCAATTGGACATTGCAAATGTCGTTGCCGTGATGCGAGTCACACTTGCAAATGAATTACGTCTTACCATTTGAATTCTCCCCATTCAAGTCAATGGGGAAAATTAATTCACTAATACATTAATTAAATCCATATATGTAGAGTAGATCTCTGTGTCACTCCTTGTCCCTTTTATGTCTATTGTATATGGAGATCCCTGATGTCATCAATATTAAGCCCATATCTTAATGGACATACTGTCTTAGTCTGTCTCAATGGAGAAAATAATTCACAAATGATAATTGCATTATAATACATTATTGCGATTATAATGCATTATACGACCTTTAAGTAAAGTGTTACTGAAAGGTTTTCCCCTCGATATGGATGCTGGGGTTTAAGTGGTTGAAAAGAGGCAAGGTGTTGGTGGACAGAATACGTAGGTGTTGGCACAAATGTGTTTTACTTCACTAACGCCAACAAATACATTGTGGAAGTCAGAACTCACACACAAATGTAATAACAAGGTGTGTAATCCTCTGAGTAATTCTATTGCTGACATGCTGTAGGCTACTAAAAGTCTGCTTGTCAGCGTCTGCTTCTGCTGCCTCTGGTCAAGGCTTCTAACGCACTGCCCACAGGTTTTACTAACAGTCTTCAAGGATGTCAAACGACTGCCCAGTGTGCCCACTCATGTGACTGCTGCTGCTGATGTTGTTGCCTTGTATTTTCCCATATTTAAAGCTTACGTTTTGGACCCAAATCCCAAGAGTGGCAACATTGGGCTATTTGCAACAAATGAAGTCCCAAAACATTCGAAACATTTTCTGAACCATAGTCTTGTTTTCCCAAACTTAATTTCAGTAACATGACCTATTTCAATACAGTAGAGTAGGTCACTGTTTCTGTGTGTGTGTGTGTGTGTGTGTGTGTGTGTGTGTGTGTGTGTGTGTGTGTGTGTGTGTGTGTGTGTGTGTGTGTGTGTGTGTGTGTGTGTGTGTGTGTGTGTGTGTGTGTGTGTGTGTGGGCGCACGCACACACACACGCATGCACGTGTGTGTGCATGCGTGTTATTTCCCTCCATTGGTGTTCAACAGGATGTCACCATGGCAACAGGACAAACAGATGACAACAAGCTCTCAAACTTGACTGAGGGACACAGAGTAGAGGAGGTGAAGGAAGGAGAAGGAGGGATGAGGAGAGGAGGGGAGAGAGGAGGAGGAGGAGGGAGAAGAAAGAGAGAGGAGGGGTGAGAGAGGACATGAGAGGCAGGAGGAGAAGAGGGGGGGAGGAGGAGGAGGAGGGGAGGATAAGAGAGGAGGAAAGAAAAGAAGAGAAGAGAAGAGAGGCAGTATTAGTTCAGTGAAGATAGAGAAAGCAGGGAGTAAACAGAGCACAGGTTGGATAGCAGGACACTCAGGTCAGTAGTGCTTTTAATGATACAGTTGATACAACAATGATGCAGGATCAAAGGTCTGTCCATCTATCTCAACTGCTACCTTTAGTGGAAGAAAAAAACACATTGGGGCAATTTGATTGGTTTCATGTGTCAAAACACAGGCTAAAAAAAAATATATTTTTCAGATGCTAGAGATGTGCCGATTGATCGGTGAGTGATCGCGATCGGCCGATAATGCCTCTATCGGCTTTGATTGGTATCGGCTTTGCCGATCTAGATCAGCTATTTTCACAATATTTATCTGTGGGACTGAATGTAACCTCGGCTTCAACTCCTACAAGTTGAATTGGATAATGTTTATACTTAATATACAATGTCAATGTTTTGTAAGAAGAATCATTACATGTATAAATGCTGCTACAGTAACACAATAAATAGAAGAATTTATGGATTTGACGCTGTGATCGGGAATATCGGTATCGGCAGATACTGATTCCAGATCGGTATCAG
Source organism: Nannobrachium achirus (assembly GCF_963921795.1). Taxonomy (NCBI): domain Eukaryota; kingdom Metazoa; phylum Chordata; class Actinopteri; order Myctophiformes; family Myctophidae; genus Nannobrachium; species Nannobrachium achirus. Next base: position 18,530,839 of record NC_137816.1, on the reverse strand, counting down.
CTCCAAAAATTGCAATCGGAGCATCTCTATCAGATGCCTTTGGAGAATTGCCAACCCATTGTGTGTGTGTGTGTGTGTGTGTGTGTGTGTGTGTGTGTGTGTGTGTGTGTGTGTGTGTGTGAGAGAGAGAGAGAAAGATCTTTTGTTTGTATCGTGTATGTTTGCAAAATAGTCAATTGACCTGATACATGATCTTTCAGCAGAATTTTGAATGCTACTTTAAAACTCTCTCACAGGCATATTGTCCTCCTCACTATTGATTAAATTGTATTCTTTGGCGAGATAAGAGTGGCAGATACTGTCCTGTACATCACTTGCAAATTCAATAAACTCTGCATTTGCCAACAAAATATTTCACCACAACACTGCAATAGTGTCTGGAGCCAAATGAGTGAATTAATCTCTTCTGAAGTATCTGGTTGGTTTACAAATGCCATTTCAATGTGATGGCATCATAGATTGTCAATGAATGACAAGTTGAGTGGCACAGTGAACTCTTGCTGCATGGTTCTGGTGAAGGATATTAGGAAGGTAGTAGTTGCGTTATCTGACTGGTATTTTTAGGTTAGTATTTATTTACACGGTTACCCCAACACTAAACCAACCACTGTATCAGTCATCTATCCTGTTAGCCCTTGTGGTTACTGGGCAGCTCCCAGTGGTCAGCAGTTAGAACACTGTGGTTGAACAGGGAGGTGCCCTGTGTCCAGCAGCAGTTACAGTAGTCTCCAAGGAGTCAATGACGTGTTGTGTTTGGTTTTATGATTTATATGATTGATTAGGTAACTGTTTGGTGATTTACTGTTCTACACATGGAACCTCCCTAATTGACAAGTTACTACATGACCCAGAAATATATGCACACACGCATACACACACATACTGTACATGCGTGCATGTATGCAAATACACATGCACGCACATACTGTAAATGCGTGCATGTATGCACGTGCACATACACGCACATACTGTAGTGTACATGCGTGCATGCATGCACACACACACACACACACACACACACACACACACACACACACACACACACACACACACACACACACATGACTACTGTATGTACACACATATATTCCTGCAATACACAAACCGAGGTGTGTGTGTGTGTGTGTGTGTGTGTGTGTGTGTGTGTGTGTGTGTGTGTGTGTGTGTGTGTGCACGTGCGTGCGTGCATGTGTGTGTGCGCATGCCTGCGTGCGTGCATGTGTGTGTGTGTACCTGCGTGCGTGCGTGCATGTGAGCGTGCCTGCGTGCGTGCATGTGTGTATGTGTGTGGTAGGGTGTGTGTGTGTGTGGTAGGGGTGTGTGTCTCGTAGGGGTGTGAGACATGACCTCACTCTCACACAGTGTTGTAATCTTTCTGGTTGCCATGGCCACATGGTCACAAAGACAGATGGAGACCAAGGCAAGAACAGAAGTACAGAAAGAGAGGAGGTGGATTGGAGAATTGTGTACAGTTGTGCTTCTCAAAGTTTTTCATGTCCATTTTTCACATTTCTACAATATATTGAAAATAGCAGATCTACACGCATTGGCTATTTTCAAATGGCTGATGTATTGGGTTGAAGTGGCTAAACTGATTTGAATCTATGTATAGTTGTGAGTGGTAAAATATTTATTTAAATCCAAAGCATGAAAACAATTGAGTTATATTGTACCTCCTCCCAGCGTCTCACATCTATTTGTGGACTTGTAAAATTGCCTCATTCATTGCCTCAATAACCTAATTTACTGTAATAAAACCTAAGAAATGTGTGTGTGTGTGTGTGTGTGTGTGTGTGTGTGTGTGTGTGTGTGTGTGTGTGTGTGTGTGTGTGTGTGTGTGTGTGTGTGTGCGTGCGTGCGTGCGTGCGTGCGTGCGTGCGTGCGTGCGTGCGTGCGTGCGTGCGTGCGTGTGTGTGTGTGTCTAATTTAAGGTTACAACATTAAATTAGAAGACAACAGATAACTATTATAGCTCTAACTCTAAGCTATAATAAAGTATTTTTATATCAAACAACTGTGGAATAAAAAAGGATAATCACAGGAAAGAAGCCAAAGAAATTTAACCACTGAAACGTGTAAGCTCCAAGTTTAGCAATCATATTTCCTCCTTGAAGATATTTGTACGCCTACAAATCAGAATTTTGCTGCCAAACCATGCTTTGCATTGAGATAGTGACAAGCAATGATGTAATCTTCATTATTGCAACCGTAGGTCACTGTTAACTATGAAAACCACATATCTTGTCTGTAGGTCACGCCTGACACTGTGGTTCCCCTGACACATCACTGTGACATCACAGGTCTATGGGTTTGTCGCTCTGACATCATGCTCTGACATCACTGTGGCGCGACGGTCGCAACTATCAAATAAAGGCTTAAATATGGCTGGCAGGGGAACCACTCTTAACAGAATGGGTTTGCTGCTCTGACATCACGCTCTGGCTTCACTGTGATGGCACACTAACATAGTCCCTTTTATGCCCATATGGAGTTCCATGATCAATATTAAGCCCATATCTAACAGGACTTCATGTGGGAATGCCCATATATGGTGGCCACATCGGCCACATACCATACTAACAGAATCCATATATGGCCAAGACAGCCCATATCTGTGTGGCTGGTTCTACAGACAGGGATCTCCATGTATGGGCATAAAAGGGTATGATGTCAGATGTCATAGACATCATAGGACTTTCACATAATGAATAACTGAGTAAGCATGTTTGGGCTCTCACAGCATATCTCCATATACAGTACATGGATCTCCATATATGGGTACCTGGTCCGATATACATCACTGGCAAGATGGCAAAGAATTGGCCTTTAGTGCGAGGTCACATGTTGATTCAGTGCTCCCTTACAAAGTTTGTTCTACAGTATGTAAAGCATTCCACACAGGCATTTTACCATATCAATTACACTTCAAGGGTATTATCCCTTACTCACACAATACAACTCGTAGCAACATTGCAGGAAGTGACATTATTATAGGCTACTCAAGTTTCCTCAACAGTGTGTATGTAGACAGTAACAGTAAAGATTTAGTAGACTACCAGCTTATTACCACCAAGTCAAACCAAAGACTATAAAAATGCTACCCAGTGCATCCCTGCTTGGCATTTGCATCAAGGGTTGGTTGGGGGTTAGTCCCATAGTCCCATAGTCCCATGTCCATAGGCAGGGTGTACTTGTTGCGACCGTCTGGTCGCAAGTTACTAAGAAAACCTCCACCGGCTGTCTGTCAGTCCCTCCGTCTGTCACGTCACGCCACGTCACACTTTTGGCCCTACTCTTATCTCCGGCACCGTTATCCCCATCCATGCCAAACTTTGCACACACACTCCTTGGCTGGCAAACTACAACCTCTGCCCCTGATTTCTCACATTCCCCTCTTCTAGCGCGTACCATGAGGTTGCTAAGTTCAATTTGTGTATACATGCGACCTGACCGTCGCTTATCTCCCGAATAGGGAGTCTTACTGGTACATAAAAGTTGCCTTCTACGCAACAGGAGAAAGGCTCCTGACCTCAGGAAACGTTGGTTTCCAAAGAGAATTGCTTGCTTACTTTGTGAGCGAAGGATTTAATTATTTATTTTTAACGTAATTGCGACCGTAGGTCGCAGTTTAGTATCAAAACCTCCACCGGCCGTCCGTCGGTCGGTCGGTCACACGTCACACGTCACACCTTTGCCCTGCTCATATCTCCGCATCAGTATGACATCACACCACATGTGTACACAAACCTTTGTGTACGTTGCTGTGGCAACAGTCTGTTGTTGCTGGTCTGTTAGTGTACGTTAGCAACCCTAGCAACCAACTGTTTACCATAGCAAC